>NC_058130.1:178667085-178957807 GCF_016433145.1 Gracilinanus agilis | reverse complement strand
AAAAAAAAAAAAAGGATATGTGGAAGCTGAGTAAGGTCTAAGAGGACTGGAAAGGTAGGAAGGAGCCAGTTTATGAAAAGTTTGAAAAGTCGAAGAGACGGTTTTATCTTTGATCTTGGAGATCATAGGGGTCCAAGGAGTTTACCGTACCAAGTAGTATGCCATCAGACCTGTTCTCATTCCTGAGCTACTACAATAGCCCGCTGGCTGGTTTGCCTGCCTTATCTCTCTCTACTCTAGTCAGCAGCCCTCACTCAGAACGACAATCAGAAGCTGAGTGGAGGATGGACTGAAGGAGGGAGAGACTTGAGGCAGGAAGGTCAACTACTCAATCAATAAGCATTTATTAAATACCTACTATGTGCCAGGCCCTGTGTTAAGTGCTAGAGACACAAAGACAAAAAACAGACCCTGACCTCAAAGGACTCCCAATCTAATGGGAGGTGGTTAACAAGAAGGAAGCCAGTGGTGCTGGATTGGAGAGGATATGGGGCAGAGAGTATAAGGTATAAGAAGCATGGGAAGGTGGAGTGGGGTGGGAAGCTAGGTCATGAAGGGCTTTGAATGCCAAGTTTGATTTTGAAGGTGAAAGGGAGCTACTGGAGTAGAAGGGTCACATGTTTGAATGAATTTTAGGGAAAAAATTCTGATAGCTTGATTAGAGTAGGGAGAGATATTGCAAGCAAACCAACCAGCAGGCTATTGCAGTACTCTGGGAATGAGAAGATCAGGGCCAGCATCAGGGTGGTGGCAGTATAAGAAGAGAAAAGAGAGAGTATTTGAGAGATACTACTAAGGTAAAATCCACAGGCCTTGTCAACAGATTGAGAGCTAAGAACTGAGGATGACACCTAGCTTCGAGGACTGGAGGAATGATTGTACTTCTGACTCTAATAAAGGTGCCAGGAAGAGAGAAAGGTTTGGGGGGGGGGAGAAGGGGGAAAGATCATGAGGACAGTTTGGATCATGGTAAGTTTAAGATGCCTTCAATTTGAAATGTCCACTAGGCAGTGGGAGATGCAAGACTGGAGGTCAGGAGAAAGGTTAGGCTGGACAAATAGACCCAAAAATCACCTGCTTGCACTAAGGAAATATAACTTAGTTCTCTGAGACCAATGCTTGGTCAATTCAATTCATCTGAGTCCATTGGACTTTTAGGGTTATGACTAAAAGGATAATAGTGCCCTTAAAAGAAAAAAGGAAGTTTGGAAGAGGGTTAGCTTTGGGGGAAAGATATTATGTTCAGTTTAAGATGCCTGCTGAAAATGTATAAAAATAGTTGCCAACATGGGTCTGGAACTAAGAGTCATCTGCATAGAAAAGATAATTAATCTGCTAGAAGAGATCACCAAGTGAAAAAGGAGAGAGAGAGAGAGAGAGAGAGAGAGAGAGAGAGAGAGAGAGAGAGAGAGAGAGAGAGAAGTGGTCCATGTTGGAATTTTGAGGTACTCTCACTTAAGAGGTATCATATGGATGATGATTGTATAAAGAAAACTGAGGCAAGAGTCAAATAGATAGGAGAACCAAGAGAAGGCAGGAGAGAGAATGATTGACAGAGTAGCCTACTACTGAGAAATCAAGAAACATGATGACTGAGAGAGCAGTGGCCTTTTTGCAATTGAGAGGCCACTGACAATTAGGAGAGAGAAGATTCAATTGAGCAATAAGGTCAGAAGCCAGACTGCAAAGGGTTGAAAAGTGATAGGAGGAGCAGAGGAGGCCAACAAGTATAGACAGCTTTTTCTAGGAGTTTGCCTGAGAAGGGAGGAGAACTACAGAATGTCAGCTGGAGGGGATGAAAGAATATAGTGATGGTTTTCAAGGGATGGGAAAATGTAGGTATGTTTGTAGGCGAACCAGAAGAGAAACAACTCAAAGAGAGAGATTAGGCCATTGTGTATATTATTTTCTTGATTCTACTTTATTTGCTTAACATCGGTTCATACAAGTATTCCCATGTCTTTTTGAAATACTTGTAATAACCATTTCTTGTGGCATAATAATATTCCATTGCATTTATATACCATCATTTTTTTCATTCATTTCTTAATTGGGAGGTACTCACTTTGTGTCCAGTTTTTTGCTACCATAAAGAATCAAAGCATTCAAGGTATCTGTAATTAAATGACTACTTTGAATATTAAGTGGATTCATAGTATGTTGGAGCTGAAAGGGACTTCAGCAATCAAAGAAACTCATTTTTATTTGCTGTATAGATAAAAGTTGTATAGATAAGAATCTCAAGACTGAGGAAGGCACAGTGCCTGGAGAAGGCCCTGAAACTAAGCAGAACTGTGGTTCTGAATCTGTGCTACACTGCAAAGGAATCAAGGAAATCAAGAAATCAGAGGAAATTAAATACTCTGGAGGGTTCCCTCTCTGACCTCCTCAAAACGTCCATACTCCTTAACTCTTGATGAAAAAATGATTTAACCCTTTAACCCTCGTTAAAGGTTTGTTTTTTTGGGGGGCGACGGGTTATTTTCGATTGTGAGAGGTGTAGAAAATGCAAGACAAGGGTAGAGAGCTAGAAAAGTCTCTGGGGTGTTGGTCAGGGCTTGTTTTTAGTTGTATCTGATTCTTCATGACTCTTTAGACCATACCATGCCATGAGGTTTGGGGCAAAGATACTGGGGTAGTTTGTCATTTCCTTCCCCAGTGGGTTAAAGCAAACATAAGTTTAAATGACTTGCTCAGTGCTCTTTGACCTAGCAATACCACTACTGGGTTTGTATCCCAAAGAGATAATAATGAAAATATTTGTAGTTGCGCTCTTTGTGGTGGCAAAAAATTGGAAAATGAGGGGGTGTCCCTCGTTTGGGGAATGACTGAACAAATTGTGGTATCTGATGGTGATGGAATACTATTGTGATATAAGGAATGTGGATTTCTATATAAACTGGAAGAACCTCCAAGAACTGATGCAGAGCGAAGTGATCAGAACCAAGAAAACATTGTACATAGAAAGTGAAACATTGTGGAACTATCCAGTGTAATGGACTTTACTACTAGTAGCAATGCAATGATCCAGGACCTTCCTGAAGGACTTATGAGAAAGAATGTTATCCATTTTGAGAGAAAGAACTATGAGAGTAGAAATGCGAAAGAAAAACATATGACTTATCACTCATTACTTGTATATATGGGTATTATGGTTTGGGATTTGGGCTTTAAAAGATTACTCTATAGCAAAGATGAACAATATGGAAATAAGTATCAAATGATAACATTTGTACAATCCAGTACAATTGCTTATTGCCTCTGGGAGAGGGGAGGGAAAAAATAAATCATGCAAACATGGAAAAATACTTTAAAAATAAATAAATATATGAAAATTTTTGAAAACGATTTGCTCAGCCTCACACTGCTAGTAAGTGACTGGGCTGGATTTGGACTAAGGTCTTCCTGAGTCTAGGTCCTATGCTGTCAATTGAGCTACCTAACTACCTCCTTTGGACAGGAGACCAAACTTTAAATTCTAGCTCTGACACTTGTTTTCTGGCCAAATCACTTAAGTTCTCTAAGTCTAGTTTCTTTACTTAGCAAAATGGAGCTAAGAATTCTGATAATTACCCATTGCACAGGGTTATTGTGAAGAAAACACTTTGTAAAACTTAAAAGTAATGTTGATGAATTGTTGTGTCCTTTCCTTTGGGCAGGCCTCCTGTCTATTTGCTTTTCCCCAAACTTCCCCTTCCCCACATACACACATACACAATCCAGATCACTTTCCCTCAATTTGCCAACCAATCCTAGCTCAGATCTTTTAGCTATGTCCTCACAGAATAAGCACTCTTTACTCACTGTCTCAAATGGAAACTTAGCTGGGTAGATACAGCTTTCTTCACCTTCTTCAGCTCTTTGGCTCAGTCAAGGGTCCCAAGTCATCATCTTGGGACTTACCTGGGCTTTGGTCCATGGATAGAGGGGAAACTTTGGGGATGCTTCTGCTGATGCTTAGGGTACTAGAGACGACTTGAATTCTGCCTCATAGCTTGTTGGGATCTCTCTTTTACAGTTACGAAGAACCTAGAAAGAATGAGAGATTATTTCCCAGTTTGAAAGAGATAATGAGTTCTTTCTTCTCCTTCCTGAGTTGGGAATATCTCTGGATTACCCTCTTTAGAGATCTTATCCAAAGCAGACCAGAATTGAAAATTCTGCTTAGGAAGGTAGGCAGGAACACTTGATAAACAACAGATTGCCAACAGAAAAGTTGGCTGTCCAAGACAAAACAACAGGTACAGTCTAGACCTAGCTCTGCTCTAGGATCTGGAATGGGCTTAATTTCAGACTTAGTAGTCATGCCTATTCTCCTCTTGTCACAAGAGAACACCGATTGTCTTAGTGACTGCTCCCTGTAACTATCTAGGTTCTACCGGAGGGTGTTCTGGCTAGGAGAAGCTGCCCAAAGAAAAATCGAAGAATCCATGCAAACATAAACTCTCCCTTCTTTGGAAGGCTGAGAAATGCCCTCTAAAGGCTAGCTTGGTTGAACGGTTCAAATATCCTTTGGCATGATTGCTCCTCAACTTTGGGTCTAGGGATGGGAGGGAAGACAATAAATGGCTAAGCTTGTGCTTTTACTTTCTGTTCTGCCCAGATCAGGGAGTACTTGTTCTTTGCTCATGTAACAGCACAGCAAGAACATAGCCTTGCCAGGAGGCAACTGGGGCACAAGTCAGCTGTAGCTGCTGGGTAAACAACAGGTGTGTCCTTCTCCTTCTAGGAAATGGGCTTTCAGGCAAGAACAATGAAACAAGAAAGATGCTGAGCTATCATTCATGGGCACCAGCCACACTTGTCCCAGCCTGGTGCAGCGCCTTCTCAGGAATCTGCCAGGCAATCAGTGGAGTGACTTGGTGGCCTTGGGACACTTGAGCAAACTTGATTCTTTGCTCTGTGATTTCATCATTGTACACCACCTATTGTTAGATTTTGGTTTGAAACCCTACTCTACAACTTATTACCTATGAGATCTTGGGCAAATTATTTAACCTCTCTGGCCTTCTTTTGGGGTTAGACTAAATGAAGCATATTATCTAAATCTATCATTTTTTTTAACCCTTACTTTCTGATTTAGAATCAATACTATAGGTTCTAAGGCAAAAGAGAGGTAATTAGAGTTTAATAACTAGCCCAGGGTGATACAGCAAGGAAGTGTCTGTGGTCAGACTTGAACCCAGGGCCTCCCCTCTCCAGGCCTGGTTCCCTATGGGAACCAGGCCTGGAGAGGGGAGGCTGCCCTTAAATCCATGCTCTTAAATGGCCTGGCTAAAATGGCTGGATTCCTCCTTAGTCATTTGTGCATGAAGGCTGGAAGAGGCCATCCAGGAAAGGAAAGAGCCTTTTTATTGGTTTGATTTTATTTTTATAAAGATATTTTATTTTTACCAATTACGTGTAATAACAAATTTCCACATAGACTTTCTGAAGATACATGATTCAAACTGTCTCCTTCAGGAAAGGAGAGGGTCCTTTTAAACCTCACTTCAGATGACTACTATTCCAGGGTGATGGGAGTACATCTCCACCCAAGCCAAACTGGTGATGTCATTGTGCGCAGAACCAATGCCCAGTCTCAGACCAAATGACATCTATGTATTGCTTGGCATCAGCTCATTTACCTCTGCCTTGCTTGAGGTCTGGAGTAAAAAGAGCGCAGAGCTCAGGAGATCAGGATGATATTGATATATATTTGAAGACTACAGTATTCCTTACAAGAACAAAGGATGCTGGTTTTATGAAATCCAATTGAAGGCTGAAACCAGAACCCTTAAGCTTTAATAAACACATGTACCCCACTTGACTTGAGATTTGGTTAAAAGAAAAAAAAAGTTCTAAGTTGACTACTTTTCCTGGCTTCTCCATTGTTAGAAGGAGTTTCTTAATCTTACTCTGTCTCTAAGAGCAGAATTTCTAAATTAGAGGGAGTTTCTTAATCTCTCCCTCAGTCTCTTTAAGAGGCAAAAAAGAAGGCAGGAACAGAGCATGTCTAAGTAAGAGTTTGCCAAACCTGAAGATTCCATTACCTAGGAGACGGGGACAGTATTTAAGAGAAAGGCAGTTAAGAGAGAGGGCTCTTTTTCTCTGGCTTCTGAGGGAGTAAGAGTTTTGTGCTGGTCTCCCTCAGTCAAGAGGAACTGGCAGTTAACTTTTGAGAGTTTGGATTGAGATACTGATTTGAGAAGGATTCTGTCTCTGAGTGTTTTTCTCCTCAGAACTTTGAGGGAGCAAGAGTGTGTCTGTGTCTCTGTGACCAGCTGTTTACTATTTATAGTTTACTTTTTATTATATTATTATATTATATATATTATATATTACTATATATTTACTATTTATAGTTGAGGAAGAAGAACTACTTTAAGGAGGTGGTGTAGTAGATTAATGTTCATCGATTAGTTTAGGTAGTTAGATAGTGAATATAATCTTAGTTAGACAGAGTAGGTGAGATAGGCCTGTTTTGGCAAGCAGAAGACCCTGCCCTTGAAGGCAGTTAGATTTAGGGTTTCTTAGAAATTTTAGTATAGGATTTGAATTATAGCCATAGTTATAAGATATTAGAGTGAAAGCCTACTTTCTAGCATTTCCTGCATTTCCAGTTGTTTCTTGGTTCACTTCTACTTTAAAGTCCAATCAATCCCCCCAACTCAGTGTGTCTAAAACCAGACCCATCTACTCTACTCCAAGCTATCTCCTTTCCCTCACCTCTCTCCTTTTATAAATACTACCACCTTTCTTCCAGTCCCCCAGGCTTAAAAGCCTAGAATTTATACCTCATGCTGTCCCATTCAATTAGTTGCCATTTCTTGTCAGTTGTATTTCCAGTGTCTCTATCTAGCCTCTATTCTGTGCTTTCTTTTCCCATTGTCCTGACTCAGTCCCAGTGATTTCATGCCTGGATAATTGTAAAAGCTTTCTAACTTATCTCTCTATCTCCACCCCAGATTCCAACTCTCCACAAATTTATCCTGCACACCAGGAAAAAGGGAAGGGAATAAGTATTTATATATGCCAGCTACTGTGCTAAATGCTTTGCAAATATCTCATTTGATCTCTACAATAACTTGGGAAGGTAGGTGCTGTTATTAGCCTCTTCTCCTTCTCCCGCTTTAGAAAATTCTAGCCAAATGGGACTATTTGCTATTCCTCAAACATACTTTCTGGTTTTTCTTCTTGGAATCTTTGCTCTTGTCAGTCCTTCAGCTCCAGATTCTTTCCCCAGTTCACTTCAAACTTTTGAAATTCTCCCTCCTGGTATTAGAAATACCATCTCCTTCACAAAACCTTTCCTAATCACTGCAGCAGGGAGGGGATTTCCTTCTTGTCTGAACAACTAAACCTCTTTCTGGTAATCTTATTAAACATAATATATACTACTGAGACTGAGAAACTGGGAGTTATTTGTGATGGCAGAAGTCATGCCAATGGACACCTTTGAACTCTCTCACGTAGTGTTTTTATTTTATTTATTTTTACTTAAAATTTTTTTCATTCTTTTGTCCTCCTGCTCTATTCTCCTCCTCCCCACCCTTCACCTCTCCACAAGAAGGCAGAAAATACAATTCATGTTGTACATATATTATCACATAATATATATTTCTCTGTTCACTATGTTGTGGAACAATATACTTATTACTTACACTAGAGAAAATTTCATGGAGGGAATAAAGCGAAAAAAGGTATGTTTCACTCTGCATTCAAACTCTGTTCCATCTATGGCAGTGGATAGCCTTTTTTTGACAAGAGTCCTTGGAGTTTTTCTGGATCCTTGCATTGCTGATAATAGTTAAGTCATTCACATTTGATTATCATACATTGTTGTTACTATGTACTACTATGTATAACATTCTCCTGGTTCTGCTCACTTTACTTTGCATCAACTCATATAAATCTTTGCAAGTTTTTTTGTGGTCATTTTGTTTGTCATTTCTTATGGCACTTTAGTATTCCATTGCAATCATTTGCCACAACTTGTTCAGTCATTCCCCAATTGATGAACATTTCTTCAGTTTCCAGTCTATTGGCACCACAACAAGAATTGCTTTAAATATTTCAACCAATTAATTTTTTAAAAACACTTACCATCTTTCTTAGAATCAATACTAAGTATCAGTTCCAAGGCAAAAGAGGGATTGAGGAAGAAATGTGAAAGATGAATAAAAGTGCCTTCTCTTTGAAAATTTAAAAAAAAAAAGATAAGGGTTAGGCTATTGGAATTAAGTGACTTGCCCAAGGTCACAAAATTAGGAAGTATTTGAAACCACATTTGAGCCTAGGACCTCCCATCTCTAGTCCTGGCTCTCTATCCACTAAGCCACCTAGCTGCCCCATCCACTCATTTTTTAAAAAAATACCTCAAATGCAACAGGTTCTAAATAAAGTTTAGTGGAATGAATGAAATCAAGGAATCAATCAACCACAAAGTAATCAATTAAATGCCTACTATATTCTGGGCCTCTGTAGGGGATATGAAAGAAAAAAAAAAAAGGAAAAGAAGAAGCTCAAACTCTTTAGCCTAGGATTCTAGACCATCCATATTGTGGCACCAAATAATAAACTTTGATACAAAAGACAACAAAAAAGAAGGAAAAGAAGCAGCTCAGACTCCTTAGTCTAGAATTCTAGACCATGAATAATGTGGCACCAAATACACTTTGAGCCCTTTCTCCCACTACTACTTTAGAAAAACTCCTAATATTGCTCTGGCAGTTGTGTGGAGTATGAATTGGAGAGGAGAGAGACTGATGCAGGGTTACCAGAATCACAAAATGAGTGTTGAACAACCTCATGGCCACCAAGTCTAATTCATACATGAAAAGAAAAGAAATCCTCATGAGGAGACTATAAGGATAGCATATTTCCAGGTGAGAGATGATAAGGGCAGAGTATGGTCGCTCTGTGGGTAGTGAGAAAGGGACCCATGTCTGGACTTTCATCACATGCCTCAGCTACAGCCTTGACCTGGAACATCCCTCAGAGTCCCCTGGGCTTCTTCACTCTGGAACCTCCATCTTCCCCTTCTGCTTTCTCACCCTGGAACTTCCCTCCATCCTGCTTCCCCCCTTCTCCCCTTGGTGAGTTCTTCTGTTCTGGAGACTGATGCAGGCTGGCCAACCTTCATCACTCTCCCAGCTGGATTTCAATGCTCTGGCCCCTTGCAGAGACTTTCACTCCTTTTACTTCTCCTTTTACTCCTCACCTAGCATTTTACCTCTCTTTTTGTGTGATATCTCTCCCTATTAGAACACAAGCTCCTTGAGAATAGGGCTAGTCTTTATATTTTTATCCCCAATACTTAGTAGAGAGGCTGTTACATTTGTTGCTGTTCAGTAGTGTCTAATCCCTCAGGACCCTGTGGACCATATTGCCCAAAGGGTTTTCTTGTCAGATACTAGACCCATTTCTTTCCTTCTCCAGGGGATTAGCAAACAGAAGCAAATTGACTTGCCCAGGGTGACACAGCTAGAAAGTGTCAGAGGCCGGATTTGAACTCAGGTCTTTCTAACTTCCAGGCCTCCAGCACTCTATCCACTGAGTCACCCAGCTGTCTCCACAGTCACATAGTAAGTGCTTAATCTATACTTCTTGACTTCCTGACCTTGACTTACTTGGCCATTCTCAATATTTCCATTCTCCTCTAAAAGTTGCCAAGTCTTATCCATCCTGACTCCATATTATCTCTCACATCAAACAGGCAGACAAGCAGTATAGAGTAAGCACTTACTGTGTGACTGTGGAGGCAGCTGGGTGGCTCAGTGGATAGAGTGCTGGGCCTGGAAGTCAGAAAGACCCAAGTTCAGACACTTTCTAGCTGTGTGACCCTGGGCAAGTCCAGTGCTCCTAACTCCTGATCTACAATCCTTTACCTTACTCTAAGACAGCCTGTAACAGCAGGCTCCTGGGATTCCCTATCCTTTTTTGACTCTGACCTCTTGTTCTTGACTATTTGGGCAAATTGGTACAGATTATATTTTTAAACTATTTTTTGTTCTTTTCTTTGTTTTCTCACTCTTTAGATCCAAATAACCACATTTTCAATTCCAGCTTAGAAACCTAATACTTACTCTTGTTTTTTCCTTCCATCTTAGAGTTAATACCATGCATTAGTTCCAAGGCAGAAGAGTGGTAAGGGCTGGGCAAATGGGGGTTAAGTGACTTGCCCAGGGTCACACAGCCAGGAAGTGTCTGCAGTCAGATTGGAATCCAGGACCTGGCTCTCAATCCACTGAGCTACCACACTGTCTTCCTAATATTCCTGATTGATTATATCCTTGTCACAAGAGTTTCTTTTGGTGTTCCTTATCCTGGAATATTCAACTTTATTATTTCTATTAATGTCTCCACCAGTCACCTAATTTCCCATGTTTAAGACCACTGACTCTTCCTTTTCACTTATCTGTCATATTGAATCCTGTCAATTTGATTTCCTCAAAAACCTCTCCCAGTTGTCCCCTTCATTGCAATGCCACGACCTGGGGAGAGGCCTTTCTTACCAGCCTTCAGAACCGTCTCCTAATAGGTCTTTCTCTACACTCTCCTCAGTGGAGTGAAGGAAGCAAAATAAGTCTTCGGGGAGGGAGTAAATTCAACCATTGGGTTATGGCTTGTACAAATACTCAAAGCTGGAAGTTACAGTTCACTTCAGGAATAACTGGCGATACAGTTTGGCCAGATGCTCTACTCGTCTGGGATGGAGCACACAAAGGAGAGTATTAGGAAATTACATTCTTTTCTAGGCTAAAACATCACCATTTTCTTCAACCAACTCATATGATTTGGGCTCAAGGACTTTCCCCATTCTGGGTATTCTCCTAAGGTTGGGCTTATCAGTGTTCTTTTTAAACTGCTGGTCAGAATTAAACCCAGTTGTACTTGCCCAGGGCTCAGGACAAAGGGACCACTACTTCTCCATTCCTGGAAAGAATGGCTCTTTCAAAAAGGCATCAAGGTGAGGGATTTATAGAAAAGAACGCTACCCACATTTAGAGGAAGAACAGCAGGAGAGGAAACACAGAAGAAAATTAACTGCTTGAATACATGGGTTGAGGTGGACATAATTGGGGATCGAAACTACCACACCAATGCAACTATCAACAATTTGGAAATAGGTCTTGATTAATGACACATGTTACAACCAGTGGAAATGCATATCGGCCAGGGGAGGGGGGGTGTCGGGGGGGGGTGAAGGGGAAAGTAAGAGCATAAATCATGTAACCATGTTAACTTTTCTAAAATATAAATATTAATAAATGTTTAAAATAAAAAAAAATAATAAAGTAAGTGATACCTTAACAAGGTAGGTGAGAAACTGTCTGATCAATAAATCCATTAAAAAATGTTAAAAAAAAAAAAAGGCATCAAGGGTCAAGAGGTGGTCTTCAAGAAAAACTTGTGTGTGTGACCCTGGGCAACTCATGTAGCCCCCCCTTGCCTAGCCCTTACCATTCTTCTCTCTTGAACCCAAAGCACAGCATTGATTCCAAGACAGAGGTAATTGGTGTTTGGGTATTGTTGTTTTGGATTTTTTTAAGACCTTGGTATAAGTCCTGTCTCCTTAAGCAAGTCGTTTAACATAGGCGACTGAGAGAATTGTCCAATGGCTGCCAATTACGTTGGATTTCCTTAGATAAATGAAAGCATAGATCTTGATTTTTTTAATTAAAAAGAAAAGCATTGCCTTCTGGTATTGTGCTTGTAGTATGCTAAAGCTCCTCAATATTTTTCAAACTGTCATCTAATCGTGTCTCTGATTCTATGCTTGGAAAAATTATTTTTTGAACCTATACGAGACTTGATAGTCTTTCATGTTCTGAGAATTAGCCCAGTCCTCTCTGTGTTTTAGGTGACCAGTCCTTCAGATCATTAAGGAAAAAGGTATTCCACTGTCATTGACCAAATTGTTCTTAAGAGACATGGAAGAACGAGAGGAAGGGTGTCCTTTTTCCTAGGTGTTTTCTTATTTCCTCATCAGGCTTTTCTATAGGATTTATCTAACTTGAGGTGAACTGTTTCAGATTCATCAGTGAAAAGAATTCCCTTTCTTCTGATTCTTGCTCCTGAAAGGGAGCCTGGACTGGGACAATAGAGTATAAAGTCCTTGAAAAAACATTTTTTTTTCCTCTTTGAATCCCCAAGATCCAGAGCATAGGGGAGGCCTAATAGATACCAATCAGGGGGGCAGCTGGGTAGCCCAGTGGATTGAGAGCCAGGTCCAGAGATGGGAGGTCCTGGGTTCAAATGTGACCTCAGACACTTTATAGCTGTGTGATCTTGGGCAAGTCACTTAACTCCCATTGCCTAGCCCTTACTGATCTTCTGCCTTGGAACCAATACACAGTATTGATTCTAAGATGTAAGGTAAGGGTTAAAAAAAAATACCAACTGATACAAATCAGGAGATGAGCCCAAAGAAGAAGTGTTGACTTTGGTCAAGTCACAAGGAGAAAGGAAGTCCTACAGAAGTGCTAGGCACTGGGATTAATACTTTTAAACAAATATTTAATTTGATCTTCACAACAAGAGATAGGTGCCATTATTTAGTCTCATTTGAAATTAAGGGAGAGGTTAAGTGACTCGCCTAGGGTCCCACAGCTAGTAAATGTCTGAGGCTGGATTTGAACTCAGATCTTCCCAATTCCAGGCCCAGTACTCTATCCACTGGGCCACCAGTGACCTCGCACATTTTCTGAGCCTTAATCCTCCAAATGTTAAAAGATGGAGTTGGGCTAGATGCCCTCTAAGGATCCTTTTCATTCTTGATTTAGCCTCCAGACTGGGACTGCCTTTAAGGTCTCTCCATGAAACCTGCTGGCTCCCAGACAGGAGAAGTATTCATAGCGAGCCGCTCCCTAGCTAGACGTGTGTGTATCTTGCCCAGGACCGGGTCCTCGCTGTGGGGGAGTGAGAAAGGTTGGTCAACACCTTAGGATTCTTGTGTCATTTTGCTACACTCCGCAACATTGAATTGGAGCCAATGAGCAAAGCAGAAGTGGGACTCTTTCCACACTGTTTCTGGTAACAACCATAAAAGGGGGGGAGGGGGGAAGCCTGTCACACACTCGAGGCTTTCACAGGAAAAACCTTGAACGGATAAACTGCTGGTGATAAGCAAGTTCAAGAGAAGACGCGAGAGATAGCGAAGAATCAAAACAGTTCCTATGAACTCTTCTGTCAAAGGTAGCCGGCTGATAACACCGACTCCTCCCTGCCCCATCCCTAGTGGGGGCAAAGGAGGACCCAAGCGTGCCATCTCCCTAACTTATCTGACATCTCTTATTTGAGACCAGAAACGACTTTTCTCAAGAGACAAGGCAATCTGTAGGGGGCTGGGCAGTGGGGGGCACTGAGGTGGTGGAGGGAGAGATCAGGCTGGGGGACGGAGGAACACAATTCTAGTTTTGGTTTGTCTGGAAGAGGATTTCCAGCTTTGTGTCATGCTAGGGCATGCCAGAGTCTCCTTCTTCCTTTATTCCTCTCCCTCCATTTCTCCCTCCTCTCTTCTGGGAAAGTTCAGAACTCTCTACCTCTATTTTATCCAACTAGAAACCACAGGTGGCTAAACCATCAGAGGTCTTTTTTTTTAAGCCTTATCTTCCACCTTAAAATCAATTCCCTGTATTGGTTCCAAGGTAGGAGTACGGGGTAGGCCATAGGGGTTAAGTGACTTGCCCAGGGTCACACACCTGGGAAGTGTCTGAGGGCACTTGAACCCAGCTTGGCTATCTACTGAGTTACTAGCTGCCCCCAACCACCAGAGTTTAATTACCGTCATGTATCTTTTCTGGAAGCCTTGTGTGGCAATGGACCAAAAACCTTTGGCCCAGCCTGAAGGCTCACAAATGGGAGAAGTTTAGGATGACTTGGGAGTGGGTGGGTTTGAGCACAGATGGAGTTTTCCAGTACCCCTACTCTTAGCAGAGAACAAGCCATTTCTTCTTCTCTCCTACAGGATTCTATGAACTAGAGCTCACCTCCAGCTATGTACTTCCATCACACTACCCACCTCACCCATGGGTCAGGGATAACTTGTACCACATCTGGACAGCTCCATGGCAGTCAAGAAGTTAAAAAAGGCATCTGGACAAACTTTCTCACTACACAAGGCTATACATATTCTGATATCTAGGATGGTATAGGAAGTCACCCCTCAAAAGAGTTGAGCTTCCAGAAAGAAAGGGAAGGGGGGAGGTGTAGACAGTGCCCCAGGCTAGGGGATGATGAGAAAACATCAGGGCAGTAAAGCAACTTAAAAAAAAAATAAAAATGTTTTAAAAAATGTGTTTTAGGGGGCAGCTGGGTGGCTCAGTAGATTCAGAGCCAGGTCTAGAGATGGGAGGTTCTAGGTTCAAATCTGACCTCAGATACTTCCTAGCTGTGTGATACTGGGCAAGTCACTTAACCCCCATTGCCTAACCCTTACCATTCTTCTGCCTCAGAATCAATTGATCTTGATTCTAAGACAGAAGATAAGGGTTTAAAATAAATAAATGAAATATATTTTAGTCATCCCAAATCTATCTCCAATCTCATTCCTTGACCCCCAATTGAGAATACAGGAGAGAAAAAAGTCCTACAAATATGTCTAGAAAATCAAAGCAAATTTCCCCATTGGCTATGTGCAAAAAGTTCTTGTTTCATTCTGTATTCAGATTCCTTTGCTTCTTCTTCAGGAGCTAGCCTGTCTCATCATTAGTCTGCTGGAATCCAGGTTGGTCATTAAGCTGATAAGAGTTCAAACAATAGCATTTATATACTGTAACTTGTTCCTCTATTCCCCAATTTATGGGCATCCTTTCAGATTCTTATTCTTTGCCACCTCAAAAATAACTATAAATATTTATATATCTTTGGAATCTGTTTTGCTTGGGACTAATCATGCCCCCTCCACATCCAATTGATCCTCCCTCCAATTCCTCCTCACCCTTTTCTGTTTCTACTCCTATTTCTGTAGCTCTCTGTGTGTCATTCTTTTGATCAGTTTAGATGAGTGAGGTTCAAGTGTCAGCCATTCCCTCCTACCCCTTGTTTATAAAGATGTCTAATTGTGTCCTGTGAGATAATTTCCCCTCACCTCTCCCTTCTTCTCCCTTCCTCATCTCTTTTTACTCTTAAGATCATTATCTTTATCGCAGTGATAATAATACAGCTAACATTTATATAGCATTTACTTTGTGCCAAGCACTTTACAATTATTACCTCATCGAACCCTCCCCAAAACTCTTGGAAGTAAGTATTATAATTATCACCATTTTACAATTGAGGAAACTGAGGCAAACAGAAGTTAAGTGACTTGCTCAGATTCACACAGCTGGGAACTATTTGAGGCTGGATTTGGACTCATGTCTTCCTGAGGCCCCACAGGGCCCAGACTCTATCTATTACAATATCTAGCTGTCCCAAGACATAGTAAGACCCTTGTCTAATTGGACTCCCTCTAAGAACTGAGGATGATAAGATTCAAAGAGGATATGTGAATGCCTCCCTATGTTTGAATGTAAATAGTCTATCCTTGCTTAGTCTTTTATAGTTGTTCATTCATATTTACCTTTTTATGTTTTTCTTCACTCTTGTGCTTGAATTGCAAAATTTCTCCATAGCTCTGGTCTTTTCATCAAGAATTCTTGGAAGCCTCTATTTCATTAAAGATCTAATTTTTTCCCCCGGTATACTCAGTTTTGCTGAGTAAGTTATTCTTGGCTATCAGTCTATATCTTTCATTTTTTGGAATATTAATCATATTCCAGGATCTTGCTCCTTTCTGGTAGTGACTGCTAAATGATGTGTGAATTCTTGAATTCTTTCTGACTGCTTGCCATATTTTATTTATTTTTTTGACTTGGAAGTTCTAAATTTTGGCTATGGTGTGCTTGGGAGTTTTTACTTTCAGACTTCTTTCAGGAAGTGATCGATGGATTCTTTCTATTTCCACTTTGTTCTTTGGTTCTAAGAAATATGGGAAGTTTTAAGATTTCTTGAAATATTATATTTAGGTTTTTTGGTCAAGATGTTCAGATAGTCCAATGATTCTTAAATTTTTTCTCTTTGGTTTGTTCTCCAAGACATTTTTTTTAAATCATGAAATAATTTACTTTTCTTCTCTTTTTTTTAGCCTTTTAGACTTGGTTTTAATATTTCTTATTGCCTCATGAAGTCATTTTCTTCTTTTTGGTCCATTCGAATTTTCAGAGAGATTTCTTGCTTGGGCAAAGTTTGGTACCTCTTGTGCCAAGCTGTTAACTCCCTTTCCAGTTCTTTCTTCCATAGTCCTCATTCATTTTCTTTAAAACAAACAGACCCTTACTTTCCATTTTAGATTTAATACGAAGTATCTGCTCTAAGGTAGAAGTGTGGCAAAATGTAACTGGGGTTAAGTGACTTGCCCAGGGTCACACAGCTGGAAGTATCTGAGGCCAAATTTGAACCCAGGACCTCTTGCCTCCATACCTGGCTCGGCATCCAGAGTCACCTAGCTTCCCTGGCTTTCATTCCTTTTCTAGTTTTTTCTTCTTCTAATTGCTCCTATTTCATTTATAAATGCATTTTAAAGAGTTAGAAAACTCTTGCTTGATCTTTTCTGGGAATTCTAATTGAGTTTGAGCCCAAACTACATTTTTTTTTTTAGGGCTTTGTTTGCAGATGCTTTGGAATCATTCTTTTCTTGTGCCTTGAGTATACTTCACACTGTAATAACTTGTTAGAGTGGGTTGTGTGTGTGTGTGTGTGTGTGTGTGTGTGTGTGTGTTGGCTTGCCCCTTCTTCTAGCCTATTTCCTGACTTCCTACTTGATTTAGGGCTGGGCTCTGCCACACATGTGGAATAAAGATCTGGGTTGTTGCTGGTGCTACTTTGGGGGTTGGGAGGATATTGTATATTGTGTTATTCCAAGATCTGAGGGATAAGTTGAGGGCCTATAAGCTTGCAGTGCTCCCAGAGTGGTCTGACCTAAAGGAAAGTTTGATTCCATGCCCCCCCTCCCATCCCCCAGGTCTAAGCTCTGCAAGTTCCCAACCTGAGGTTGGAACTGAGGAAAAGTAGGCTGCTGCTAGATCCAGCCCCTCTCTGCCAGCTGGAAATCTGTTGGTTCAGAGTTGCAGAACTATAGGCTCCTGAGGGCAGTTATGTGGCTCAGTGGATTGAGAGCCAGGCCTAGAGATGGGAGATCTTGGACTCAAATCTGACCTCAGACACTACTTAGATATGTGACCCTGGGCAAGTCACTTAACCCCCACTGCCTAACCTTTACACAGTTTTGATTCTAAGACACAAGGTAAGAGTTAAAAAAAAACAACAAGAAAACTGTAGGCTCCTATTTGATTTGGCTTTCCTGCCTTGCTTATTCCCATATAGGTTAGGTTAGATGCTTGAAGTGAGACTCTTAACTTGGTCTCTGAGCTGCATTCCTACAGCTTCCAACTTCTGAATGTTGCCCTTTTTCTGTACACAGCCCAGGACCACCCTATCCAGAATGCCATCCTCTGACACAGATCCCCTTCTCAGTCCTCTCTAGATCTGTGGGAACAAGACGTTGGGTAAAAAGCTGCCAGTTCCTAGCTGTCCCCATCACAGTGGATCTGAGACTGCCTTAGTGAAGTCTGGGACTTCCTCCTGTCCTGGCATACAGCCTCTCCCTGGGTGCTGGAGTGTCTCCCTATGCTGAGTTGGGCTGGACAAAGACCCCACTGTGACTTTTTCTGAATTCCCCACAGGATTTAGTCTGGTGCATTTTCCACATCTCTTTGGAGGAGTTTGTGGATGGGAGCTCACCACAATGCTTCCTAACTCTGCCATCTTAGCTCCACTTCCCCACTCTAACTAAGCAACTCTTTTCTAAAGGGATTTTCCAAAGCTTGT
The DNA here is from genome assembly GCF_016433145.1 of Gracilinanus agilis. Classification (NCBI taxonomy): domain Eukaryota; kingdom Metazoa; phylum Chordata; class Mammalia; order Didelphimorphia; family Didelphidae; genus Gracilinanus; species Gracilinanus agilis. Next base: position 178,939,954 of record NC_058130.1, on the reverse strand, counting down.
ACAAAAATATTTATAGCTGCGCTCTTTGTGGTGGCAAAAAAAACTGGAAAATGAAGGGGTGTCTATCCATTGGGGAATGGCTGAACAAACTATGGTATCTGATGGTGATGGAACACTATTGTACTGAAAGGAATAATGAACTGGAGGAATTCCATGTGAACTGGAAAGACCTCCAGGAAGTGATGCAGAGTGAAAGGAGCAGAGCCAGAAGAACATTGTACACAGAGACTGATATACTGTAGCACAATTGAACGTAGTAGACTTCTCTACTAGCAGCAATGCAATGATCCAAGATATTTCTGAGGGACTTATGAGAAAGAAAACTAGCCACATTCAGAGAAAGAACTGTGGGAGGAGAAACAAAGAAGAAAAACAACTGTTTGATCACATGGTTCGATGGAGATAATGATTAGGGATGTAGACTCTAAGCGATCACCCTAGTGCAAATATCAATAATATGGAAATAGATCTTGATCAGTGACACACGTAAAATCCAGTGAAATTGCTCATTAGCTATGGGAGGGGGTTGGGAGGAGGGGAGGGAAAGAACATGAATCATGTAACCATGGAAAAATATTCTAACTTAATTAAATGAAATTTTTAAAGTAAAACAAAACAAAAATAAAGGGATTTTCCATACTCTCAGTTCAACGGACAATCACTGAAAGCCTACTATGTGCAAAATGCTATCCTGTGTACTGAGAGAGGAGGGAAAGAGTAGAAATAACAAATGGCCAAAGTAATTCCAAGAAGCTGGTTCCAAGAAGCTGATAGGCCATTAGGGCAGATAAGCTGTATTACTAAGAAAAGTCCTACAGTACAAGTGAGAAAACTTTGCAGAATATCTGAGGATGTAGTGTTCAGAGCAATGATTGGGGCTAGTGACTGTGTGGTGGGAAAGAAGTAGCGCCTGCAGAGAAGTATTTTAAAGCTGAAGACAACATCTCGGTGGAGAGGAAAGGGCAGAGGGCACTTCTGAGGTCTAAGAGGTTTACTTAGAAGAATGGAGAGGATGCAAAGAGAAGAGATAGCCCTGAATTTCAAGAAGCAGAGAAATTCTTTTTGTCATGACCCTTTTCTTCTTAATACTACTCCCTAATGGGGATCTCATTCTTAGGTGGCTAAAAGGATGAAATACAAATGGAGTTAGGCAGAAGGCCAGTTAGGCTGGTCTGGAGGCAGAAGGCCAGGTGGGGCTGGTCTGGCATAGTTTATCAGTTGGTCGCTTGATGATGAAATTCAATTCAATAAACTTTTATTAAGTACTCTTATGGGTAAGGCATCATTCTAGTGGCTAGAGCTACAGAAACAAAATAATGGTCCTTTCCCCTAAGGAATCTACACATTACTAGGAAGGATGGGATATGTGCACAGATTGGAAATGATGATGGCGAGCAGGAGGTTAGGGAAGGCTACCCAGAAGAGCTGAGCCCTTGAGAATAAATACTCTGAAAGGTAGAGATGAGGAGGGAGTGCATTTTGGCCATGGAAGATAGCTATGCAAGTAGGGAATGGAACGTCCAGTTTAGTTGGAATGCTGTTAGGTAAAATAGGGCTCAAGAGATAGGTTGGAACTACACTCTGGATGGCCCTGAATGCTAGGCTAGGGGGTGATGGGGGTGGTTTCTGCTTTATCTTTGAGGCCGTGGAGAGCCACAAGAGGTTTTAGAACAAGGGAGTAACAGAGTTGAATGTGTTTCTTTCAAATATTTATTAATCACTTACTACATGATAATCATTGTGCTAAGTACTGGGGTACTTTTGCCTTAGAAAGCAAAAAACTCGGTGATTTCTTCAAGGAGGCCACTTTGGAATGGAGGAGGCAATAGGCAAACAATTAAGTATTTAGAAGATACTTACAGAGTCAATGGAAGGCCATCTCAGTAGGGAAGGCAATGGCAACTGGGAGGAAATGGGAATGGCTCAGGGAAATAAAGAGGTGGAGGTGAGGAGGGAGAACATTCCAGCCATGGAAGGCAGCTAGCTGGGGCAAAAAGGCATGAAGATGTGGAGGATCATACCTGAGAAACAACACATTGGCCACTGTGTAGAAAGGAATAAAGCATACAAAGACACCAGATTATGAAGATGATGTTCTGTTTTATCCTAGAGGTTACATGGAGTCACTGGGGGTTATTGACTCTGTGTGTGTGTGTGTGTGTGTGTGTGTGTGTGTGTGTGTGTACATGCGCATGATGAAGTGGGTGAAGTGACACCGTCATAGTGTGGAAGACAGATGAAAGAAGGGAGAGAAGTTTGGAGATAACTAAAAGACTCTTGCGATAGTCCAGGAGACAAGCGTATGATGAATTCTTGGATCGAGATAGCAGTTTTGTGAGAAAAGAGAAGGGGGCATATGAGAGACATCATGGAGACAGAAACAGAAAGATTTGGCAGTCAATTGAATGTAAGGGATGAGAGTAAGGAGCTGAGGGTGACACAGAGGTTGTGAACCTGGGTGCCTGGGAGCTTGGGAGTGCCCTCTACAGTATTGGGGAAGTTTGGGGTATCTTGAGTTAAAAATGGGGTTCTGTTTTGGATAAGGTTGAATTTGAGAAGTCTACAGGGACATATGGGTCAAAATGTCCCTAGAAACTGTCAGTGATTTGGGATAGGAGCTTGGGATGAGGACTAGAATTCGAAACAGATGTGGTGCCAAGACCTTTGGTGGGGAAACTGGAAGCCAGACCAATGAAATTAACCCTTTCTGATTGTGAAAGAGAATTTAAACTCTCTTTGTTTATTTTAAGTTAATCAATCAAAAACCTGGAGTGCCCCACCTTTCACACATAGTAAGAACCTTTTACTAGAAAAAGAAGTTCATACCCTAAAGGAGCACAAGCACTGCCCTCCTCATGGGCAGAGCTAGGCACATTGGGAGACTGGGATGGATTCCTGAGATGCAAGGAGGAGAGCGGATGGGTGGAGAAAACTGTGTCTAAGAGGGAGCCTCTGGGACCCTGGGCGTGAGCTCTGGTGAGGGTCTTTGCGGTCTTTTGGCTCCTCAGAGGATGGAGCTCTTGGACAGCTCAGCATCTTTTGAGGCTTCCGATTTTGGCTTCCTGTTTGGGACTTTGGATTCTGGTGAAGATTCAGCTTTCTGCGCTAGAGACTCTGCTGAATAGGGACACTTCCTCGGGTGAGACTCTTGCCTCTGTGGTGTGAGAGACTGCCCTTTGTGGCTCAGCCTCTTGGTGATTGTAGCATCTGGCTGGAGACACTCTGGGGGTTGGTGAGATTTGCATTTGGGGTCTGGAGGCACTCGGACCAGGACTTAGGGTATCTTTAGGTAGGCCATATTTTCTACCTCCTTCCTACACTTCCCTCTCTTATTATCACTGTTTTGTTGTAATAAAGCTACTAATGTACTCATAGTTTAATTTTTAATGATTATAAATGGCGACTACAACTTTAAAAAAATTTCTTATATTTGTCAAACCCATTTTTAATTATTACATGATGAAATGATTGAACAGGATGCCCCAGAATAAGGATTCCTCAGCTCCTGCTCAGCAAAGTGGAATCGATTTACATTCTTATCATGTTAGCATTTGTTTAGTGTTTTAAGGTCTGTAAGATGCTTTACATACATTATCTCATTTGATCCTCTTAACAACCTAATGAAGTAGGTGCTTTTATGACTATTTTACAGACGAGTAAACTGAGGCTGAGAGATTCAATGACCCACCCAGGGTTATGGTGTTTGAGGCAGAATTTTAAATTAGTTCTTCCTGTCTCTAAGTCTAACTACTGCACCACCTAGCTGCCTAAGCACTTAAAGATCTTAAGATCTCAAAGCACTTAAAAGGAAAGTTCTTTCCCCATGATGTGACAGTGCCATGTGCTGGTCTGACTGTTGTATCACACTGAGGCAGCCTCCCTGAGCTGGATCCCTAATCTGTAAAGAAATTCCCAAGGGCAGATATGATGGCAACAGCCAGGGCAGGGTCATAAGCTCTTCAGCATTTCTTAAGAAAAACTATTTACATCATGGTCAGTTTGGAGAAAGAATGGAGGTGGAAAGACCAGGCTGAGGCTATTGTGGGGACAGGACAGGGCAGGGCTACAATTCTTCTGAAGACCCTGTTTCAGGGAGGTTGCTTTTCTGGGGAACTGCTATTGCCTAACTCTGTGACTAGCAAGCAGCTCATCATTCTTCCTAAATCATTTCAGACAGGAACTCTAAACATCCTGAACAGGCTTGGGCTTACAGCCCCTGCACAAAGAGTTGCTATAGTCTCAGGGAATAAGTCATGGGCCGGATTAGGTGACTGGCAAGTTTCCTTCCAACTCTGAGATTCTGAAGAATAATAAATGTTAAGTGGCTCCCATGTGAGGTAGGTATGGGGAGGCAAAATTCATATGTGACACAGGCCTTGTTTGGACAAGAATTGGCATCCGGCAGTGGGAAGAAAGCTGGATTTTAAGACTCAGGAGTTCTGGTTTCTAGTCCCAGTTCTGTTTACACATTATATGGTCTCTGGTAAATCACTTAATCTCTCAGTTTCCTCATCTTTAAAATGGGGTGAATGTTAATATTACCTACCTCACAGAGTTGTTGTAAGCAAAATGTTTTGTAAACCTTAAAGAGTTATTTAGATATGAGTTATTATTATTCCAGCCTACATGAGCAAAAGGAAGAAGGGAAAGCAGGGGGAAGAAAGAGATCAATGAGGAAAAAGGAACCCCTTCTGCTAAGGCTCGTTTTCACTCAGCAATCATAATTTCCTCCTCAGTTGATGAAGTCTCCCAGTCCAAGAACTCCCAGGGACACGACTAAGATTTTTTTCCCCTTAAGTCATGTAACTCAATAGGGGAAATGGTGTTTGCATGCCTTTTCTAAAATGTAAATGAGAATTATCCAAATGACCGTAGAAACCCAGAAAGAGGGTCAGATTGTGAAGAAGGTACTAGGAGGTCTAACTTTTTTTCCTACTTGCTACAGGGGTCACAAGTTACCCTGTGGAAAGTTGGACTCTTTCTCTGACTTATACTTGTAGTTATCCAGACTGAATTAATCTATGTGAACATAGTTGAGGCAGAAGTCAGCCTAGGTCAGTGATGGTGAACCTTTTAGAGGGTTGGGTGTTGTGACAAATGTCTGCCGGTGCACCTAAAGAGGGGGAGAACATCCCTCTGGCTTTCTGACAAACTCCAGCAAACTCTGTGCTGAAGTGATTCTTCGAGTGCCCCCTCTGGCATGTGTGCCATTGGTTCACCACCACGGGCCTGGATCAGAGCCAAACTAGCCTGAAAAAACAAGACTGAAAAATAGGAAGAATCTCATTCTTGATTCTTTCTTGGATTATAAAGTTATGGCTGGAGAGAAGGTCAACAACTGCCTTCATTTTAGAGATAAAGAAACTGTGATCCAGAGAGATATTATGCATACACAAATTCTTAATTCTTGATCTGATTTCTGCAAGAGTAGAACAAAACTTGTATGGATTTTAAGAATATAAATATTTGAATAATGAAGGTAAATTGTCTTCAGAATAGAATTATCTGTCCATATCATCTGATAAAATGTTTACATTATTTGTTAAAATATCACTAAATATTCATTTATATATTATGTAATGCACTCCAAGATGTGGACCATAACTTCAATTATCTGTTGCTTTTGCTAATCGGTACCACTGCTCCTGATTAAATGCTGACATTTTCAAGAGAAGAGATGAGACATATTTTGCAACCATTAACTGCAGCATTGGACTTAAGACCTTAAAGAAGCTATAAGAGAATCCTTCAGGATACAGGATGGCTTTGTCTACCCAGATGGTCACCCTCCAGGGCTCTCTCTCTCCCTTGAGGGAGAGGAAGAGAGAGAGGTTTCTTATTCCATCTATATGCACTTGGAGCCGATCCCTGGAGAAGGTTCAGGACATTGCCCAGATGAAAATGAACACATACCCAGGGATGACCACAGATCCCTTCATGTACAGCAGCTTAGGGAAACAGTCATTTACTCTGCCTGTGCAGAAAGATGGAAGCCAGACTGCCACTTCTTCCCACAGAAAGAAGCTGGGAGAGTCCAGCCTTCCGGTCACAGTAACAAAAGTACAAAGCACAAAAAGACGGTACAAAGCCACGGTACGGGTTGTGTGCTTTTATACACCTGCCAAGAGTGAGCTTCCCATCCAGGCATGTCTGACACCAGAGTTCAACTTCCATCCTGGGCCACCTCTACTTGACCTAGTTACTCACAGTTTCCCTTTTGGCCTGATATTTCAGGCCACAGAACTCAACAGGGGGAAATGACAATTGCACTTAAAAAAAAATACAAATGCTATTTACAGGCATCCGAGGCAAAATGACCAAAGCCCTGTTACTGAGAAGGCATCTTCCTTCCTGGAATGGCTTCTATGTGCTTCTAGTAAGTCCAGAAGAGCTGTGGAGAGACATAGCTGCTATCTGCCTGCCCAGAAAAAACCACTCCCAAATGAGGAAGCAAAGGTATGTGTGATATTGAGAGGCCCACCCTAAGTGGAACACCATCCCAGTTGCCCTGGCCATGGGACCTCGCTCTCACTTTCCTAAACAGGTATCGGGGTGCCCTGGGGACAGAGACAATATGGAGTGGTAGAAAGAAGGATGGAGCTAAGAGTCAGGAGCTGGGTGCAATTCTTAGCTCTGCTACTTCTAGCTACTGAACCAGGGACAAGTCTCCATCACTGGCTTCAGTCCCCTCATCTAGAGAGTGAGTGTAATACTACTTGCACTATCTGACTTATGGAATTATTGTGAGATTCTATGCAGGTGGGAATTGTCATTCTTCTCCCTCACCCAAGAGCCTCCCAATCATTGGAAGTTCATAGTCTCACCTGAAAGCTCCAACTAGGAAAACGATTCAAAAAACTAAAGGAAAACCAATCTTCTATAGCAGGTTCTTTGGTAATATGAGTTAGAATTCATTTTGCAGTTGGGTCCTTGGGCTTGGCCCTGGTTCTCACTCTCTTGTCCTTCTCTGTCCCCTTCCTTGTATCCTGCCCAAAGTTTATGGAGTCATAAAGCAGGAAAACTGCTGTGCCACTGGAAACATGGCGGGAAATGAACCCCCTTCACCTTCCATCTGAGCTGAGCTAAACGAAGCGAAAACATGGCCATTGGTAGACAGTCATTCCCCCTTTTAGGGAAAGAAGTGATGAGCTCAGGGCTTTCTCTTTACCACTGAAAATTGTGTTTATTGCCTCTGGCCAGAAAATGTCTCTATATGTGCAAAACCAATTAATCCAAAGTGCTTCAAGCCCTTAAGGCACATTCCTACAGCATTTGGTAATTTTCTTGGTGTCCCTTGAAATTTTTTCTTTACCAACTCAGAGGCAGAGGAATGAAAAACCATGATGATCCCCCCTCCATTGCTTTTTTTTTTTTTAAAGATTATATTTACTCCAAGAGGAATTTTTCAATGATTTTAGCATCTCATTGGGCAGAGGGGTGGGTTGGGGTGGGAGCAGTTAATCTCAGATGTCCTTGTATAGTGAAAAGGCAAGAATTGCACTCACTGTGGAAGGGGAAAAGTAAAATTCCCAAGAAAGACTCGATATTACTATGGAAATCCTGGGCTCAGGTCCATGGATCTATTTCACCTTTACGACAACATAACATATCAGATTTGACATTTAGGGGCATTAAATAAATGCTTTCCAGATTTCTCAACTCTTGGGGAAGAGGTTGTGAGCTACAGATGCAGAATGATGCACATTTTCAGACCTGACAGATAAAACATGCATTTGTTTGCTTGCCTATGCTTCGTGGGTTCAAGGAAGGGTTTTAATTTGGGAAAGGGGGGAATATGTGTGTGTGTGTGTGTGAGGGTGGGTAGGCAGTGAACAATAAAAAAAAGCATAATGAAATATGTGAAAAACAAATAAGAGAGCAAAAGGAAGTTTTATAGGAGAGATGGCAATAAGAAAGGAAGTGCTATTACATCTATCTTAAAATGGATGTACAATAAAAAAATCTAACACATCATATGTATACATACATTCATGCTTCCTGCCCTTCTTTGTGTATGGAAATTTTCCTATTTATGGATGGTTGTCAATAAAATAATTATTAAAAATAAAATACTTTATTTTTTCACAATACTAAAGAAAAATAAAACTATCTTAAAGCAGTTACAATAACTATGATGTATTGAGAAAACCAGATTCAAGAAAAGGTTTTATATGGAAAATTGGGATCTTCTACTTCCAAACTATATGTCCTTCACTCCTTCCCAGCCCCTGTACCTTTCCTCAGCTTAGATGCCTACATCCTATCTTTCCAGTCCTACTTGCTCCTCATTCTTAACTGGTAAGACTCCAGCCACTTTGAGACAGACGGACAGCTATCAGACTTCTTTAGAATAATGAAAATGCCACAGGACTGTGAATGTTGGGATACCCTAGACCAGTGTTGGCGAACTTATGGCATGTGTGCCAGAGGGGGTGGCTCCCTTCCCTCTCTCCACTGTACCTGAAGATAATTCTCACTCCCCCTGCCCCTCTGCCCCTCTGCTCAATGGGAGCGCTTCCTCCCTCCCCAGTCTGGGTTAAGGGGGCGGCTCACATGCAGCATGAGGATGCAGTTTGGGCACTCCGTTTCTAAAAGGTTCTCCATCACTGCCCTAGATAATAAGAGTGTGGGATTCTGAATCAGTTCAAATCCAGCCTGATAAGCTTATTATCCATGTGACTCTGGGTAAGTCTCTTAATTGCTCAGCCTCAGTTTCCTGGAGGGAATTTAGATTGGATGCCCTCTAAGGTGCCTTCTAGTTTTAAATCTATGATCCCATCACCGTAATACACATTGCAGGGCTTGGGGCTAGGCTTAGGACAGGGTAGGGGTTGAAGAAAAGAGCTCTTCAGCAGACTGGTGTGGAGCAGCATCTGATGCCAAACCCCTTTACAAACCCAGTTTGCAAGTGAACATTCAGGGTATGCTATATCTACACTGGTCTGTACTGTCAGGATAGCAAAGAAGAATTCAGAGGAAGAGCTCTATGAAATGATGCAAAGGGAGCAAGCAGAGCCCAAGAACAATATACACAAATAACTATACGACAATAACGATGTTAAATGTTAAAGTTCTCGCTGAGAGGCAAGGAAACTGGCAGCAAATACAACAATGAATATTGTTCCCGTGTTACTTCAAATCAGTAATTCTCAAAGTGTGGTGTGGGAGCTACCCTGGACATCCCTCCAAGGGCAGTCTTTGAAGTCAAAATTGTTTTCATAATATCAAGACATTTAAATTTCCAATATGGTAAATACTCTGGCATGTAGTAGGTGCTTAATAAATGCTTGTTAAGATCATATAAAGAAAAGCATTTTGGGGGGATGTCTCAATTTTTAAGAGTCCTTAGACCAAAAAATTTGAGAAACACTGCTTTAAAGTTACAATGAAGAACTCCAGGCTGTAAGATTTAGAGCTGACAGAAAAATGAAAGGTTATTTGTCTCAATCCCCTTGTTTTAGAGGTGAGGAAACTAAAGCTTAGAAAAATTAAATGACATTCTTTCTTCATGTTAACAATTCATAAACTAAGTGGGAAGTGAAATATATCATCAATCAAAAATCATGCTATTAAATGATTTTCTTTAATAGTATCAGGGAGTGTATTCTAAGTTTTCTTTGGGTGTTTATTGGGAAGGGCATTGCGGCAAAACAAAATGAATTGAGGGCCGCTGGGTAGCTCAGTGGGTTGAGAGTCAGGCCTAGAGACGGGAGGTTCAAATCTGGCCTCAGACACTTCCCAGCTGTGTGACCCTGGACAAGTCACTTGATCCCTATTGCCTACCTCTTATCGCTCTTCTGCCTTGGAGCCAATACGCAGTATAAATTCTAAGACAGAAGATAAGGCTGAAAATAAATTAAAAAAAAAATGCTTGTTGGAACTGATTTAGAGAAAATGATCTATATTCTCCCTTGTCCATCTTCTCCTAGGATCCTGCTGTCATCCCAAATTCAGAAGAAAATAGTATTTTCCAGCTTCGTTAGTAAGATTGAAGCACCAAATACACCACGAGCTCGAGTCCTGACTAAGTTTCTGTGTCCCTCTAAATGGCCGTGTTGGGAAGGAGGGGGCACAATCCAGCGGAAATGCCTGTTAGACGCTTGGGGGGATGAGCACTTCTTGGGAGAGCCTCTTAAAGAGGAGACCCCCATTCCAGAACAATGGGGATGCTGCTCCCAGCTCAGTCTGTTCTTACTCTAAGCTAAATCCACATTTGGGACTTGCTTAATACTCTCAGGGAGGATCAAAAGGAGTCTGTGCAGGCCAGATTTCCAGGGAAATGACCAAAGATACACCAGCCCAGGAGAATGTGAAGGAAGGAAATGCCAGTGCTGACTTACCACTGGCAGGATTCCAGGAATGAGAACATGATAGAGGACTTCAGTTCCATCAGGGCTTATTCCAAAAGCTAGACGAGACTTCATCTAGTCAAACTTCTCATTTTACAGATGAGTAAACTGAGGCCCAGGGAGGTTTGACGTTCTGTGACTCTCAAATTCGGTCCTTTCCCCACCATGTCCACAGCATCTATTCTCAAGTGACTTGGATTCCAGAAGTGATATGTCATGTACTCAAAAAAGGCATGTTGGGGCAGCTGGGTGACTCAGTGGATTGAGAGCCAGGCCTATAGATGGGAGGTCCTGGGTTCAAATCTAACCTCAGATACTTCCTAGCTGTGTCACTCTGGGGAAGTCACTTAACCCTTACCGCTCTTCTGTCTTGGAACCAATTTACTATATTGATTCTAAAATGGAAGGTAAGGGTTTAAAAAAAAAAAGTACAAGAATGTGAGAAAGGGTAAAGGAGAGGTGGAAAGAGACTTGAAGTGCTTATTTTCAGGAGGAGGAATAAAGAAAGATTTCTTTAGCTCTAGGTAGAACTTGAGATGGAGCTTGAAGAGGATTTCACCAGTTTGCAATGGGAAGGGGAAGGAGGCCTCGGTGCTGATCTGTGCAGGACTCTTGAGATTGGGGGGATTTCTAGTTGTACAGTTTGGCCAGTTTGTGAAAAATAGAAGTATAGATTGGAATTTAGGTTGTAGACAATTATGGGAGGGCTTACAGCCAGGATGAGGAATTTGTATTTTATCTAACACACCGTGGGATGCATTGGAAGTTTCTGAGAAGAGAAATGACGTGGTTCAGACCTGTTTATTAGAAAGATTACCATGGCAGCTTTGTGAAGGAAGGATCAGGAAAGGCAACACACTCCAGTCAGGGCCACTGGTTAGGTGGTCATTAGAACTGTGTAAGCCCACAGACCTTCAAACTTTTTTGATGATACCCTTTTATCAGTAAACATTTTTTGAGCACATTCCCCAAATCGAAGTCCCGTGGGGTACTGAGGCAGGTGCTGAGGACATCAGTGTGCTTCTACTGATGTAATGTCCCCATGTGAAGAATCTGAGGAGCCTGCTTCTAAGAGAAGAGTGGTGACACGGACTGGAATAATAGCAATAGCTAACATTTACAGAGTGATTGCTACATGCCGACCATCATGCTAAGTACTTTAGTTATCGTCTCATTTGATCCTCATAACAAACTGTGATGTTATTCTCATTTTACAAGCGCAGAAACTGAGGCAGAGGTCAAGTGAATTGTCTGCCCAGGGTCACAGAGTTCTAGTGATTGTCTGAGGCCACATTTAATCTCAGGTCCTCCTGACTCCAGGTCTGATGTTTTATCAACTGTGCCATCTTGCTGGAAATGTCTTGGAGAGATTGTCAAACATAGACTTTCCATAAGTGGTTCTAGTCTGCTCACCACAATGGTTAAAAAAAAAAAAAGCGTTTTTCAAATAGCCACTTAGTTGGACCGGAGGTTCTCTTCAGAGAGGTCTATGGCCTACTAGTCTTTTTGGATATGTTCTCTTTGGCTGCATTCTTGGTGGTCCTTTCAGACTTCTTAGCCAATGGCACCTGGCGAGAGACCATCTTGTTAGAGAAGTCTTGGGCCCTCCCCACCAAGACTGCCATGGGCTTCTAGGTCTTTTGCCTATCTTGATGTTTGTTCTTCCATTATAATTTGAAGAGAGGATCCTTTCAGCATTCCTACTTTTTTCAGGGCATTAGCAATGATGCTCTGAGAAGCCAGGAGTGACCTTCAGGACCCAGCCCACAATAGGCAAGTTCCCATCTGGAGTCATGCTGCATCTAGACATGAACTTGGTGGGTCCAATATTGTGGAAAACTATGCTGAGAGACTGGTCCCAGAATCTGAGATGGGATAGAGGGAATTGTGTCCCCAAGGTGCTGGGAGGAAGCAGGGAGGGGATGTTTGTTCTTATTACATCTTTCAAGTAAACATCCCTCTGTAAAAAATTGATGATAAGTGGTTAAATGGAACTGGGCATTAGTCACTGGCATCTTAGGTGGGGACAGACACAGCAGTGGGGGCTTGAGCTGATGGCAGTAGAGAAAACATGCCACTCAAGTCCTTAGAGTACCCTAGAACCCCAAAGATAAGGTATAGTTTTGCTCTGGGAAACTAAGTCAGAACATATTCACTATATGTATATATTTACTTATAACCTATGTATATGAGCACACTAATATTTCTGTACATTAAAAAGTTTACACTGAAAACTTGAAAGGCTGAGATAAAGATGAAATAAATATTATTAGGTCCTAGAATCAATAAGGAGGTACTAGTTTATTGAGTAGAAGGGGGCATAGAAGACCTGAACCTTAGGGAAAAAACTTTATCAGCAGTGTGGAAAGACTTGAGGCAGGTTGATCAATTAGAAGGCAATTGAAACCATCCTGGCAAGAAGTGGCAAGGGCCTGAAAATAGGGTAACTGAGTGAGTAGAGGAGCCATGCAGAAGGTGTTGTGAAGATAGAATCAACAAAATTTGACAGTATATTAGATATGTGGGGGAAGGGAGTGGGAGGAATTAAAGATGACACCAAGGTGGTAAACCTAGATGACTAGAAGGATGGTGGTGTCTGACAATAAGAAGGTTGGGTTTAGGAAAGATAATGTACTGAGATCTGCAATGCAAATCATAATATATCCAAGCCTGCTCATCCTGTGTGACTCACTCAGTCCAACCCAAAATGAAAGGTGTGGGGGACGATGGGGTTCTTACTCACTGGTCACTGCCTCAGAAGACAAAATCTGTTCCTTGAAGGGACACTGCAGCTGAGGTGATCTGGAGGGTCGAGTTTGGGCATAATGGAAGAGAGGATTTCCCCACCAATATCTGTGCCATCACTGCTGTGGGTCACTGGGTAGTGGTTGTGTTATAACTTCCTTGAGGAAAGGATGTCAGGATCAAAAGGAAGAGGCCAGATATGGGAATACTGAGAGATGAGAGGTGCCATTTTGTTAAGAGATCTTCCCACCCTGAAAGGGCTAGCCTAAGGTTAGCCTTAAGGTCCAGTCCAAAAGATAGAGGGGAGAGGAATGGTGAAATAGAAAGAAAATACAACTTTTTAAGGTATATATGAAGAGGGCAGAAAGTAGAAGATGGATGGTGAAGGCAGCATGGAATGGAGGTAATTCTGGAATTTTGGGGGCTCTAATACTTGCTCTGTGACTGAGTAAATAACCACATGTCTAAACTTGTTTCCTAAATTTATTAGATTAAGTTGCTTGAGGGCAGGGAATGTCATCTTCATATGCCTAGCACCCAGCACAAAGCCTTGAATATTAAGTCAAAGAACTGTTTATTGAGCAGAATTGAAACAAGGAGAAATGCTCCTGTAGGAGCACCAGAAGACAATGGCTTCACAGAAGTTAAGGGAGAGAAATGATGACCATAAATAGTAAACATAGCAGAAAACTGAAATTTGGAGGTTCCTGCTGACCTTTGAAAAAAGTTTCAGTTGAGTGGTGGAGATGGAAATCAGGCCAATGCAGGTAACAGACAACCTCTCTATCTTAGGACAGGCTGAGCCTAGACCATGTCAGCCCACTTTCATTTTAAGGGGAGAGGCCAGTGAGTTTAAGTTGCATCCAAACTTATGAGGACATTTTTTCTGCTTCTAGATCAGTATCTTTTATCCTAAAGGACTCAAGGTACCTCGTTAGCTATTTTATACCTCTTTGATTCTAAGCACCCCCCCCCCAATGACTAAAAATTGAAATCTGAAAGTCCTGATGATCTAAACAAAGCCTAACATCACATCTACTGCACTCCATTTTATAACTAATTGTATAAAAAATGTGTTCCTCGTGATATCTTTCAGTCAATTTCTCTTATCTATACTAGAGATGGAGAAAAACTCAGCATTAGTTATCTTTCATCTTAAGAGGAAAAAAAAATCCAACAAATCATTTTGCTCTGAACCTAGTTGCTAAATTTGAGGTTATTCTTGGCTACGGCCAAAAGTCTGGTATTTAAAGGAATAAATTTTCAAATAATTCCATTTTACCAAATTAGTATATGGCTCCCCCCTGTCCTCCTAAGAAATGACTGATGAAGAATTATCTGAAGAATAGGAATAGGTTTCATCCTTTCTACAAAACCTGGGGTGACAGCATGATGGGATACTGGCTCCTAGCCCTCTGCTTTCCTGAGGGAAGCCTCTATCATGACACAGTATAGCAGCAGACCAGATTCTCCGTAACACCGTTTTTTATTACCAAGTTAAATTTACAAGGAAGTTCCAGTTTTCATTTCCACCCTCATGCTTAGTACACATGAACTGTGACTCATGCCAGCAAATGCAGGTACTTCCCTAGAATGGGCCACATTTTCAGTAACATCTACTGTACCAAGATTTCCCAAATATGTTCCTCTCCAACATCTAGCATTTACATCTATTATTTAAAGAAACATAATCTATTATTACATTCACTCCAAACATTTAACATGACTTAGATTAAATATATTTATTGCCTCTAGAAAAAGATCAGAATTCTCCCTGTATTTTAATTTTTACAGTGCATCTTCAGAACTGTGTGTTATCAAGTACTGTACATCACTTTACATAAATATATGCATTCTGCTACTTACCTGATCCTTTTTTTTTTTTTTTTGCTTGGTGAGTGCTTCTATAGCTCTTATATAAAAGTTGGACATCTCCTCCTTTTTTTTAAAAGGCCCCCTCATCCTTCCTCCATTGCAGTGAAGAGCAAATAAGATAGTAAAATATGTGTTTTTAAAGAAAAAATTAAATGAAATCAGTTTCAACCTCAATCCTGCAGGGATAAGCTCTACAAAACCTGGTTCTCTTTAAATTAGTTTAAATTAAATTTTTTGAAGGACTTTCATTTCATGTTATAACGATCAAAGTGGCAACTTGTCTGCCTCAGCAGTGACCATGGGATTACAAAAGTCAAAGTCACCTTAGTTTGCCAGTTTCCTTTCATCCCCATTCCTCCTCTCCCCACTTCCCCAGAGAACATAAATCAGGGAAAGTACATGGCCCTCCACCCAACAATCTTCAGAAGACCACTAAAGTGGAATTCATTACATTTGCTATTCTATTCCCACGAAGCCAGGTTTGCTTGTTGTTAGCGACGCTTTAAAGTGTTACATAATCCAATATGTTGGGAGTGGTCTGACTGCACACCCAATCCCTGGAATTTAAGCCAAACCCAGGACTGTGATGCTGCTTGCATTACATGCTTCAGAGAAAGCATTTGGGATTCAAGTCAAAGTGACAAACAATACTGGCCACCCCCCTACTCTGGCAAATTAATCTTCTGTTGCCACATCAAGGGCTCAGTCAAGAAACAAGAGAATTGGAATAGGGCTGAACTAAAGGCTGTGCCTGCATTTCCTACAGGTGACAGAAAGGGGGCTAAAAGATTTCTGAACTGAGGGTCGAGGACTCCAACTTTGGAGGGGGTCACATGATAATTCCAAAGTTTTTCCAAAGGCTAACCTAACTGTCCAGTGCAAAAGATGATGAGAATTTGGTCTACACAGCTTTGGCTATACACTCAATGATAATATTCATTTTAATAAATGCATATATATTTAAAACCCACAGTTCTTATTAAAACTGTAGTGATGAGGGAAGCAAAGATTCATTTCTGTGGCAAGAAAGAACCCTTCTAATGACCTATTGAAAGCTTGAAGCAATAAGAATGGCAGCGACTGTGTGTTGGGCAGTTCCGTTTCTTCAACCTCAATGTCAAGGTTGCTTGGTGTAAAGTCTACAACTATTTTCCCAATTTAAAGCAAATTAAATACACTCCAGTCCAAAGGGTCCCACAAGTACTGAAGCATTCTAAAAAATCCATACCATCTGGACAGTCTGCAACAGAGTTCAGAATACCAGATTATTAAAGTTTATGATCATACACACTCCTCTTGGTATGTGCCAACATTTCAGTGAGGTAAATCCCTTTTATTTCCATATTACCCAATCAAATCAATGAGATGATTCTTTTAAATATTGCTTTGGCAATCTCCTTCTTATAAAAATCTGAGTCCTACCTTTTCTGTTCATTCATAATCACTGGAAACTGTCTGGCAAGAGAAAATGGCCTATGACACACAATTACTTTATATTAAGCAAGTAGCTCAAGAAAAAAAGAAACTGGAGGGAACACATTAAATCACAAAAGCTGTTCTATTTGATCCAAACTTAATTCCTTAGAATAGTTATTCTTTGAAAAGAAGGAATTCATGAGCCTTCGATAAAAGGATATGATTTGCATCCAGTAAAAAGCCAAAGCACACTAGTCCCATTACAAATTCTCAAGGGTACAATGAACTGCACTGAAAAGACTTAAAAATCAGAGGATCCCCATGATCAAAGATCCCATAACTTGCAATTTTTTTCACAGTGCTCTGATAAGGCAATCAGTGAAACCATATTATTTCAGTAAATCTAGTTCTACAGGATTTCGGGTAGGGGCCTCTTTCATTTTTTTTTTTTTTTATGTTTTTATTTAAACCCTTAACTTCTGTGTATTAGCTCCTGGGTGGAAGAGTGGTAAGGGTGGGCAATGGGGGTCAAGTGACTTGCCCAGGGCCACACAGCTGGGAAGTGTCTGAGGCCGGATTTGAACCTAGGACCTCCCATCTCTAGGCCTGACTCTCAATCCACTGAGCTACCCAGCTGCCGCCACCTCTTTCATTTTTAATTTCTGGGAAAGTATTATTATTCTTATTCTTTTTAAAAATGACAATGGCCTGGGAAAGTAGCTGTGTTTTCTATTTTCTATTGCCAGAAAAAACTGAGTACAAATAATTTCAAAAACAGAAGTAGCATACTTCTCAGGGGTTAACTGGCTTCCAAGGTAAGAGGGAAACTCCATGTGTATGAAATGTTGCCCTCCCCTGATACACACTCATGCTGCTGTTAAGAAGAAAATGAGTAAATACTGAGTAATTAGTTGTTTGAGGGGGGGGAGGGTCACCCATTCCTTTATTCATTTATTTCCATCATCTTTTGCCCTTTTCTACCTGCCATCCCTTCCTTTGCAGGGGAACTCATGATAGCTCCAATAACTACGTTTTTTTTTACTGTCTTTGCGAGGGCCTTATTCACTTCTGCTCAAACAGTATCTGTTTCAGATTGAATGTTTTCTTTGTCGATATGGAGGGTCCACTTGTTGTCATGTTTCTGATTGGAGGTCTGAAGGATGAAACTAAGTGGGAGTGCTGTTTGGAGTGCCTCGGTGCCCATACTACTTTTTTCTGACTTCTTTATCCACTGTTTGCAATTCTTTTAGGCCATTTCTATTCCAGTGATATAAAATTGGAATTTTTGCAGGTCAACAGGCTATACAGCATACGACTAGTTTGAAACATGTTGCAAGGACACTGCTCCTCTGGTTGATCACACCTTCTAAGATGTGCCACGGATAGTCTTTGATAACTTCATCAACAAGCTCAAAGTCAACAGCAGTAGGAGAATTTCTATCGATACATCTGCTGTGCTAATTCTTCACCAAAAAGAAAGTAGTCTTTAGGTTTTGCTGTTGAATGGATCAAGATGAGTAACATATTAACTATTTGTGGATGGCAAGTAATTTTGCTTTGTAGAAAGGTGTACATAATTATTTTAGTTTTCCCTATCCCAATGTGTTCATCCACATCTAAACCAAAATGTAATGTTGAAAGGATGAGAGAGGAAATAGAGAGTCTGGTTTTGTTTTGCAAACAACCTTGCACATCTGTATGATGGCTCAGAAGGGAGAGGGAGGAGAGTGACCGAGTCAAAACCCTCAAGACTGCAAAAGGCTTGAATGTCATAAACATTGAGATTATTAACTGGCTCTTGGATTTCTACCTTTGTGAATGAGCACATAAAACTGGTTTTATGGGCAAATTCAGTAGACAAATCTCATTTTTCACTTGTGTAAATTATAGGAAGTCTATTCTGCAGTCCTCATGGTTTTCCACATTTCTTTCTTTGCCCCATACAGAGATACAATAATGTTTTGTACAAAGATGGCAATAACTAAAGGGGAAGCTCAAAACAGTTCACATTTGGTTACAGAAAAAAAGCCTGAGTAGAAGTTTTTTTTGAACGTTTTACCCTTTCAATAAAAAGATGATCTCATTAAAGGGTAAAACAGGGCTTCTTGGCTGGGATAAAGAAATCTACTATATGTGATATCTTCAAATCCCTTCTTTGTTTAAAAAAAGAATCTA
This sequence comes from Gracilinanus agilis, assembly GCF_016433145.1. Classification (NCBI taxonomy): domain Eukaryota; kingdom Metazoa; phylum Chordata; class Mammalia; order Didelphimorphia; family Didelphidae; genus Gracilinanus; species Gracilinanus agilis. The sequence goes on along the minus strand of NC_058130.1, from coordinate 178,921,394 downwards.
AGCTTTCTAGGAAGGTGCTTTTTCATTCAACAGGCATGCAGAACTGGGTTGGTGAGTAATGAAGACATAATATCACTTAAGACAGAGAAGCATACCATACCTTCTTCATAGATAGCTCTGGAAAGATAGGTAATTTCAAGGAAAAAAATTATACATTATACTGTTAGCATTACAAGAAACTTCAGGAATGAGGTGGTGGTGGTGGTTTTTCTTTTCTTTTTTTTTTTTTTAAATAAACGTTTCTAGTCATATCAAATGCTGAAATAAATATGACACCAATGAGACATTACTACAGTTCATCTTGTTTTGAATATCTTTTGAAATGACCTCATCTGCTGCTGTTAGATAAATCTGGTGGGTCAACCCAAAATTAACAAAATGAAAAGAGAACTTCAGCTGAATGCAAACAGTTTTCTGGTGGTGGGTTCGACATAACTACGAAAGCCTTTTTTGTATCTGTCTTTTGCCTCTTTCTGGACAAGTGTTATGGGTCTGAAGTCTAACAAAAAGAATAACAAGAATGTCACACAGAAGTTTCTTCAGTTGGCTGCAAACATGGAGCAGCATCACGAAGGTATAATTATGGTAGTCTGGTGTGAAACTCTGTCTACATCAATTTCCTTTATGCCCAGTTGTTCCTTATGTACAGCATGAGAGATGCAAATTTGAATAGAGAACTAGGTTTCTTTCATTTTAAGAGACAGAAACAATACTTGATAGGATAGGCTACTACCCTTTCTTAAAATTCTTGCTGTTTCACAAGTATCCTTCACGTAGCTACCATTTAGTCCCTATAGCTTTTTGAGGGACCACGAATGAAAACGGAGCAAAATCAGCTGCGTCACTGTTCAGAATGGTCTGCTGGCTCAGGAGGGGCAATCTCGCCCTCTGTCACTTTATAAGTTTCCGTCTGTGTGGAAGCCTGAGGGGTGTAGGTAAAAGAGCGGAGGCTGTGTGGGTCAACTGGAGGAACCAGGGTCAAAGATTCCACACTCAGTGCATCTGTAGTGTCATCAGAAATGAGAGAGATGGTGGGCTGCTGGGCAGGAATCAGGCTGGGGGACAGGTTAGCAGTTTCCACTTCTGAACTCTTTCCAAGGCTCTTGCTGGGCTTGGAAGTTGTAGGGATTTCATTAACAATCACCACTTGGTCAGGAAAGATCAGCTGGAGCTGCTCAGGAGGTATAGGAATATCTAGTAACAGAAAACAAAGAAATATTTAACATGATACTATTTTTTTTTACTTGAGGCCCTGAAGATTCTACGTTCCCTCTTGAAAATGGCTCCCTAAAGATTACTACATGAGCCATATTTTAGAATATACAAGAAACAGCCTATTTTAAAATATGTGAGTAACTTGTCTCTAACAACTTTTTTATACATTCAAAAGTGAGCATATCAAAACACTATTTCTAGGTGCAATGCAAATCTGCATTACTATGGCTACGTAAGTGTTCTGGAACATATACAAAATTATAGGTGGATAATGACATTGTAACAACACTGCAGTGCAGAGACATGGATGTGGGTATGTGGCTGGATTCTGGCAACACCATCCAGAGCACATTTTTAAGGAAGCAACTACCTCTAATAAACCTACGAATATATTTCAAGTCTGTATAATGACCATTTCCAGAAACTCAATTTGGTGAAATTTTCTCAGGGTTGGCGTGGGAGGTCAAACTATGAAATCACTGAGAATTAAAAAAAGGCCTAATTCTGCAGAACTTTTCAGCTTATACAAACCCTGGAGTGTGGTTAGTTTCACACTGGTATACATAAGTGCTGAGTTAGCAATCAGAAAGGGACCTCTAATAGTCAAACTCCATTACTAGAGTGATTATTCTCCATTGGGACTATGGAAGAGAGCCATTTCAGGGGAAAGGAGAGGCTTTCCACCTAATGAAGTTATTTTAGGAGCTGCAATTTCTTTTTTGGTACTTTTCAAAATGCTGATTAAATTACAGACAAATTACCTATTTGCTTTCCAGTGAGTGTTTCACATATACAGAAATACTCAATAAGACTGGAGTTCATTTTGAACATATCTTCCAGGGTTCCAGATGATGGTAATTTAAAAAACCATTATAGGGAGGCAGACATTCTGCTAGAAAAAATAATTTTTATTTATATGGATCTTCATTTCATGGATACCATTTAATTACACTGGCCAATCTGTCGAAGGGCCCATCATGAGCTTTAGTTCTGATGATGCACTGTGATCTTATGATGATTTAGAAATCTATGTTTCAGTATGATTTCTGTTAGATTTAATCAAACAAAAACAAAACAAAACAGAAGCAAAAAACTAAAGCTCTAGCAGAGGAGAGAAAACAAAACAGTGTATAGAATGGAAACAGGAAAATCCTGATTAATGACCTCTATAGTTCAAAGAGAAAAAACAGAAATAAAAAAATTATTTCTGGAAGTACCAATGCATATTTCTTCCAATAATACTGTCAATCAAAATGTGCTTTTAACTTGATTTTTTAAAATTAAAAATTAGCCATTAAAAGGAAAAAAGGAAAAATAAGTGTCTTGGCTTTAGATTTTGTCTTGAATAGATATGAGAGGTAGCAGGGCAGTGGTGAGCAATAGTGGAAAAAGTGATTCAAGGCAAACCAAAGACCAAGAAATGCTGAGCAAACACAGAGCATGAATTCTGATTTCTCTGAATTTCAACTAACTTGTTCTATTTATAAGAGGCTTTGTGGTGGTCCCGTGGTTTGAAATACTTGAGCATATATTCCAAACTAGCACATGTCTACCAGCTCTTCACTTCATATTATTTCCCTCTGATCTAGGTTAGAGGCTAATAATACATGTATAATTTAGGGGCTGAAAAAATGTTTTGCAAATGACTAAAAGACTGTGCTTTTAGGTAATCCTAACAGCATAATGCAGGTACAACTCTCCAAATTCTTATTTGATGGTTTTCTGCTTGTTGAATTTTGTGTTTTAATGCAGCTTTTATATGTATGTATATATATATATGTATATATATACGTATATATATATATATACACATACACATATATACATATATATACAGAAAAAAGCTACTTAGATGTGGCAAATATCACAGCCCAGATTTTTTAACAATGTCACAATTGAAGGTTTTTTTTTTTTTTTTTTTTTTTTAAATCCTTACCTTCTGTCTTAGAAGCAATACTGGTTACAAGGCAAGAGAGTGGTAAGGGCTAGGCCGTGGGGGTAAAGTGACTTGCCAAGAGTCACACAGCAAGGAAGTGTCTGAGGCCAGATTTGAACCTAAGACCTCCTGTCTCTAGGCCTGGCTCTCAATCCACTGAGCCACCCAGCTGACCCCAGGAGGATTCTTTGATAATAGGAACAACAAATGATGTTAGAAATTTGCCACAAAAATACATATTTATATTTTTTAAAACTTGTTCAATCTCTGGAAAATGAAACCGCACTTAACAGAAAAATGGTTTTTCACCTAAAAATCACTTCAATAATCTGCCTTTTAAAGGAATATTCTGGGGACAGCTGAGTGGCTCAGTTGAATTAAGAGCCAGGCCTAGAGACGGGACCTGGTCCTAGGTTCAAATCTGGCCTTAGACACTTCCTAGCTGTGTGACCTTGGGCAAGTCTCTTAATCCCCATTGCATAGCTCTTACTACTCTTCTGCCTTGGAACCAATATACAGTGTTGATTCTAAGATGGAAGGTAAGGATTTAATAAAAAAGATTTTTTAAAAAAAAGGAATATTCCCTTATTCTTCCCTAACAACATATTCTTCCTATTTTTAAACCAAACATCTCCTTGATTGTAACATAATTTTCTCAATACAAGGATGAAGGAGAAGAGAACTTTGCTAGGCTTTCATAAAAGGGAATGAGTACTAACAAGGACTAATTTCCCTGCCAATCTGCAACTATTGCATCCTGGATGTGCCTGCAGCAAGTCACCATAATGGCTGAGGGTTTTTTCTCAGTCCCACACAGTATTGTGACTATGGCCCAGGAAGCACTGTACTTGCAAAGGAGACTGGTATTTTAAGAGTTTTGGACTGAGCAATGAATTTTTCATTGGTTTTATCAGGCATTTAATATCTACCACATGACAGTGTTATATATCCTATGGATACTTGCTAAATACTTGTTGCCTGAGGGCTTGGAATAAATGACTGATTTATTTTCTTATGATTATTTTCCCATGACAGAAAGGTATTAGAGTAAAGCTTCATAGAAAATCAAGAAAAATGCAAAGTAAGGACAAGAGAAAAACCCAAAGGGAAAAAGCTTTTAAATAAAATGAAGTCAAAATATTATCAACAGACAAAAGAAATAATAAACTACTAGAACACAAATTAGAAGCCACACAAGAAATATAATTTGCAAAAAGTTAAAATGGTTAAGTCCACAATAAAGGCATTAGCAAAGATTGTTGGTCCATAATCAATCTAATTGTCTAGTAGTATGAAAACTATATGTAAAAGGGGGAAAATGATGAGCACATTAATATTTATAAGAGAAATTGTTACTGAGGTAGGACTCTTGCTATTCTAATTATATTTATGACTTCAAGTAGAACAAAAAAAATTCCATAATATTTGATTGCTTAATTCTAAATTTTCTCTCCTCTCCTACCCGTTATCTCCTGACCTTCCCGTACCCACCCCCTGCAAAAAAGGGAAACAAAAACTCCACACCGAACTTGAATTGGGGTAACCCTGAAGAAATTCCATTTGGAAATTTAATTCTATTTCGAGTAAGCCTGTTGGTGGATAGGTTTGTGCCAATCTTGACTTTGACATTATATTTCATAGAAATGGGCATCATTCCAGGTCTGCACAAGTTTGGCTTAGAATTGAGCTTGAAGTACTTTATTGGTCTCTAAGTATTTCATCCTACTAACTAGACAGAGCCAAAAAGATAATTTGAAGAAAAGCTTGTGCATGAAAGCTTATAAAAAGCCAATTATGATGAACTGTACTGAAGTTTAGAATGACGTTCTTAAATCATACAGCCAAATGCTTTCAAAGTTCTGCTGGTTGATGCTTTTTTTAGATAGTGTGTCCCACCTGTACCTGAGCGAGTCATGGTTGTTAGTATGGAAATACAGCATGGCTTTGAAAGGCTGGGAACTCGTGAAGTCTAATGGAGGAACCTGCCTGAATTGATTTTGCGTGAGTTGCCGTGGCAGCTGCTGCTTGAAGACCTAAACCCAGTGTCCACCATGACTGTCAGCCTCCGACAGACTGAACACTCGCCGTCGTCCTTTCCTGCCAGACCTTACTAAAGGAAAACACAGCGACAGATCATAGGAAGCCTTTAACAATGGAACAGAGAAAAAGGAAGTGGGAATGGACACAGAATAAATGCTACAATACCAACAACAAAACAGTAAGAGATGCAGTGTCACATTTGCTCATAACTGCTGGTGCCTAGTGCTATTTATGAAGTCATGCTGAGCATGCAGATTAGGCAAAACTATTGAAGAGCAAAATGATATCTAAGAAGGAACATATCCCCCTCCAGTCAGTGTAAAGACAAGGAAGCATCAGGCCTGTTGGAAAGGAAACAAGATTTCAGATCAACAATATCTAGCCTAGGTTGCAAAGTTCAACAGACTCAAGAAAAAAAACAAACCAAAAACGCCTCGTGGATTATTTTAGATGTGAACCAGCAGTTAAGAAATGATAGTTTTACATATGGGACGGTGTGGGGAGGTAGAGCTGGGGGGCGGGGGGGGATGGGAAGGGCCAGCCAAACCAGCTGAGTGAAACAAGCAAATTTTTGACACTGATTAATAAAGCAGACATCGATCAGTGTCCCATCAGGAAAAGTACAACACTTCTCTGATGAGCGAACCATTTAAGCCAGAGCCAGAGGGTAGGGTTTATGTGAATGTCTTTAGGTAATATGGTAGACTAAAATATAAAATTTTAGGGCTGGAAGGACCTTTGAAATCAACTAGTACAAACCCTTCATTGGCTCAGAGGCATGAAGGGATTTGCTCAAGGTGACACAGCTTGTCAGTGGCATGGGGAAGATCAGAACTGAGGCTCTTAGCCTGTGCGTTTTCCAGTACACTTAATGCTGATGGGTACCTGCATTACCTTAAGGGATTTTAAAATGAGTACCTTTTAAAAAGCAAGAGCAAAAAAAAAATTACTTCAACACAAGGGCTTACAATAAAATATGGTGCCATTCTAAGTGTTTGTAAGAAATGGTTGGTGACATATTTGTGACAAAGGAAAATTTCATATGTAAGATTTGAACCCTAAATTAATAAAATTAAGGACTATGAAAAGAAGCACTTTCCCCCCCTAGTTGTCTGTCCTCAAAATGAAATTAAATCATATCCATCTTCATTTAGAAATAATCTGAACTTTTTGGGTTTCTTTTGAAATGAAAATTTGGAATATATTGAAATTGATGATTCAACTAGGCGAGAATAGCCACCTGGGAACAGAAACCATATATAGTACAGACTCATGGTCGCCCAAGAATGGTCTGTTAACTTGTTTATATTAAGCCACAGACATTCCAACCTATATATACCTAAAAAAACAAATAAGCAAATATATATAGGTAGTTCAGTGGATAGAGAGCCAGGGCTGGAGACAAGAGGTCCTGGGTTCGAATCTGACCTCAGACATTTCCTAGCTATGTGACTCTGGACAAGTTCCTTAATTCCAATTGTCTTGTCTTTACTGCTCTTCTGCCTTGGAACTGATACTTAGTAAGGTAAGCGCTTAAAAAAAAAGATGGTTCTTTCTTCCTATGTTTTTCATGTTATTTTCTCCATATATTTGTTTTTTCACAAAAACCTGGGAGAAATTCAGATGAAGCTGCATTTTATAGCTTAACATCTTTAAAAACAGATATTATTTAAAAAGAACATGAATTACCTTCAATATCCCATTTCTGCTTCATCACAAAGTAGACTTTTCCCTCACTTAGTAAGTAGCCCATATAAATACACATTAAAAAAACTCCAAAAATATGAATAGCATAATTTCTTTTTCTTTCTTAAATAAACAAACAAACCCTTACCTTTTGTCTTAAGACTGATAGGTGTAGTAAGGGCTAGGCAACTGAGGTTAAGTGACTTGCCCAGGGTCACACAAATAGGAAGTATATGAGGCCACATTTGAGCCTTAGGTCTTCCTGATTCCAAGCAGGGTATTCCCTTAGTATGTCCCTTAGTATCAATTCTAAGACAGAAGAGTAGTAAGGGTTAAGTAATTGGTGTTAAATGACTTGCCCAGGGTCACAAAGCTAGGAAGAGTCTGAGGCCAGGTCTGAACCCAGGTCTTCCTGAATCTAGGCCTAGTGTTCTATCCACTGTGCTATCAATGAAGAAAAAAACTCAGTAAAAACCATTGACACATATTTCTAAAGGCCTTATATTTATTTCTACTATTAGGTCTATTTCCTGCTTTCTTGCTGTATAATTTTTGCTATTTAAATTTCTCAAAAATTGAAAAATACTCTTCAAAAAACAAAAAAATGCACCTAATTTCATATTTGTCTTAAAAGGGATCAAATAAAGACTATTAAACGACTTATGTTGGGCTTATCACAGACATAACTCTACATGACTCTTGGCTTTCAGCCTCTCTCATTGTAAAAAAGTTTTAATTTATTTAACAATAAAGTGTTTTGCTAACCACCGATCTTTTTAGGGATCTCAAAGCACTTAGTTTAAAAGGCAGAAGAGCATGGAAATTATAAAACATTAATAATTATCTTGGTGCACTGCTTTTACCACATTAAAAATTTGGTCCTAAACAGATATTTTAGTGTTTAATACTCCAAAGGAGTGGCATCTTCTTCCTCCTAACTTCATTATTGTAATACTGGCTTCCCAGTTGATAGGGAAATATTCATTTTTAAAAGGCTATATGTATTGCTAAATGACTATTACATGCAGCATTACTCTTTGATACGATAAAGAATGAAACTGAAAAGATCTCTAGTGGACTGTAGGAATGTACAGGCAATGTAGGGCAAGTTTCCAAAAGAACTTGTCTTCAGCTCTAAGTACTGAACTTAGAGTTTGCAAACTTGCTTGATCACAGTGGAAGAGATGAATAAGCCTCGGTGCTTCTAAAGTAGCCATTTTCAACCTTTTCAGTCTTTGAAAAGGTCGACTCTTTGTAAGACTGAAGAGCTCCATGGATCATTCATTAAGCAATTTTTAAGGGGGAAGGAGAATATATGACCACAATAACACATTTTTCTGAGAACAGAAAAACACCAAATAGCATGATCAAGGTGGGCTAGAGGAGGGCAGTGAGGCTTTATGAGGATAGACAAAAACATTAGAAAGGCAGACATAAAAGTCTATAAAATTATAATGTGTAGGAAGAGAATGAAAAATGAATTGGTTTCCCAAATTCTAAGATTCTAGAATAAGTGGTCCCCCATAAGGTCTGAAAGAATTAAATTTAGGACACACAAGAAAAAGTATTACTTCAAACAGCAGATAGTAGAGGCAGAAAATAGAATTATGTTCAAAAAAGGTATAAGCATGAGTGACAGACCTATAGTGGGTTATCAGATATCTTTGAGATCGAGCAAGGGCAATCATGTCCTTTCCTGGCACATATTTTGGCCATAAGTGGGATAGGACCATGAGTTTTAATCATGTGGACGTTTCATAACACCGCATTCATGGAATTTTTGCTTAAGATTATTAATAATGTCAATGTTTTCTAGATGTTCAAGTTTTTACTTTTTACTGTGAGTTTCAATCTTCAGTGAAGGGTGCACTTTAAAAACTGCCCTTCACTGTGTTCTATTCCCTTGTGCTAAACGCACCTGGAAGACTGCTTGAGGGATTACTAGTGGTTATTATCACTCGAATAAAGCTGCTCTTCAAAGCTTTATTTTGAATAGGCCACAATGAATGATAACTGATTATTCTCTATGTGTATGGTTCAACTCTGAGGGATTGTTTAAGAAAATAATATACATATAAGTAATCAACATCTTGGTTGGGACACCACTGATGCAGACAATGCCAGGTACCTTACTTTAGAGAATTGCAAGGTAATTCAGTACCTTGTTCAAATAAATCAGTAAGTGCTTCAAGCCTATCAAGAAAATGCTCAGTACAAATGGGGTGCTTACTCTGACTCTAGGAGGCTATATAAACAGCAACAAAATTCATCTGATTCAGCACCGCTGCCCTCAAAAACCCTTCCAATAATAACTAGCAACACTCTCTGGATAGAGCATTTTCCTACCGTATAAAATGATTCCGGCAAATGGTAGACTGGGAGGGTTGACTGAGGTTTGTTACAAACTAGGTCAGTCTGACTAGAATGTTGAGAAAATCATAAACTCCCTTCATCAGAGGGTAGAAAGTATGGTGGTAAAATGTTGTCATTGCTGCGGCTGAAGGTCAGAAAGCAGTGCCTCTGGTAAGGATCCCAAGCTCAAAGACTCCCTAGAAGCCCAAACGGTGCCAAATAATTGGCAGAAGTGCAGCTATGCCAAGAATAACTGCTTCCTTTCTTTTTGGTTGGTGGCTGTGTATTCCCTCTGCTGTGGTTCAGCATGATACCAACCAGATGTTGCAAATATCTTGCTAAAGGGCCATCTCTCCCTTCCCCCATATTTCCATGAAGAATTCGGAAAACCCATATCCCATTTTCAAAATGTAACTGAGAATACCACAAGTTTAGGACAGAAATTCTACATCTTGACATAAATGTAGGCTTTCAACTTGAGCTGTCGCCAGCTTTCAGGTCAAGATTTTACACAATTCAGAAACAATCTGGTTCCCATGGGGTACCTTACCTACCTTACAGAGCTGTTGTGTGCACAACAGTCTGGAAACCCTGAGGTGCCTTCTAACTGGAAACTATTCCCTATTATTGTAACTCTGTGGAAGCAGTCCACATTCTTTGTTACTCTGCTTCTATTGATCAATGGAGAGTGAGCAGCCTGCCTGACACGTGCTGCTCTTCATCACGTAGGTGAGTCACTGCAGTTTCGGAAGTCAGACAGGCAACCTTTTTCCTTCACTGCTTTCACTGTCGGGCTGCATAAAAAAATGGTGACCCAATAGATTTCTTCCACATTCAGTGAGATGCACAGAATTAGAGTAGATGCTGATAATGTTATGACCATCACTTATCGACTTACTACTAAAACTAGCAGAGCTGCCCAGTTACTTACACCATCAGCTAGCTTAGCAGTGCCTCATTTTCTAACATGAGAAAACATGCCACTGGCATGATGTGGAGAATGAAGAGGAGGTGAGAGTCAAGGGGCTGGGAAAGACTGAAAAAAAAAACAATGCCAGGCATTTGAGGGAAGATGTGAAACTCATACTCATCCTATGGTCAGATGAACATCTTACATATTTTGAATCATAAAATATAAATATCTTAACAGGTTTGGGAGCTTAGTATCAAAGAACTGTTCATTCATTTACTTAGTTTGGGGTTGTTTTTTTTTAAATATTTTTTTGTGTGTGTCACAGACACCTCCCTCCCTCCAGCAGTCTCCTGAAACCCATGGATCCCTCATCAGAATAAGGTTGTTAAATGAGTAAGATAAGTATATAAGATAACAAAGGAAATCAATTATGTTGAAATACAGTTAGCAAAATAACAAAATTTTAAAAAGAAACATGTTCATGGATTCCAGGTTAAGAACCTTTAACTTAGTTCATACTTCTTTTACAAAAAGTATATACTTATAGGAAGAGTTTTATATTTGAAATGTAATTATATTTCAAAAAGTGTGAATATATTAAAGACATATATGCCTTTACAGTACTTTTAATCAAATACCATATTTCTAATACAAAATAGAAGCTTAACGAAGTCTGGCTTCTTGATAAAGCTAACAAATTTCTAAGATATAAGCATGGAAAACCCAACAATAACTTAAAAATCTTGAACCAGGGTTTCAGACACCATGGTTGCTCTCAGAAGATGGTCAGTCACCTCAATTTTCAAGACTAAACTGGGTCAGGAGGGATCAGGTGCTGAATGGAAGCGCATCTAAGTGAAGTGGCTTCAGGATGACCTTCTGCTTGGCCCCTCACTTCAATTCCCAGCAGCTCTCTTAGGCTCATGAATGTCAATAGAAGATCAAGGTAATGGATGCTCGGGTAAATGCTATGTGGGGGACTCTTGACAGGCTAGAGATACACTGAGCTAAACAAATGGTTGAATGAAAATCATGGCACATTAACCCTTTACTGAAAGAAAAGCTGAAAACAACTTTAGAGAGATAAATCCGAAAAGATTAATATATTCGAAGGTGAAGAAGTAGCATTATTGAGCCACAAACTCGAATGTGGCTAAATATGAAAACACTATAGAAATGACATCTTCAGTGTTCCAACAGTGACACGCAGCTTAGATCCCTGTCAATTCTATTTTTCATTAGGATAAGTAAACTCATAACTTAATAAGAGCCTAAACATGCTGCTGCGTGGTGTCTCTGGGCCATAATTCTTTGGTGATGACAGTATAGGTCATCAACTATCATATAAATTTAAAATTTAAGCATAGTATTTTAAAAAAGGAAAACATTTTTAGTGCAAAATTGATCGACGCTTAAACTAAGCGAACTTAGTGTACTTTCATCCTTATGATCCTTAAAAAAATTTTATAGTAATAATTAGGACTAATTGAGGAAAAACAAACCTGACAAACTTCATCCCCCTGTAGCTCTCTAGTCAGTGAAGAGCTGAATATGGTCCAATATGCAGTAGAAGAGATTTAATCAAACTAGGTCAATCTGGAAGCAGGAGCAGGCAAGTCAGCAAGTACCATTCAAATTACCATGAGCAGAAAACAGATCAATGGAAAAAGCAATCCAGAAAGCTAAAACTATATCCTCTGGTGTCTACGATGATGAATACCTCATGACACCATCTGATCCGGGTTGGGAGGTGCAGTGGGGAGAAGGGCACACTGTGTATGACTGGCTGGTTTCCCAAACAAGACTGAAAATCACCACTTCACATTTTTTTTTCCTGGCTACTACACATTCCCCATCTAGCCCATAAAAAGTATTCAATACCTGATGGGCTTTGTGCTGCAGAAGGAGTGGAAGTGGAGCTGGGTGCAACCGAGTCACAGCGCCCCGTACTCCCACTACCACTGGAACTGCCACTGGAAGGAGGAGATGGTGATGACAGGGGTGACGAACCATGCTGGTTTATACACTGGGCCACAGCAAAACCTGCAAGACAAGACCCTGAAATTCACACACAGGGAAAAAAAAAATCATCCAATCTTAACAGGCAAAGATGGCCTTAAGATGGACTGGGAAGGCCAAAGGATCAGTGTTTATTTCAGCAGCTCTACAAGGCTACAAGTTAAATAAACAACAAAAACCATTACTTATATCAATGAACAATTTCTAAGCTCAAGCCAGTGGTTTACTTGATTCAAAGAATAGTTGACACAATAAAATTAAAGAGCAATAAAAGAATCTTGATGGCCTTCTAGAGATTGTTGTAATGGGTTTAGCATGTTAATTAAAAAAATTTTTTTTCAAATAGAAATTTCATAAAGTAAAGATGCTGGCCATGAGCAAGAGAACAGAGACAGCTGAATATAGGAATGGGAATCACAAATCTCAGTACTGATACTGGCTCAACAAAGAATTTAGTAAGCAGGGCACTCAGAGCTCTGTGTTTCAGAATATTCTTGGTATGTAGTGCCTTTGTAACTATAAAGTAAAGACACTGATGGCAACTTCTTAATGAGGAGAGTTCTAACTCCAAAGAACTTTACAAATGTGGAGTATCATGGGAAAGCTTAAGGACAATTACAAGAACCACCAACTATAGGAATGAACAAGGACTGATGACTTGATCTGCTGACAAGTTTTCAGAGGATCATGGGCCCAGTCAATTCTCATCCTCAATGCTACTTGTGATACAAAGAAAGCTCTTATCAAAAACCATAAAAATAATAGTTGTAGAAAACCAAAACAACCCTTACTTTCCACCTTAGAATCAATACTGTGTATTGGTTCCAAGGCAGAAGAGAGGTAAGGGCTGGGCAATGGGGACTAAGTAACTTAGCCAGAGTCACACAGCTAGGAAGTGTCTGAGGACAGATTAGAACTAGGACCTCCTGTCTTTAGGCCTGGTCCTCAATCTACTGAGCTACCCAGCTGCCCCCTTGTAGAATACTCTTCACAACTGTGAAATTTGGAATTTCAGCAGATTTAATATTTTCTCTGGTATTTATACAACCTTTATACAACCTAAAACCAACAGTTTGATCTTTCTGCTTTTAGTAGCAATAGTTTATATACTAATTAAGTGTTGGCTCTCAAAAGAACAACAGCTTTTGAATACAGTAAATATAAAATAGTAAATATCACGTATGAAAAGGTCATTTGTGAAGAAGCAGACAGGAAGTGATCATTCATGGATAACAAATACTTTTGTTTAGATTCCCAACAATTTCAGTGTTTACTCTAATGACTAGTAAATAGCTCAACTCTTAATTTGGTACATGACGCTAAAGCAAGAATCAATCAGTGATCCTTTTTCCTTCCCTCCCTCTTTCCTTCCCTTCCTCCCTCCTTCCCTTATCTTTGGTCTTAGAATCAATACTAAGTATCAATTCCAAGGTAGAAGAGCAATAAGAGGTAGGCAGTTGGGATTAAGTAACTTGCCCTGGGTCACACACCTCGAAAGTGTCTGAGGTCATATTTGAATCCAAAACCTCTCGTCTTCAGGCCTAGCCTTCTATCCACTGACCCACTTAGCTGCCCCTTTATAAGGTTTCTTTATCTCATTACTATTCCAGGAAAATACTGTACTCTTGAAACCTTTGTTCATGTTTCTCTGCCTGCCATACCATTCCTCTTACTATCTGCCTACTTAAATCCTATCCATCCTCTAGAGCAGGGGTCAGCAACCTTTTGGGCCGTGAGAACCATAAACGCCACATTTTTTAAAATGTAATTTTGTGAGAGCTGTACAGTGCTCACAGTGTGTGCTTCTGTAACCGTGCCTGAAAAATAATTGACTTTATGGCTCCTGTAGAAAGAACCATATCTGGCCCTCAAAAGAGCCAGATATGGCTCGAGAGCCATATGTTGCCAACCCCTGCTCTAGAATTTGCCACCTTTATAAAGCTTTCTCTTCCTATTCCATTCCACAGTGACCACTTTCTCCTCTAGACTTATGCTACTTACTATCTGCATCATTAAATCATACTTGATTAATTTGCTCATACACATGTGGTCTAATCTCACCAACTAGAATGAAAATTCTTGGAGGGAAGGGATTGTGGTTTACTTTTCCTTTATATCTTCCTCAGTATGGTGAGTAGAAAATGTTTTTAATACGATTAAAAAAATATATATGAGAGAATAACAAAAAAGCAGGGAAAAATGAACTATATGAACTATACCTCTTCATAGATTAATAGTGAAAGTTATAAAAAGCATTTTGATCAACAGCCAAAAAAAGCTTTATTTAATCCTAGAAAGTATTTCAAGAAAAGTTTTAGAATTCAATATAATATAAGCATTTTTGAAATGTGTACTGTGTAATAGCACTGTTCTTCACCTTCCCATGTTTGTGTTAGGGTAAGGAAGTTTATTATGGCTAATAAATTGCATGTGTAAAAGAGGAAGCTGTTAGTTGAACACTAAAGAGATGATTATCTGAGATAAGTGACCAAATGAAATAAATATCAGTCCAATATTTTTAGATAAGGCACTGTACTTACTATTTTTTCCCCTCCTGGAGCTGATAGATTTTGGGCGTGCCAGAGGATTAACAATAATAGCTAACATCTGCACAGCATTTTAAGATTTACAAAACTCTTTACATGTATTATCTCATTTGACTCTTGCAACAACTCAGTGAAGTAGGTGCTATTATCATCCCTATTTTACAGGAAACTGAGGCTAGGAAAATTTAAGTAACTTGTCCAATGTCACACCAATATTAAGTACCTGAGTTAGGATTCAAACTCAGGTCTTCCAGATGTCCAGATTAGCACATCCACTACACCATCTAGCTATCAAACGGGCCTGTGGTCCCATTTGGGGTCCTTTCCTTTTGTTAAGACCAAAAGCAATCTCTCTGGTGAGATAAGATTAAGAACCAAATGGAAATGAAAATCATATTAAATTGAAATAAATCAATGGTATTAAATTCAAGATCTTTGCTGGCAACCTACTGACTTAGAAAATTAACATTATGTTATACTGTTTACATTTATTATTTTTATTTATTTTGTTAAACATTTTCCAATTAAATTTTAATCTGGCTCAGGCCATTTGCTCCCCTCCCCCCCAAAACCTTGCTCAAATTTGACACCTCTGATGTAAATTAACTCAACTCCAAGGATAACCTAGTAAATCCATCCTCAAACAACTCTGGGCAGTAGGGCTATTTTCTCCACTTTACAGCTGAAACTGAGGTAGAGGTTAAGCGACTTGTTCAGGGTCTCATAGCTGATAAGTGTCTAAGGTTGGAATTAAGTTCAGGTCTTCCTAACTCCAGGCCTAGCACTTTATCCACTGAACCATCTATTGTCTCTAAGAAGGGTCTGCCCATTGTCACTAGATAATGGCAGCAGAGATGGAATCTGAACCTAGGTTTTCTGATTTCTCATCTAATATTCTTTCCAGTTACATAGTGCTTCTAAAAAATGGTCCCATTAGGCTAGGAATGAAGGTACCACAGCAGCTCCTAGAATGCAAGGGCTCAATAAAAGATTAAATGAATACAAGCAGAACAGTTCTAAGAATCTGTCTAGAGGTTGTCCAAGGATATTCTAAGTATTGCCACAGACATCCACTAAATAGCACAAGTTGCCTTATTAAGACTGAGCCATTGAGTGATGAATAAGACTACGGGATAATCTGAAGTACTTAAGCTTTAGTCAAACAATCTGTTGTTAAATTCAAAAGAGGAAATATTATCTGTAAGAAAATTGTTGCCTAATCTTTAAGAGGACCAATTCAAGTCCCTCCTCCTCCATGAACCTTTCCTTGACTACTGCCATCGACATCATTTCTCCTTGTGTTCTATAACACAGTTATTCATACCACATACAATTTAGCACTTGATACTTTTTCTGTTGTGTAATCCTCCAGCTGCTTCTTGTAAGCAAGTCTTTTTTTTTTTTTAAACCCTTACCTTCCACCTTAGAATCAATGCTATGTATTGGTTCCCAGGCAGAAGAGTGGTGAGGGCTAGACAATGGTGGATAAATGACTTGTGCAGGGTCACACAGGTAGGAAGTGTATGAGGCTAGATTTGAACCCTGGACCTCTCATCTCTGGGCCTGGCTCTCCATCCACTGAGCTATCCAGCAACACCCTTGTATGTAAGTCTTATCTTCCCAACTAGATTGTAGATGCTTCAAGGGTAGGAGTCATTTGTTAAAACTCTCATAATATCCAAAGATCTGGAGATACTACACAAATATTTACAGATTCATTTGAACATTTATTAAGCACTCATGTGCTAAACACCAGCATATATAGCAAAAAAAACAAAATCCCTTCCCATTAGGGATTTACAATCTAATTGGGGTGGGGGTGGGTGGGAAGGGAGAGCAATACAAGATAAATTGTGGCTAAAGAAAAGAAGTACAAAGTACTTTAGGAAAAATCTAAAGAAAGCTTTATCACTTTCAGCTGGGGGTGGGTGGGTGGGAGGGTGGATAATGGAAATTCTTAATGAAAGCTTAACAAAGGAGGTAGCCAGAACTTGAGCTGGAAAGCAGAGGAGAAAGAATGTATGGCAAACCGAAGAGATGGTGGTCCCAATACATGGAGGCAGGAGAAGGCAGGGCAAAAATCAGGAAATGGCCCAGCTTAAATAGAATAGTGAGTGAAAGCATGAACAGACTTCTAAGTGCTGTGTATAAATGAATATTTTTAAATAAGTATGGAAAGGTAGGTTGCAGCCAGCCTGGAGAAGTCTTAAATAACAAGTTTAGCAGTTCGTTCTTCTTATTCTACAGTTAATAGGGAGTTATTGAGGGTTTTGGAGCTGGAAGATAACATGGTGAGATCCGAGCAAAGAATCATTTGGTAGCTACATGAAGAATGAATGGGAAGAGGGAGATAACTGAAGTCAGAGAGACCAATTAGGAGGTTATTAAAATAATAATATTGATAGTAGCATGCAGTCAATGTGTCCTAGGACTAGATTAAAGAAGGTCAGAGATTCTGCCACTATCTGTTAAAGTGTGAGTCACACAATCTCTCTGTATTTCAGTTCTTTTTAAGATGGAAATGATGATCCCTGCCTATATTTACCACAAAAGGTTCCTCCTGGGATAAAAGGATTAAAGTACTTTGAGTCCTACATATACACATAGATATAGAAAATATTCCTCAGAAGAATAATGGCCTACATACATGTGTACATATTACACATGTACATATATGCCAACTTTGGGGGCAATTTCAGATAAATGTTTCAAAAATCTTAGGCAAAACCAAAAAGTCAGGAAAATTCCCAGGAAATAATTGAGCCACAATTGCAAAGAGTCAGTTTTATAGTTGTTTACTTCTTAACCACTTAAAGTGGTAAACCCCTAAGTTTACAAGCTTGTTTTCTTGTCTCAAAAATGAATTACCTCTTAACAAATTAAAATGTCAAGACAGCTTTTGCAGAGAAGCTTATTTGCTAAAGATTTAAAACAAAGTACCATTTGTGTCATAACGAAGTCGGAGTTGTCTTCCCCATACTAGCTGATGACACCAGAGCAGGTAAATGATGCCACTGCTGTCACCATAGATGGTCTCACATGCTACTTTTCAGAATCATTTCCCCTCTTCTTTTTACTTCACATCCTATTATTATTGCACTGTAAAATTTCTGGATCAGAGCTGCACACCAGCATCTGAAAGGTGGAAACTACAACCTAAAAGATTCAGGATGCTAATGTTCTTTAGTTTATGAACGGATTAAGAGACTTGCTATATAGATTAGCTAATAAATATTGTACATCTTCACATGCTTTGAAAGTGGAATGGAAAAATCATCAATCTCGGATTCTATTTTTTGTTGGGCTCAAATGGGCAAAGCACTAGTGCACACTGTCTCTCTATAAAGCCTGTGGGCTTTTTTCTGAGGCCGTTCAATCCCACGTCACCTCCCACCCCTTCTCCTCTCTCTTAATGGCAGCATGCACTCAAGAGTGGCTTGGCTGGGCTACCTTCTACTGTAACTCAGACCACTCTACAACCTCAAGGAGCACTTTCATGTACCAAAGGTTGCCACCTTTTCAAAATGTAGCCAAAGGGTCAGATTGGTGCTGAGCAGATCTCATGACAAATAACTTGCAGCTGGAGTATTTCCCTTTCTTACTTGCCTATTGTCTAAGGCTAGATGAATTAACCTTGGCCGAGATAGTGGAGCTTTTCTGGAAACTAATCAAAGACACACACACACACACACACCAGATTGCCAAGTATTTTCAAACACATATATTGGACATAATCTATCAGGGAGACACTAAGAGTTGGGGCAAATGTAGAAGACAGTGAACTCTGAACAGATCTCAGATCAAGAACCAGTGAAAATCTGGGTCCTTCTTCTCAAGGAAATAATGTAAGATTGATTTGCTTAAGTGACAGAAACCCTAACATACCATTAGGATCTTCTTGGGAATATAAATCATTTCTTCAGATTCAACAACAGCCCTTCTGGATTTCTTTAATGTTGAGAATAATTCGTGATTCGAAACTATACTCATCTTAGATGAAATTTTATTATGAAGTTACAGAATTTTGGAAAGAGCTTTACCACTGAGCTTGTTCTTCACAAATGGCATTTCATCTCCCAAAGGTTCCTCATACCTGAAATGTTCTTCCTCTATTTCCTGGAAACACTGGTTTCTTTTAAGAAGTAGATCAAGGACATCTTCAGCAAGAGGGTCTTTCCTTGTCCCCCAGTTACTAGTACCTATCTTTGTATATATCATGATTATGCCTATATACATGCATGTTGTCTCCCAGTTAGTTACTTCCCATGAGAGTAAGAACTATTTCATCTTTTCTTTGTCTCCTTAGGATGTCACACAGTGCCTGGTACATAATAGGCACTTAATAAATGTTTGCTGATGGATTAATTTTCTTCATTTTGCAAACGAAGAAACAGGAGACTAACAGTAAAGTAACTTCCCCAACACGTCATACAGATGGTGACATAACTTGGACTACATTCCAGTTTTCCTGATTCCTATTCTCATTTTTTCCTATATGTAATCACCATTACAACATGAAAGTAGGTTATGTGTACTTATGTGTTCTTAGGTAGACTATAGGTTACTATATTCACATGTTTAAAAACAAAATAAAACAAAACCTCCTAGGACCTGGGTGTCTAGGACCTGGTTTAGGCCAGGCAAACTTGGAGTCTTGTGTGAGCCTTTGACTCTTCCCTTTCAGGGGTATCTAGAAAGAATAATTCATGAAAAATATCACCAGGAGACTGGCCAAAAATATTAGATAGATATGTTAATTCCAGCCTAGGGGGGATAGCTTAACCCCAAGATATGTGATCAACCAAACATAAATTTAGAAGAGGGATAACATCCTTATCTCCCCGCAAGAGCCAATTATGAATTTGTCTCTATTATCCTCTTCACCTATTATACCTCAATATTCTCCCACTCTGCCCTCCCTCCCTACTTATCTCCTGGGTACTAGGTCCTCAG
Organism: Gracilinanus agilis; assembly: GCF_016433145.1. Classification (NCBI taxonomy): domain Eukaryota; kingdom Metazoa; phylum Chordata; class Mammalia; order Didelphimorphia; family Didelphidae; genus Gracilinanus; species Gracilinanus agilis. The sequence goes on along the minus strand of NC_058130.1, from coordinate 178,901,734 downwards.
GGAAGTGATAAGGTAACAAATTTCCTGCTCCCCCTCTTTTTTTTTTTTTTTTTTTTTGGAAATTCACTTTATTATTATTTTTTTATTTGGAATATTTTTCCATGATTACATGATTCATTATTTTTTCCCTGCTCCTCTTCTCTCCCCCCCATTCCAGAGCTGAAAGCAATTCCACTGGGTTATACATGTATCATTGTTAAAAACCTATTTCCATTAACACATTTATCTTAAGGTTGTTGCAGGTGTGTCTCTCTGCAGGTGTTTTTTTTTTTTTTTTAATTTTTTAAACCCTTAACTTCTGTGTATTGACTTATAGGTGGAAGATTGGTAAGGGTAGGCAATGGGGGTCAAGTGACTTGCCCAGGGTCACACAGCTGGGAAGTGTCTGAGGCTGGATTTGAACCTAGGACCTCCCGTCTCTAGGTCTGGCTCTCAATCCACTGAGCTACCCAGCTGCCCCCTCTGCAGGTGTGTTTTTAAGCTGGGGTGGGGGAGACCCAAAGTAACTAGTTTGATCTGATCTAACTTTCCCCTTCCCCAAATGACTCCCCCACCAGTACATTGCACAGAATAAGTAGATATAGATGGATTGCACTGTGTATCTCGTTATATTTCTGCTCAAACCTACCTCTGTCTTACAGACTTCCCCATTTTGATTATCCTTATTGTCTCTCAGGTTTTCAAACTCATTATCCTTGATTTCTTAATCAACTGAAATTATCATCAAAGTTACTGATGATTTCTTAATTGTCAAATCTGAAGACCCTTCCTCAAACCTTGATCTTGACTTTGGAATCGGCTGCTCCTCCCTTTTTCTTAGATATTTCCTCTCTCCCTTTCTGAGTTGATGAAAGTGCTTTAACCTATAAAAATTCTCATAATGGCACTCTTTAAAAAAATTGGAGACAAAATTTTCTAAACTGTTGAGAAAGCTTCTAAATGAAGAGCCTTCAGTGGGTTTTGAAGCCATTTGTCAAAAATGTATCAAAATGCAACATCTTCTGCTTAATATGCAAGAACAAGTGGTTTGGTTGATACCAGGGAAAATAGAAATTTACTCACTGAAATTCAACAAAAATATTTTATTGAATTGGAGGATGGGCCTGAAAACGAGTATCAATTTAGTAAATTCAGGTGGGGATACCTTTCTATTTGAATGTAATTATCTTTGTAAGGCATCTTTTTCAACTATGACCACCCTTAAATCTAAGTTTTGAAACAAATGAATTTAGAACAAGACCACTGAGTTGACATGTCAAAAGTGATAAACCAAGATGTTCAAAATGAATGAAGAATATTCTATCACATTATTTTCATTAAAATATCATTAAAAACAACATTTTTGGTGAGAGCAAAAAGTTTTTTGTTCTATTCCATAAAATATCTATTTTTGTCATGTTTTATAATGCAAATACTGATCAGTAGTATATGTATATGACTTGTATATAAATAAATATGCCTCTATTTGCAAAGGTGCTCACAAATTTTCAATGATAAGGTATACAATGAAAAAAATTTGAGAGGCAGTGAGGTGGCTCAGTGGATAGAGAACCAGCCCTGGAGATGGGAGGCCCTGGGCTTCAAACTTGGCCTCGGACACTTCCTAGCTGTCTGTGTGACTCTGGACAATTCACTTAAACTCAACTGCCCTACTCTTACCTCTTCTGCTTGGCAGTGATACTTAGAATCGATTCTAAGAGAGAAGGTAAGGACTAAAAAAAACCCCAAAAGTTTATAGACTAATGATACTATTTTGATATATTAATTTTATGCCCTTTGAAGCATGGCCTACTTGACAGAACTCTGAACTGGGAATTAACATTGGGGCTCACACTCAGATCTCTACTTCCTGGTTTTCCTGGATTCCTTCAAGTCCTAATTAAAATTTTACATTCTATGAGAAACCCTTCTTGACCTTCCTAGATTCTTGATTAATTAGATTTAAAGAATAAAGGTATGAGTACCTTTGAGTATACAAAAAGAAATCTGAGCAACATTTTAAAGCATACACTCTGCAAAATTGTGTTGGAGAACTTTGCAAGGGACCCAATGCTTAACAGAGATCATTTACTGTGATGATCCATCCTACATTAGAAGTAGAAGCGTCCTAGCTATCCAATGAGATGAAAGACATTTTCTTGGCTTGCTTGCATAGCTGGCAAGTGACTATATAAATGCAGAACACATCTTAGTAAATCAATCGCATCACTAATTACTCTCTGGGCTTAGTGTATATATCTCAGTTGGGAGAAGCTCAATCATACTAGCAGATAGGGAGCTTTTCTTTTAAATGGCAGTCTATTGTTAGTTGTAAAGTCAACTGAGTGTACAAGCTAACTCAATGGAAGGCAAACTAGAATATGGGGGAAGATAATAAGGAAATACTACTTTTAAGTTTTTTTAAAAAATTCCATCTTTTGGATGATTTAAACTGAGCCTTGAAAGATTTCAATGGATTCCTCTCCTTACTAAATCTGGTTGAGATGTCGAAACCTCATCCAATTTGGGCCGAAATCTCCTTTTATCACTTAAAAAAGCCTATGCTATGCCCTATAAGATCTCTCTATTTCTTACAACAGTAAGGGGATACTTGAAAGACTCATCTGAGAAAGCAAACTCCAACTCATGATTATAATTATGAAAGACCAAATGGAAATGCCCTGTCTGTGACTCAAGATGCTGTGGCAAAAACCCGTTTAGAAACAATAAGCCTAAATATATTCCAAAGGCTTTGAAACCCTTTTGCTATAAACTTATACTAGGAACCAACCCCAGTAGTTTGATAAGAAGGGTACTATCTAATAAAACCTAAGTATTTATTCATGTTTATACTAGAAATCAACCCCACTGATCTGCCTCAATCATTAAACATGAAATAAAACTGAGTTTGCATGAAGACATCCAGTTGGTTCAAGAGAAACAAATCACTGATTCTATAGTTTCCAACATGAATGACTTCTATAAAAGTCATGATGGTTAAAGTTTGCCTTTCATTAGCAAATTCATTCAGACAGATTGAATATCAAGTTTCTGCTGCAGTATTCATATTTTAGCATAGCCCCAGCTATGCTGGGAAACAGTGAATAATCAATTGGCCTTCTGACCTCACATGCACAGCATTAGACATGGAGTGAGGCCATGACCTTTATTTTCTAACAAATGCTAGCTTCTTCTTTTGCTCTGCATTTTCACCCTGAATAAAACTCACTAATCACTCACAGGGAAACTAAATATGGGAAGAGAGTCCTGGATGAAATTAAGTTGAGATTTTATATTGAAAACTTCTCTAAATTAGTGTTAAATAGCATGAAGAGATATAGGGAGGGAAAATGTGAAGGGAAGGAAAGGCTTGGAGCTCAGCCGACTCATCATCATACTAAAATGTGCCAAAGAGCAATTCTATTTTTTTCTCTTTGGGAGATATTCAACAAACATTTGTTAAGAACCCTCAGTGAGCACTGGCCTGTCTTAGGCACTGAGAGGCATAACAAACTTCATACATATTAGAGGACTGAGACATAAGTTCAGAAAACTAATATACAACATTACTTAAGCATATGAGAGAGCTGTAAAAATAAAGTACCAGTAAAGACTTCACAGAGGAGGGCATTAGAGCTGGGGTTTAAAGGATGGGCAGGAATTTAAGAAGAGAGAAAGGAGTAATGCCAGGCAGAGGGAACAGTGTGAGCAATGGTTGGGAGACAGAAAAGCATAGGGCATGCTCAGTGGGTACAGTAATCCAGTCAGGCTATTGTATAGTATGTGAAGAAAAACATGAGGCTGGCACCACTCTGTGGGAGGATTTGAAGGCTACATGAAAGAATTTGAACTATGTTCTGGAGAAAACAGGGAGCCACTAAATATTTTTTAGAAGAAGAATGGCATGGCCGAATCTACCTGTAACAATTTTTCTTCTGGAAGGGAAGACTGGAGGCAGTCAAAGGAACAGAGGTAGAAAAACCTAATAAGAAATAAAATCTATAGAACTTGAAAAATGATTATGAAGAAAGTAAAAAATTTCAACAGTTTTGAATGTAGGAGGCAGGGTAAGTGGTGGTGCCTCAGAATAGAAATAATGAAGTCACAAGGTATAATTGGTTTTGAGGGAAAGATAATAAATTCAGTTTTAGATATGATGAGTTTGAGTTTCATTGGGACAAACAAGTAGTACTGTGCTGTAGACAATTAAAGATGTGGTACTAAGGCTCCAAAGACAGGCCCAAATGCATACCTAGGTTTGAGAATCTATATTTGTATATATAGGTGCTAGCTGAAATTGATGGAGTGAATGAGATTGCCTAAAGACAGAGACACACATAATTATTCCATTAATCAACAAACATTTAAAAAAGTGCCTATCTATTATATGCCAGGTAGAAATGAAATCATACCTGTCCAAAAGGAGCTTACAACCATTTACCCTTTTCTGTCATCCCTCACTCTGTTGGTTTATCCCCCTATTTAGAGAACAGACCCTGGGGAAACATCCTCAATGAGAGTTTGGATGAGGAACAATAAAAATGGTGATAACAGAAATAGGAGAACCAAGAGAATATAATGGTGCAGGGTGCAATTAAGTAGAGTCAGGATGTATACATCAATAGGAGGAAGATAATATATACAATCCAAAGAGGTCAAGGATGATAAATTTATTTTTACTATTTTAGCAGGGCATTTAACCAAGAAGTAACTTTTTAAACAGATACTGTAAATACTGCTCATGTAGTTTTTAAATAATAGAGATGAATTTTAATTTTGCATATGCATCTAGATTCCAGGCATAGTGATGTTATTTATCATGTATTATTATTATTATTTCAGAAGGAAATTTCTGATTAGTTATTATAATGTGGGGATATTTACATATTTGATTTTCAAATATTAAATGAATAAATTCAAAATATCTTTGAAGTTGGGAAACAGAAGAAAGAATAACGAATAGGAAGGGCTGCTGAAATGTTAAGGAAGTTGAGGACATATTTTGGCAATTAGTAGTTCTCTAGTGATCTCTGAGAGCAGTTTAACAGTAGAGTGGCAGGGAAGACAGACAGTAAGAGAGGCTGATGAAAGAGTGAGTGGTAAGGAAAGAGGCAAAATCAGGCAGACTTTTCTAATTAGTAGTGAATGGGAAAGAAGTGAGAATGGTAACTGGATTGGATAGAAAGATGAGCATATCTATTGGTGGAAAGGAATGTGAAACTGGAGATACATGAGAAATGAGAATGGCTACTGGAAGAAGGTCCTGAAGGAGGCAATGGGATCGAGGGTTCCAGCAAAGGAATTAATCTTAATTAGGAATAGAAGTTCCACCTTTTGTGACATGAAGTTCTTGAAGAAGGACAGTGATCATGCTGAGAAGTTTGGAGCTTATAAAAGCTCACGCCAGATGGCTTCAGCTTTCTCAATGAAATAGAATGTTGTTGATTTACTCCAAGTCTGGTTGGGGGGGTGTGTGGCTAGATCCAAATGAAAGGTTATGAAAGAGTCATTGTAGGGGAATGAGACAGAGTTGTTAAAGGACAGGGGAAGAAGACTAAGTTAAGGGGACTTAATAAGACTAAGACTAAGGAGGCTTAGAGGTTAAAGAAGATAGGGAAGGGGAAGCAGCAAGGGCCAAACTGAGGGGCCATAAACTTACTGTGGGTGAAATCAGCTCCATACACAGTGGCTACACTTGCTGAACCTCAAAATAGGATGCCATGCCAAACCCATTATTAAAACCCTCCCTCTTTTGGAAGCATCTCAGGCACTTAAAAGTAGCCATGAGTGACACCTGATCTTTATTGCTTTTGTATGTATATATATGTATGTATACACATACATAAACGCTTTTAAAACAATGCTTTTTCCAAACTCACAAAAGCTTTTCGCCTATAGATCTGATTACCATGCTGCTGTTTCTTGGAATTTTAGTTTTTAAGCTTGACAGCCTGCTGAAGAGAAGAATCTACTTCTCATTAACTTATATCTCCTTATAGTATTTCTCCTAACCAAGCTCTTTTTCTGGTTCCTCCATCAGGTTTCTGCAACTGCTCTCCTAATAAAGTGACCACTCATAGACAGACACAAAATCTAAACTCTCTACACCCATCTCACTAGTGGAGTAACTTGGATATGAACCTGAGGTCTAGGAAAACAATTCCATCTTCAACTTGCATAAACATGCTGGTGTCCTATAATTTTACTTGTTTTTGTCATCTGAATAATAAATATATAACAATTTACCCAGTGCACAGAGATTCAGATGGCATAAAGATCATTATCACTGGAGTGGATCTTTGAGTGTTTCTTAAAGGAGCAAACTTCTTTTTTGGAATTTGGTTGCCAGGAATTAATTTATACTTAGGCATTCCCTAGCTTTCCCATCCGCATCCCTCTCTGGATCTGCTTACCATCTATAAATTAGAAATCACAGCTCAATAACAGTGTCTTAGAAATGGATCTTTAGGATTTGTCACTGAACCTGCTATCTGTATCTTTTCCATCTTTACTGAGAACAGGACAAGAAGAAATGGACTTTCACTATGGAAATGAAGAGTGAGGTTCACTACCAGAGAGAACTTCTAGACAGTAAGAATGAATAGCCTGATGGAATAGGATTGCATTTCCTATGTTATACTATAGGACCAAACCACAGCTTGAGGTTCAAATATAAATGTAAAAAACCATTCTTAGCTCATTGGCTATACAAAAAAGGGTGGTGAGCCATCTCTGGCCTGCAGGCTGTACTCTGCTGGTCCCTGCTCTATGAGAATCAGATTGTAATATTACCTGGCAGGGATGTGTAGTATATACTATGGTAAGCTCTGTTTGGAGCAAAGTCCTAGCCATTTCAATGGTATCACTCCCTTGGCTTTTTTTTAGGTACTTCTACTATCTCCCTTACTACTACCTTCTACTATCTTACTAGCTCTACTTGTTGCTTCAAAAAGAAGGTCAAAACGGGAAGGAAGGAGCATGTGGAAATTACAGCATTCATAATGTGTATACTATATGCAAAGAGGTGATCATGTAGTTGTTGTTGTTGTTTCAACTGTGTACAATTCTTCATGACCCTGGGGGTTTTTTGGCAAAGATACTGGAGTGGTTTGCTATTTCCTTCTCCAGCTCATTTTACAGATGAGGAAAGTGAGGCAAACAGGGAGAAGTGACTTGCCCAGGGGTCACACATTAGTGTCTGAGGACGGATTTGAGCTCAGGTCTTCCTCACTCCGGGCCCAGCATTCTAACCACTATACCACTGAGCTGCCTTGTTCATGTATACAGTGAGAATATACAAGGTGATCATGTAAGGGGACCCAGTTCTTTCCAAAGGCATTAACACTTTCCATCACTACTTAAAAAGAATACTCCCAAATATACAAAAAAATTTAAATGTATAATCAGACCCGATCAAGTTTTTAAATCCTATACAAGAGGTCCTTAAGTAGAATTACTACTTTGTAACTTCGGTCTTTATATGCATTGTGAGGCCTCCATTCCTTCTCATTTCTTTTAGGTGGTATTCTCCAAATTTCTCTCTGGCCTTGCCTCTTTGTACTTGTTCCCATGATAAATATTCATTTGAATACCTTCAACTATTATCTTTTCACAGCTGTCACAATAATTAATTTGACAAGTTGAAGGAAAAAGTTTTTGGAATGCTGTAAATGTTTTACTTTGTGAAAGAAGAAATACTATATTTTCCACATTTTTCTGTTTTACCTCATCAATATAACAAAATAACCCAAAAGATGTGGCAGATAGTGTCCAAAGTTACTGCTTAGAGTTTAGTTAATAAAGCTAGCATCCTAAATAAAATGAAATCTCTAAAGTACAAGTGGGGTTTTATTTGGGCAAAGCACATATTCCATCACAGTGTTTTAGGATCATGAGTTTTTTAGTGCCCTAAAATGAGATTTTTTCAGGTCAGCTAAGGCAGCACAGTAGATAGAGCAGCAAGCCTGGAGTCAGGAAGACCTGGGTTCAAATCTGGCCTCAGACATTTCCTAGTTGTGTGACTCTGGGCAAGACACTTAACCCCAAATGTTCAGCCCTTGCTGCTCTTCTGTCTTAGAACTGATACTAAGTCATGAATTAAAAAAATAAACAAACCAAAAATGTCTTGTTCATGCCTTTCTTAAAAATAGCAATTGAATACTTCAAGAGTAAATAAAATTACAGATTTAGGGCTAAAAAAGGCCTTAGAGTTCTAAAACAACTCTCTCATTTCATAAGTGGGGAAACAAGGGCTAGAGAAATGATTTGCCCAAGGTAGCAAAGTTACTAACAGTAGCAGAGACAGGATTCAAACCAGCATTCTTTGACTCCAAATGCAAAGCTTTTTCCACATCATAAGATGATAAATTTAAGAACTAAGACTACTTTTAGAAGTGACAATTCTGTATAGGTATGTTTAAGAATAAGTTTATAAAATAAGATTTATAAGAAAACACAAATCTCTTCTGAAATTAGATCCCCCAAATCTAAAATCCATGGATACATGAACATTTATCAATTACATGTATTTTTTCCTTTTATTTGGTACTTCTTTATCAGACTCAATAAGTTATAGATATCCTTCATTAAGAGTAAGCTCAATATATAAACCTTGGTTATAATTTGTAAAGTAGAGAACATAGAAGACAATTTTGGTATGTGTTAACCTACATTTAAAAAAATTTAATTTACAGATCTTTTGGGGCAGTGCACTTCAGCAAATGTGTTTCCCCACAGGTTAATTTCCTGCTGTCCTTTCCCCCCTAAAATTCTTACCTTCTGCCTTAGAATTGATACTAAGTATTTGTCCCAAGGCAGAGTAATGGTAAGGGCAGGCAACTGGGGTTAAGTGACTTGTCCAGAGTTACATGGCTAGGAAGTGTCTGAGGCCAGATTTGAATCCTAGTCTCCAGGCCTACCCCTCTATCCACTGAGCCACCTAGCTGCCCCCAATTACATGTTCTCTTGTGAGGACACGGGAACAGGAGTTTATAGAATATTAGAGACATCTCAATTCCTTTCAATTACTACACCAAACACTAAAATAATCCTAACTACATTCACAGTTTGGTTTATTTTAGTATTATTAAATTTAAAATAAAGTTGATTTTAAACTTTGACACATTCTTAGGAAAAACCTTGTTTTTGTGTATCTTCATTCTCTCCAAAGCTTTTTCTCATCTGACTGAAAATATACCTAATCATTCCAGTTAATGGGTTTGATACTTCAAAATTCCAGTCCTGTCTTTCTCTTCCCTTTCACAGTTAAACTTCTCAAAAAACATTTTTACAACTAATGCCTCCATTTTTCATCATCTCCTGGCAGTGGGGACCACCATTCTACTTGAATTTCTCTCCAAAAAAAAATTCGGCAAAATATTTATTAAGTTTTTACTATGTGTTTAGCACTGCTCTTAGTGCTAGAGAGAAAAAGATGTAAAAAGAAAGTTCCTGTCCTCAAGGAACTTACTATGTTCTATCTGGGGGACACAAAGTAACAACCACATTTATACAGCATTTTAAGATTTGCAGAGTGCATTTTTCATATTAACCCTGTGATGGGGGAGATAGTGAAATTATGATTATTCTCAATTTAGAGATGAGAAAACTTCTCAAGGAATCAAGTAACTTGCTCATGATCATTAGCAAGATTTGAACCCAGTTCTGACTCCATGGTCAGGCTTCTATCAATTACTTCATTATGCCACACAGAAAAATACAATTTTTCTTTGGTAAGTCAGCACAAACTCTTTGCTATAAGTTCTAGGCTAATAAATTAAGAAACAAATGATTTATATAAGAGGAATGAAAAAAAATTTTAAATGATTTAAGCAAATGAGCCTCAAAGAAGAAAACCAGACACCTAGCATTTATATAGCTCTTTAAAGTCTATTCCATCATTCAATTGCTTATAAGTGTCTTAAAATACTCCATGGTTTATAAAAACTTGTTTCTTTAATATTTTCTCTCTTCCTTTGGTTAAAAAAAGACAACATAAAGATTACTGTGATTTTGTGTTGTCTGGAAACAGAACAATTTCCTTCTCTATTCATTTCAAATACTTTGGGGAAAAATACATTTTACTGAAAAGCCCATCCAAGAACAGGCAGGAATAGTAACTGGCAAAATGACCTAAGTGTCCTGAATTTGGTTTTTAAATATTTTGACATCCTTTCCATTTCCTCCACATTTATTATTAACAAATGTCCAAATCATTTTATGTATTAAACTTGTTTCCTCCAAAGAATTCAAGGTTCAGTACAGCCTGCTCTGCAGTCTGGGGATGGAGTGGGTCAGGTGATATTTTGGTCAGTTTCTTCCCAATCCTCTGGAAAACCTTTATATTCAGAATGAAAGTTTTAGAGGTATGAATTCTTGGAAATATCTTACCTTTACTTTAAATGAACTCTGATGCCTAAATTCAAGTGATTAGTTCAAATTTTTCCAGGGCCAAAACATAGTATCAGAATTTTATGCTTTGAGTGAAATTAAAAAAAAAATTTAAACATTTGTCTTCTATCTTAGAACTGATACTTAGTTTCAGTTCCAAGGCAAAAGAGTGGTAAGGGCTAGGCCATTGGATTGTGACTTGCTCAGGTCACACGGCTAGGATGTATCTGAGGATAGATTTGAATCCAGGACCTTCTGTAGCCAGGCCTGGCTCTCTCTCCATTGAGTCACCTCGCTGCTTCACTTTGAGTGAAATTTAAGAAAGAATACTTTTGCCAATGCACAACTGTGTACATGGAGGCATAATTAGAGAAAAATTCATTTTTTTCAGGATGCAACTTACTTTAGTACCTACAATCAAAACAATGAAATTTGCATCACCTACAGACAGGTAAACTACATAGTGACAACTAGTAAACTCCAATTACAGTGTTTTAATACAAAGTGGGGATTGTTGCCAGAAGACTCTTATGCACATATGTAATGCATTCAACAAAGTGCTGTCCAAAACTGTCTGAGGCCAAGAGAAGGTTGTATCCTTCCCTCTCATACCGATCATCCAACACAAAGATTTAGGACTGAAAATAAAAATCTAAAAATTTTCTCCAGAAAAAAAAAAAGTGTGCACTTTGTTCCTTGGGAAGGGGAAAAAACCATTATTATGCACATATAAACCTCCCCAAAGGAAGACTCTTACTTGCCTGCCTAACAGAACAAGATGGTTGCAATCATTAATTTTTCCTAGGCTTTTATCCATTCAAGTAAAAATGTCCCAAATGACTACCCTTGCTTCCAGTTTCCTTTAAAAGGCAGCACCACATTTGAGATCGATGTTTTCCTTTGAAGTGAAGTCTAAATTTATCCTTCCCTTCATCCTGCTACTCTGTTTTACCACCAGACTGAACCCTGTAAGCTAATCCATCCCCTTCCATGATGATTCTTCTCTTCACATTCTGCACACTGTTACTTGGCCAGGATGTGTATGTACACACACACATACACACACACACACACACACACACACACACACTCACACACACACATCCACCCTTTAACTTTCTTTCAAAATCTTCAATTCCCTTAATGATTTTTATGTTACTGCTTTGCTGCACCCCCTTTAATAACAACACTCCATTTACAGTGAGTCTTCATTCACAGATCTGAAATTCTATCCATAAAAGTAATCAGGTTTGCTTACTGTGATTTGCTTTTTATAAGTCTCCTACCCCCACCCAAAAGTGGCTGATTGTTCATTATTTGATTGCCTTTCAGTAGTGGAATGATGTAGACCACTGTGCTTTATTGACTGAATTAAATCACACAACTTACTACTTCTTTCTTGGTATAACTTGGCAAGTTGCCCTGTGAGTGAAATTTCAGTGATTGATTTAATGCCTGACATCCAAGAGCCAGTATTCCTAAAATCTTTACATTTGTGTGCAGTTTCACAAAAACCATTCCTAATTGGAATTTAAGCTATGACATCTCTTTTGTTGTGAACTTGTACCTTATCTATATTTAGCAAGAACAAAATAAAAACATCTGTGCCTGTTAGAAAATAATCCACTTTTTAGAAACTGTAATTTATCTGCAAAGGTCATGTCAAATGCAGCTCTAAAGCATCTTGATTTAAAACAAAACAAAAATTCTAAAACTGAAATTAAACCTTCCTAATCAGTACTCTGGTATAGTAGGCAAAGAGCAGCCCAAGCCTTTCAGAAACTTTAAAATGTGGTTCCAAGATATGGAGTATAGGTAGATCAGTTTTCTGGGAAGAACTGGTGATATATCAATAGACTGAACTCTGAGCATTTGTAGAGAAATCAGATGTGTGGGATATTCTTCAAGTACCCAGAATGATCTAAATATTAATAAATTCATCTTCATAATTTATCATCTCTTGATGCCAGATCTACTACCAAGTATTAGTCACTAGGCTGCATTTACTACCTTTTAGGAAGTAGAGAGTACAGAGGAAAATGTTTTCTAGTTTTAGAGCACTCCTTGGCTATGATGGAGCTTAGCTGTTTAGTGGAGCAAAAATATTGGGGGCTTAAACAAAAAGCTTATGGGTATTCCAACTGCTTTTGTCAATGTCAGTTCATCCACAGCTTTCTGGCCTTTAAGACCTCTCATGCTCCAATTACTTTTGGCTGCTTCTACACATAAAATGTGATCAAGTTAACTCATCTAAACAGAATCCCATCCTCCAGTACCTTAATCAGGATGAAATATAGCTGCTTACCTTGCCTCTGGTAATACACTTGCCACTTTGATAAATCATCTCTTTTACTCTCCCTGTCCTTTATTTTTCTGAGCTCCTTGGCCTTTTATTGCTTTTCAGGAGTTTATCATATTGAACCTTTATCCTTTTCCAGGAAACCCTGTTTTTTTCTTTCCTTTTACAATTAATAAATAATAATGAGAGCTTCCTTTGACATAAAATACATCCTAGTTCCCAAAGAGAACTTGCTGCAGCTTCTTTCTGCAACAGTTGTTTGGTCTTTGCTAAAGGATGTGCTACCTGGCCAAAAAAACTGGAGAGTTTTGGCATGATATTTGTCTTGGGAAAAGCAGCTGGTTCACATCTTATAAAGCCCACTGAATGCCCTTAGTCCTACAGAACTGTTTCAGCAGAGCAACCTTAGAAGAGGTAACATGGAGTAAAGAACAATGGCCTAGGAACATCACTGGCTCTGAGAATTTGGTAATTCTTCTACACTAGCTTTTTTATTTACCAGACATAGAAAACACAAACCTTGTTTACCTACTATTAGAAGTATGATAGAGCTAAGAATTAGACTTCTAAAAAACCTCCTAAAATTCTCAGAGAAAGTTGCTATTGAGAATCAAGATATTTTCTTGTTTCTGATAGATGTTCTAGACAAAGAGGTTATTTCATCTGTTTTTCTATCTCAATTCCACAATACAAAATGCAAACTACTTTAGAGGTTCTCAATAAATGCCCACAGAAATAATTGTAATGACCAACTTTCCTTTTCATAAGTTATGATTCTGAGGTCAGACCACAATCAAAGCAGATTTCTGGAAAGGTATGAAATGAGAACTTATCTCATAACTTACAGGAAAGAAAAAGGAACAAATGTTACTCTACCAGTAATAAGAGTTTCTTTTTCAGAATTTAAAAAAAATGAAATGGAAGAGTAATAATTTTAGGAAAAAAGGAAGGCTGCCAGGTGTTTCTGGAGCTCATTGAGATTTCCAAATTAATATGGAATGTTTGGACCACTGTTAGGAAAATGCTACATAAAAGTTGGCTTTGACTAACGTGAACTGCAAATCAGATAATACGGTAACATAACTTCTGAAACAAACCAGGGTTTTAATGTTGCCCTGTCAGTTGGTAACTTAAGTTTGATTCATAGGACATAATACTGACTTGAAGGATTACAAAAGCACACATTTGAACATAATCCAGCTTTAAAAAGTTCAAGTTTCATATCACGCAGTTCAGTTCTCTAACCATAGTGTATATCAAACACACACACACACACACATATGCACGCATGCACATGCACACATTCTCTCTCTGTCTCTGTCTCATAGTGAGGAAAGAAAAGTTTGCTTTCTCCACTGTCTAAAGAATAGTTTTATGACACTTCTGTTTATTACAACCGTATGAGGGTATCTAGTACTAAAATATAGGAAATGATATGAGTTTTAATTGAAACCTCTGGATTATACACCAGACTAGGGATTTTTCTCTCCATTCCTCTGGCCAATGCATTAACTTTGGACCAACGGGTCCAGGAGAGCTCTGGATTTAATGCTCCCCATTATCCTAAGTAACTCTTCTTTCTATCAGTGTTGGTTCAACTGAGCTGGTGTTAAATGTTGTTGTTGGTTTGGTTTGGTTTTGAAACCACTGCATCAGGTTATATTAGGGGCATTTTTTAGGTTCTAGTGAGATAGGAATATTATTATGGAGTCTGAATAGTTGTAGCATATGGCCCAAATAGTTCTAGTTGATTTGTTCTCCAGCTGTTAGACACATGGATGTATTATCAGCCAGACTCATCTTTGCCAGCTAAAATTTGGGTCATTAGATCTCGCATGCAGGATGACTTAGGACCTGCCCCTATTAACAATTGTTTTCATATTCCAGAGGGACAAGATTAGATTAAAATATCCTGAATTTCATTTTTAAACAATGTAGAAATTACCTTTTTCTAAGCATCTCACTAAGCAAAATCCTTTCCCTGACATGTCGAAAAAGCTTATTCTTTAGGGAAAAATCTCTACGCTGCAATATTTTAAGAGATTCCTGTTCCTAATATCTCAGAATTAACTTCAATAATGGACATAAAAAAAAGAAAAGATGAAAAAAACAAGTAAATTGTCCTGGGATAATTTCTATCTGAAATCCAATGAGATAAATGAGATAAATGACCCAGGACAATTCTGAGGGACTTAGGGTAAAGAACGCTACCTATATTCAGAGGAAGAACTACAGGAGTGGAAACACTGAAGAAAAACAACCGCTTGAACACATGGGTTGATGTGGACATGGTTGGGGATATAGACCTGAAACGACCACACCAATGTAACTATCAATATGTGAATGTCTTGATTGATCACACATGTTATAACCAGTGGAAATGTGTGTTGGATATTGGGGGGGGGAGGTGAAGGGGAAAGTAAAAGCAAGAATCATGTAACCATGGAAAATTTTTCTAAACAAATAAAATATTTAAATCTAAAAAAAAAAAAAAAGAAAAATGAGATAACCATTATAACTGATATTTATATAGTGCTTTGAGGTTTGCAAAGCATTGTACAAATATTTTTTTCATTTGATTTTCACATAAAACTGATGGGTGGGTACTACAAATATTGTCACCTCCATTTTACAGATGAAGAAATAGCAAATAATATCATCACTATTTTACAGAAGAGGAAAACAGCCTCTGATTACTTGACTGGACCAGATACACAACTACGAAGGTTCTCTCAATCAAGGTCTAACCCACCTTCCATCATACTTTGCTGCCTAAACACACCACAAACCAAGGTAACTGCAGCATAATTAAATAGGATCTCTAATTCTTCAAACATGTGTTATCATTACAGTTTACTTCCCTGGGAAGCACTAGAAAACTAAGGTAGAATGAGGAAGAATTTCTTACATTTATTTATTTGATCTGAGGACTCCTAATGAGTGGTTTGGTATAGATCTCATTGCTGTGTGTTTAGAAAAACACATTTTAGGCAATCTATATTATTATTCAAATCCAGTATGCTCTTAGAAGTTCACTAGCTGACAAGAGTTTTGTCTATGTTTGTTTCTCAAATAACTAATTGCAGCTATATAAGTGTCATGAAAATACACAAATTTCATGTCTAAATACTTGTATATCAAAGAACCAGCTTCTAGATTGTATTATTATTAGCACTACTAGTGCTCTCTACTAAGTCTGTTAAAAACTACATACAATCAGTGAACATAGCCTCATAATCACCATCAACATCAAAATGATCGTATGTGGATACTGAAATATGCCCTTCAAGTACAAGGAAGAAAACTCCACCCTTCAATTCCTTTGTAATTAATAAGCTGCTCACAACAGTTTTCAATATTTTGTTTAGATGCCATGACATACTTCCTTGGTGAATTACTGAGAATCCCTTATTTGAATGTGATGCTATGTGGTATGGTCAGTAAAATCAACAAATATTTACTGAGCAGAGTCAGAGACCATTACATAGTGCAGAGTACTTAGTTTAGAAGTTAGGCTTTGAGGCTCAATTTTGCCATTAACTGGATGTGACCATGAACAGCCCAGTGAGTATCTTTGACTGTCCTGTCATCTACATAGAGGGCTGGTTCAGGTGGTTTCAAAGGTTTGTTCTAGCTCTAACAATCTATGAAGCTAGGATCATTATCATACTAGATTATGTTGAAATTCAACTACTAAGTTGGGATTTGGAGAGTTTAAAAATAGGACAAGAACTGGCAGAATTCAGAAGAAGGTGAGTTTTTGGTAAGCAAGAATAATTTCATTTATTATATTGTGTCCCCAGCATCTAGCACAGTGCCCGCCCCAAATTAGGCACCTAATAAATATGTGTTGATTAAGTGAATTATTTTGAAATAATTACTTTCAAAGAAATTAAAATAAATTTATTATTTACCTCTTCTTCTTAGTTTTTTTTGGGGGGGTAGTTTCTGTGCTATAAAAGGGATAATAAAAAAGCTTCTTTTCAACTTTGCTTTTACAGAAAGTTCCTTTTTTAGTTTTCTGAATGTAGTGGGATAAGAAGGTCCACATACTTGTATCAGGCCAAGGCCTACCCAGATTCTGGCCAAATGTACTTCAATTACTGCTCTTGAAAGCTCCAAGCCTAAATTCATCACTGACTAGCAGTTGATTTCAAATTCATAGTTAAGAGTGCTGGTCTTCTACAGCACTTAAGCCTTTTTTTTTACTGTAGGTCAATGACTTTTTTTTTTTTTTTAATTAAGAGTTCTGGCCAATAGCCAAACTGGGTTTCAAATAGTACAAGACACAGCTGTTGATGAATCCCACCTACTGGGCAAAAGTCAACTCGTCTAGGGAAGCCTTGACAACTACTTCCAGTTTTGAGCCAAGAGTAGGTTTTTTTGCTACTTGATTTATGAGACGGTTTTCACAGCATTACTCAGAACAGAAAATCATTTACATAGCCTCCAGCACACAACAAATTTCAAATTTGGTTCTGGCATTTAAGGAAGATAGGTTCAGGAAATGAATTAAGACATCCCTGAGTCTCAAACCCAGAATTCCCTTCGATTTGCAGAGCCAGTCAGATAAGATCCAGAAAATCTAAAGGGGATCTCATCTGACTAGCTCTGTGCAATTTTGAAAAGAAAGTACTATGGATTATTCATGATCAGACTTCCAAGCACTACCAATTTCTCCAAGTCATTTATGGGTCCTAAGCAACTGGAGTCAATCTCACATTGCTTCATCATCTACATAGCAGGGCAACTCAATCATATCAAGATAATGAACATACTCATTTATATCCTTCAAACCTAGACAAGATGGTTCGGCCAGACCCTAGAAAATTGCATTAACAACAGGCCTTTTGAGTCTTTTCTCTCCTAAAGGGAAGCGCTCCTAACAAGTTCTTCTGTGCCTACAGTTCTATAATTATTTAAGTACTTCCCTACCAGGAGAAAAGGTGACAGACATTAGTTGTGAATGATTTCTAAATATGGAATGTATATTGAAGTATTTCTTCTCCCTTGTTATCTTAACCATGGAAAAAAAGAGAAGATAAATGGGTGATTCTCCAAAAACTGTGCTTAATGTTTCATGAAAATTAGAAAACTAAGAGTTGGTAGAGACAGAATTAAGCTGAAAATTTGAAGAACAAAAGCAGAAAACAAATTTTTACTTCATTCTAAACTTTTAAGAATGAAAAAACATAAATGTCTTAATCATGTTCTACTGTTTCTAGCCAAAAGTCTTTGAACTTAATGACATGTTTTCCAGATATTTTTATTGTTTCCTATCCATGTGGCTATTGTTCAGGAGTGTACATGTGTAAACACACAAAGAGCACTCTATGGACCTCAGAATTTCCCACAAAATGTGGATGGAGTTTAGGTAAGCACTTCCCTGGATAAATGGCTTTTCTAAGACTACACAGGTAAGTATCAGTCAGGCTTAAAACCCAGGTCTACTAATTCCATCTTTCTATTATTTCCATTCTACTGCCTCTTTACCTCTTACATTCTTCTGTGAGAAAATTGTAAGGCAAATTTTCCCCTCTAATATGCTAAATTATGCATCAGTAATAAAGAAAAAACAAATTTCACTAGAAAGCTATCTCTTATTTGCTCCCTAACTTCTTTGTCCTTTCTCCTTTATTATAGGAATGTTTCACAATGTTGGATCAGTAAGTATGGGTTCTGTTGATATATTTCAAATACCAAAATCATTTGGACCTGGAGTTAGGAAGATCTGGGTTCAAATTCAGTCTTGGATTCTTATTAGCTAGCTATATGACCCGAGGCAAGTCAATGAAATTTGTTTAGCTTCAATTTCTTCATCTATAAAATGAGTAATAGCACCTACCTCCCAGGGTTGTTGTGAGGATCAAATGAAACAATATTTGTAAAGCATTTTAATCCTAAAATGCCATATAAATGCTTGTATTATTGTAAACACCCTAAAAATAGAAAGCATGTAGGAAAAAATTCATCTCTCAAATATGTGTTTTTTATTCTTTTAAGTAAAAAAGCATTATTATGTTAAAAGTGAAGTATATCATATTGCATCTAGTAACCTGAAATTTTACAATGATGAACTGCTAGAAAAATGACAGAAACAAAAATCCTTGTACATTACAACAACATGAAGTTGTTGCCCAAAACTTTTGAACATATGCAGCTAACTTTCAATAATTCAAACTAATGAAAGGCAGTAATAGGAGGAACAATCCAACATAAAATATAATTTTTTTTTTAACCCTTAACTTCTGTGTATTGGTTCCTTGGTGGAAGATTGGTAAGGGTGGGCAATGGGGGTCAAGTGACTTGCCCAGGGTCACACAGCTGGGAAGTGTCTGAGACCGGATTTGAACCTAGGACCTCCCATCTCTAGGTTTAGCTCTCAATCCACTGAGCTACCCAGCTGCCCCCATAAAATATAATTTTAAGATGGGTTTGGCTTTGGAATGTATTTCAGGATACAAAAAAGGCCTTGAATTCTGGGAATTCACAATGCTGGAAACAAAGTAATGAAGCCACATGTTTAGAAATATTTCAGGATGAGCTGGTGAGCTGTTCACTGTGTCTTCCTACTTCCTTCTTGTTTCCCCATGCAAAATTCCAGAAATATATTGCCATTTCTTAGCCTTATGCAAAGCATCAGACTACTTTGAATTCTCCTTTATCTCTAGACTTGCTATGTAACTTCTGGCTCACATCTTTCCAGGTTCCAAATGCAATAAAATGCTTTATTTGGAAAGGGTTTTTGAAGGACTTGAGTTGCATGGGATAGGAGTGGGAGGGTAAGTAAGTAAAAAGCAAACAAATGATGATGAACAATGAAAAAATCAGGCTTTTTCTTTTTACTTTATGTCACCACATCAATAAAGGGAAAGCCCACTTTTGTTTGGATGGGTCTTAATACAAGTGCTAACTTTACTTTTGTAATTTTTTTCTACATATCTGAGCTAAAATACTTACATATAATTCATCTGCAAGAACTTTGCAAACCTTCAGGCCCTAGGTAAATGTATTATTTATATGATTCATCATTTTTCATTACTTTGGGCTGTGTTTTTTTTCCATGTTAACCTCTACTTGAGATTGTGGAAAATGAAAATTATTAGGAAAAAAAAGGCAAGAGAAAAGTACCTGTTGTGCATACATAAGAAGTTTTTGTGTTAATGATTCATATTTAATGTATGCTCAACACAATAAATACATATCCAAAATTATAAACTCATCACTTATCAAATCATATTTTTGGTTACAAAAGGAGCTTTGAAATGACTAATTTTCAGCTTTTTAGACATTTTTAGAGACGTCAAAATAGTGAGTATGTGTTGGAGGACAAAAAAGATCTCCTTCATTCAAAATACCATAGCTTTAGAGCTGTGATTAAAGAAAATGATACTTCAACTATGAGAATTCTGTTACAAACAGAAAATAAAGTCTGTATTAGTAGAAGTGAAATGAGATAGGAACTCTTGGTGCACATCTGTTAAGTTCTGGGGTGGTAGTTCTGATGGTGATGATAGAATGCTATTAGCAGCCAGGTCCATTAGAACCAAACTATTCTCTTTGCAACAAACAAGGCCACTCTTTCTGATAGACTAAAAATGAATAGGTTAACACTAAACTTGAAATTACTGAATGGCTAAAGTATGTTCTAATATGCTAAGTATACCGAGTTTTCTTTAATAATCTGTGTTTGCAACCTTCATCAGGTCAGTTTGACTATTCTATTCCACACAACAAAAAACTTCCTCTCTTACTTAGTACCCTTTCACTACTTATGGATCTCTATTTATCAATGAATATTCTTGCTAAGGCTTGTTTTAAATAAATATATTTCTTTGCTTTTTTTTTTTTATTCTAATGAGTTCATTTGGTTGTTATTAAATTTAATTCATGGATAGTAAGTACTGTGAGCCATTGGGGAGGAAACACTAGATAGGAGTCTTAAGGAGATTACAAATCAAATTTTAGATGTCATTGACTAGCTTTTTGACCTTTCTTTCAAGCCAATGAATCTCTGTGACTTTGTTTTCTAATTTGCAAATGGTGGTATCAATACCTACCCAAAACTTTATAAGGTTTCTGGGAAGATTAAATGAGAAAATTTTGTGAAAGCACTTTGAAAAATACAAAATGCAATACAAAGATAAGCACAGAGGGAGTAATTTTTTCCTCTTCTTTTTGGGACTTGGTCTTCCTATTTAGCCCAGGTTAGAAAATGCAGTTGTCATTCCAAGATGCAATCCCACTACTCAGAATGGGAGCTTTGACCTTTTTTGTTTCCAGCATGGGTGGGTTCATTCCTTCTTAGAGAACCTGCTGGACCTCCTGCTCCCTGGGGACTCATCATATTGTTGTGTGACTTAATATAGACACTAAACTGGCTTAGCCTATTTCAGCTCAGAACTAATAAGCTCAAGAGATCCATCAATCATCAGCACCTTGGGCAGTAAGGGCTACAGATGTGTGATTCCATCCTGCCAAGGAGTCATTATTTACAGTAGAATGTAATCTTTTTTTTTTTTTTTTAAAGCATAGACTTTACTTCAGAAAGAGCTTTGTAAGTTCAAAAGAGCAGCCTCAAACCCTTAAAAAAAAAAAAAAAGAAAAGGGAATAGTATGGGACAAGTTTTAGGGAGAACAGTTCAAAAGAATCTGTGATTACTTGGAAACTGCCTTTACTGATGCAAACTCCACCTACTTTAACAGACCATCTTCATGGGTTGCTGTGGTCTCCAAAATTGAATCACCAATGGTCAGCCTTCTTTCAATCAATCTCTCCAAACTTACCTTGGGTGAACTTAGATAAGATGAAAGACACAATTTATTATATGGCTTGTACTTGAAGACCTTCCTAATTAGGAGAATCTGCCACAGCTTGTTCTCTGCTTGACATAACTTTTGAGAACCTAGGGTCATATTTGTAACACTATTAGGCATATGAATAGTATTTGACTGTTGGTCTGGGAGGAAAAATAGAGGCAAAAATTCAAGTTGTAAATCCTGTTGTGAAGATGCTACACATTTTATTTCCCAATAAAACTATATCTCAAGCTCTTACCACACTACTGTGCCCTGCCCCATTCCAAGAATGTTCCAAGATACAGCGAGTGTCAAATGGTGGGTAGTTTCTGTTTTGCTTACTGAATGCTGTGCTTGTTCTTGTCCCATCCTTTGCCTCTTTAAAATGCATTTACTTCCCAAGCACACTTCAAAATATCCACTGTCTTCCCAGTTATTTGATTAACTGTTACAATGGAAGACAACAACTTGAATCTCATTCTAAATAAGAGACATATTTGGTAACAGACAGGCATGCCCATGAACATGAAGCAACACTTCTACGGAACTGTTTTTTCCTTTCTTCCTCCTCCACCTAGAAAAATCTGGTTTAGGAACTGCCTTGATTTGCATATGAACATTTCAAAAGGGGAAGGCTAGATATTTAAACTAGTGCTCTTATGGTCTATTGTGAAAATGTGTGTTGAGGGGGTCCAATTAGAGAAAACACGCCCCAAATGGAATTCCCTTTTCTAAGCTGTCCCTTGGTCATAAATTAAGCAACCTCCTAGATTCTGTCTCTTTTCTCTGACTGAAATACTACCATTTATGCCTTCTTCAGTGGTAGAACCTTCTCAAGTGAAAACTGATTGATAACCAAGAAGTAATTTAGTTACACTGTGAATATTTAGCTTATTTTAAAATGGGATCTGAATGACACCTCTGTAGGTTTCCTTTCACTCAATTTGAAAGATGTTATGCACCTGCCACGTACCTGGCTCTGTGCACATTTGGACAAATGAAGCATATAGGTGGCATTCAAGACTGTTAATAAGTATTCAGAAATTGGTCCAAATTCAGATGTTTCTAATTTGGCATGTTTTATAGGGCAGTTTAAAAGCTTTTGTAAGGATTAACTAGTTTCAATAATCGATTATATAGATTTACTGTGATGAAGTGGCTTTCACTGATTTTAAATCAGTGAATGGGTTAATTCTTTAGATGAGTCATGTTTAAAGTGGGTCTCATGGTATAAATCCAAATAGTAACCAGTTTGGGGGTGGCAAGAGAGTTAATTGGGTCAGTAGCCAATTGTGATGTTTATCTCCAAGACAATGACACCAAATGCTCTATCAACACATAACACACTTCCCTCTCATCCCTCCTGCAACAGGCCTCTAGAGGCTGTTCAAGCTCTTAGCTTCTCTTTTTCTCTACAGGGTATTGGTCTCTCAGAGTGGTTATAATTTAACACTACCCAGATCCACACTCCATGGTAGTGAAAGTAAGTATTCTTCCTTCCTCTCCCATTTTCTGTTTTTTTTTTTTAATTGGACAAGGTGAACCATATAGGATTAGATGACATTGATAGGTTGCAATCAGATCTTATTACACTACCTTTTTCTTCTACTTTCTTTTGCAAACTTCCCTGTTCTGTCAAAGGTACCCCTGTCCTTCCAGTCTCCTAAGTTTTCAAACTTTTTGTTACCGTGACTCTTTACTCAACCTAAACTGCCAAATCTAAAGCTGATTCTTAATTCTCATCCTTTTCATCCTCCATGACTTCTCTAAAGCATTTAGTATTGATGAACACCCTTATCCTTTATGAGCTATTAAAGACCATGTATGTTGCCTATAAAACTTTCATATTTACATATGTGAAAAATTTGAAAACAGAATTTTCTAACTTATTTAAGAATTCTCCAAATGAATAGCTTCAGTGGATTTTCAACTTATTTGTTAAAAATACAAAGATGGAAAAAAAACAAAACAAAACACAAAAATGTAATACCTCCTGATTACTTTGCAAGACAAATCAGGGAAGATGACAATGTACTGCATTATTCAAAAATGTCAATGAAAACCTTTGTATAACTAGTGGATTTGATTTTAAAATGAATATAATTACTTAGTAAGCACAGCCTGTCATTGTGAAGTATCTTTTTTTACTATGAAAATCATTATAACTAAGAATTGAAATTAACCAAACTTTGAAAGAATTTTCAAATGACTAATATAATGGTGTTAAAATCAAGACTCTTCAAAAATAATGAAGCACTCAATCACATTACTCTAACATATCATTATTAATAATATTTTTAGTGAGGGCAAAACGTTTTTTTGTAGCATTAGCAAATACAATGATTTCCAAATTACTTTATCTCATCCTTTTGGAGTGTCTATTTTGTGCTATTTTACAATACATATGTATATAATTAGTAGGTATTATGTATATAATTTATAATCAGGTAAACCAGAACCTATTAAAGATTCATATCCAAAAAAAATTTTATTGATAGAGCTTTCAATCAAAAACAAAACAAAACTGGAGAGGGAGCAGCTAAGTGGCTCAGTTGTAAAAGTGAAAATTGGGAAAAGCCATCTAGAAGTGTATATATTTCTATGGACATGGGAAATGTATCAAAACTACATTTCCCGTGATCCAGCTGTTTCCGTTTCCGGGTCTTTGGGCTTGGGGAGGCCGATGTCTTGACGTGCAGGGAAGAGCTTAAATCTCCTGGGTTAGGAGGGAGTGGTCTTTTTTGCGAGTAGGCGCTTCCAGGAAACAGGAGACAGTAATGGAGGCGGCAGTTTTGAATGCTTACAAGCACATGGTCTAATGATTTTATCTATCAGCATGGCTTTAATTAAAATACTAATATATATATTTATACAAGCCTTTATCATTTTTCATATTTATACAGTGGATTGAGAGCCAGGCCCAGAGATGAGAGGTCTTAGGTTCAAATCTGGCCTCAGACACTTCCCAGCTGTGTGACCCTGAGCAAGTCACTTAAACCCCCATTGCGTAGCCCTTACCACTCTTCTGCTTTGGAATTGGTTCTAAGATGGAAGGTAAGGGTTATAAAAAACAAACAAACAAACAAAAAAAAAAAACTGGAGACCACTACTTTACAATATTGACCTCCAAAGGGCAGCTGGGGTGTGGTGAGGCATATGGCATTATCACAATAAGTGTGTGATCTGAGAGTAGGAACTAAGTTAATCTTGTCTTCCTCACAAAAAGGCTTGCCTCCAACACATCCAACATCTAACTTTTCCCCTTTAAAACAGAACCCTCCTCTATTCTATCCCTCTCCTTTGCTGTGTAAGTTCAAGTTTTCCTCCCATCTGTGCAGTGTTGGCTGGGCAAGGAGGTTATAATCTAACTCCAACCTGAGTATTTCATGCCAGGAGTTAAGTATTATTGAAAAAATTATGATACCCTCCCACCTTTCAACCCCTAAGGCTATCTACCTCTTTATTCTTAAGTCACTTTGTAATTGTGGTAGATGCCTTTGAAGGATTGGCAATGTACTGAGGGTCTATGAATGGTAAAAGTCCTGGTCCTCAGGGGCAGCTGGGTAGCTCAGTAGAGTGAGAGTCAGGCCTAGAGATGGGAGGTCCTAGGTTCAAACCCAGCCTCAGCCACTTCCCAGCTGTGTGACCCTGGGCAAGTCACTTGACCCCCATTGCCCACCCTTACCAATCTTCCACCTATGAGACAATACACTGAAATACAAGGGTTTAAAAAAAAAAAAAGTCCTGTTCCTTTTGCTAATTTTGGGTGGAACAGAATAAATCAGTCAAAAATAGGATGAGTAGGCATGGTGGGGTTGCAATCTACAGTGCATCTCATTACATTATTTTTTCCCCTGGTGGTAAGTACATCATCTCCCATTGAATTTGTTGAGACCCATGACAGTAGATTCTTGTCATTCTGGTAAAAATTCAACAATATCCTTTCTAAAAAGATGAATTTTCCTCTAAAATGGCAATAACTCTCTCTTCAACTCTTAATTGGTCCAGGGATCTAAGGCTTGAACTTCTGACATTGTTTCCCAGTTGCCTAAGGCATAAAAGTCCAGCATACCAAATGTTTGGATTTCTTAGACCTGGAAGAATTTCCACTGCCTTTGAGTAAGCATCTTTCTGACTAAGGTCACTGTAATGACTTTAGAGGTAAAAGGGGACCTGTACCCAGTTGAACTAATAGGGTACTGGGCCAGTTGGTAGTGTAGTGGATAGGGTGCCAGGCTCACTAGCCAGTAATTATTACAGCTAGTAAAACATGCCACTTAAACTCTTTTTGCCTCAGTTTCCTCATCTGTAAAATGTGGATAATAAGAAGGGTTGTTGTGAGGACCAGATGAAATAATAACTGTAAAGTACTTAGCAAAGTGCCTGACACAAAGTGCTATGTAAACGTTAGCTAATATTATTATTATTATTACTCCCAGGGCTGAATATCTTTTCAATGGTATTGTTGAATAAACTTCCTTTTGTTAAAGATATGTTCTTATGTCATTTGCTTCCAATCTAAAGCCTAAACCACCAGACTCGCTTAAGTTAGATCATGACCAGAACAACCCTGAATTTACCCCACTTCAGAATGTCTCTATTTCTGTCAAGGACAAAGTCATCCTTCTAAACACAAAAGTTTACACATTGGTGTCATCCTCAAAACTCCTCCCTTACATTCAGTCTACATATCCAATTAGTTGCCAAATCTTTAGTATTTTTCTCTTTTCCACTCTTACATCCATCACTCTAGATCAGGCCCCTATCATATTTTGCCTTGACTATTGTAATGGTTTCTCCTTTGGTCTCCCTGCCCCAAGACTCCATATTCCAATCAATTGTCCACATAAAAATTTAAGTGTGACCATATTACCACTTGGGGGAAATAGCTTACCCCAAATGAATGAATTCCAGTGGTTTCCTATTATATGAGTATCAAATATAACATCTTTTGCTTAGCCTTGAAAGCCCTTTTCAATATAATGCCTTCTTAGTAGCCTTCTTAGACATTCTATACTTTAGCAACACTGGCCTTCTTACTACTTCTCCAATCAGCCAGTATTATATACATTTTCATCTTTACAGGTTTCCTCTGTTGCTCAGCTGCTCCAAATACTTCTTTGCTGCTTTTCTTTTCCACAAATCTATTAAATACTCCAAGTCAAGATGCTGTTTATTTTGCTTTGATAAAGATAATGCCTATGAAAAATTAAGTACACCATATTCTCAAGAGATGTAAAAGTTTACTCAAAGATGCAGTAAGTCTATGCCACAACTCAAGACTGTAAACTAGGAACTATGTGCACATACGTGTGCATGTGTGTGCACACACATGGCTCCAAACTACACATAAAAGGAAGTCATCACAGAATTTATGAGGCATGGTTACAATTAGCATCTGGATGAATTAAGTCATTAAAGCCTTTAAGCTCATCAGTTAGCCAGAATGAATGACATTGAACACAAAGTATGCTGCCTGTTCCTCTTTTAAAAAAACTGTTAATGCAGTCAGTGAACACACTAATTTAATAGAAATAGTTGCTAAACATGACTATTTTTATAGGAATTAGACAGTTCTAGAAATCTATGGTATTATATGCTTCCCACGGTTGCAATGCCCCTTTCCCCTAAAGTGATCAGAAAGTACCCCTAACACGTATGCAATCCATAAGATATATCAGGTAATGATTTCTACCCTTCTTCTCTCCCAATATCAGCTGAGAATACATGTAAATATCTTTTGAAACTGACAAATCAAGCAATATGTATTAAGTGCTTATTACTTATCAAGAACTAGGCCAGGCACTAGGATTTTAATGTCCAAAATGAAACTGTTTTACCTTCAAAGAACTTACTGACAGCTCAGGGAAGAAAACATGTACTTAACAGACATATGCAGTGTTCCAAAAGTCATAGTGCAATTTTAAGCTTAAATTGGGATCTATGCCTCAAAAGCTATTAAATTGTACATCCCCTTTGACCCAGAAATACCACTAATAGGCCTATGCCCTAAAGAGAACAAAGAAAGAGGAAAAGGATCCATGTTTACAAAAACATTTATAGCAGCTTTTTTGTGGTAGTAAAGAACTGGAAACTGAGGGAGTATTCAATAATTGGGAAATGGTTGAACAAATTATGGCATATGGATGTGAGGGAATGCTGTTGTGCTAAAAGAAATGATGGAGATAGTTTCAGAGAAAACTGGATTTGTATAAACTGATGCAAAGTGAAGTGAGCAGAACCAGGAGAACAATTTATACAATAACAATAATATTGTAAAGATGCCCAACTTTGCATGTGAAATTTAACATAAATTGTACCCCACTTATTTCATTTGAAAACCCATTATTGATTGACATGAGCTCCACCCTTTGATTGATCACACATGGGTACTATGGCAGGATGCCAGAGGTCTCGTGGCTCCCTGGCTTCCTGGAAGAGGCTGGCTCGAGTGCCTCCTGACTTCTGGCATCCAAAAGACTTGGCTCTGATCAGACTGAGGCCAAGTCTGTCCAACCAGAGAGAGGCAGAAGGAGTGATGTCGTTGGCCTTACAAGAAAGGGGATGGAGCTCTCTTTTGTGCTGGAGACGCTTGTGAGCAGAGCAGGGTAGTGTGTAAAGCTACTAGGAATGGGGGAAGCCAGGTGATCATGTTATCTTTCTTTCTAACCTTTACTAATAAATAGTTACAAATGAACATATCTCCACAAAGTTTTAATCATAACATTTGAAAGACTCGATATTTTATCAACCCAATGACCAACTATAAGTCTAAAGGACTCAAATTGAAATATCCTACAGTGCAGGCTGAGTATTTATGTATGTGTGTGTGTATACAAACATATATAACTACATATTAAAATATATCTATATCACATAACATATATAATGTGAATATGTATATAATGTTGACATATTTTATACATATACCCACAAAGGAATTTATTTTGTTTGATTATTTATATTTGTAACAGGTTTTGTTTTTCCTGATTTCTCAGTGTGGGGTGGAAAGGGAAGGGAATGGAGGGGAGAGAATATGAACCTGGAAATAAAATAAAGAAGAATAAAAAATAAAAAAATAAAAAAATAAAAATAGCTTTAAAAGGCACTGTGACTTTTGGGATACCCTATACAATAAACAAACAGGAGAGGTTTTGGTGGGGGTTGGAGACAAGGCAAAGTGAAAGAAAACTAGCAGCACGGAGGATTTTTCATTTAGAAAATAGTCTTCTAGCAAAGTTATGAAGGTAATAAGAGATTCCAAGAGGGGAAGGTGAGGTGGTGGTGCATTTCAGGAATGGGAGATGGCTGATGTTGGAAGGGGAATAACATAATATGGTTGGTATACTGAAACAGATTTTCTCAGTAGTCAAAGGGCAGGCATCTCTAAGCAACTTTAAACTCTGGATAAGTAATGAATTGTAACTCTGATTCCCTACTTGATTTAGAAAGAATACAACTATCCAAAGTAGTTTACTTTTGGGGGGTTACTTTTGTTTTATAGAAATCTATTTCATTCAGTTTTTATATAAGACTGCCAATTTTTGTTATTTGGGTCCCGTAAGTTCTTAGATACATCTATATATTATGTCTAAACTGAGTTTGAGGTATAGGATTTTTATCTCTAGCATTAAATAAGGGTGGGATAAACTTTTAAATGCCCTTTTGTCTTTCTCAAGAATTTTAATTTAATCACATCATGTAAGTTATCTTCAAATTCATACTAATTTAACAGGACAAGAAAATGAAGTAAAATGTTGATATACAAAAACCTAGATGCTATATGGCCTGTTACCTAATTAACCTCCATCAAAATTCTGGTTCAGCTGCTTCTCAAAAGAAATCTTAAAGGTATGTTTTAGTAAGGAAGGAACAAAAATGATATGTAATTATATGATCTAGCATAATTAGAAAAATAACTAATACTTTTTTAACAACACCATCATATATATTTAATGTCATCTTGCTTATAAATTTTTCCTAGAGAGAAGCAAAAAATATCCCAATTAGTCTCCTGGATTTTTTCTCATTTAGTATGGAAAAAGAGAACAAAGCAAACTATGGAAGTCTGGATATGGAATGTGTACTAGGGAACAAACAACTAGTAGAAACAATTAAAATGCAGTATCAGCAGCAGATTTCAGTTAGAAAATCTGTCTTGCTTTTTTATGCAAATTATCAACCCACCATCCAGCTCCCACATGTGATCTATTCTTTGGAGTTTCTACTCATAGAAATAATGTGAATTAAGCTTTGAGTAGTGAAATTAAAGCTTATGCAGCAAATCTCTCATTATTCTAGCCCTTTGCACAGAGCCTGGCATACATCAGGAGCTGAAATACTTGTTGATTTCCTAGGTCTCTCCATAAACCCGTTACAGTGAGCAAGTTTATTACCTAAATCTAGCTGCTACCACTCTCTCTGATGACCTAAGTAGAAAAATGTTATTTAAAACTCATAAGTTATTTTTTTCTTTTGCCTTCTCTTGTTAATTGTAGATCAAACCAGTGAACAAATTTGCAACTTCTTGGCTCTCCTGGGTGTTTCAAAAAATCAAAGAAAGGCACATGATCTAGTTCACATGCCCTTAATGGGAATGCTATCATCAGTAACTATAATTTATCTTATTCAGATTTTGTTATGTACACTATTACTAAGACTTAGTGATCCTACCCTGGTCTCTGGGTAATAGCCAACCTCCTGGGCCAAGGAGTGTTGGCAAACCTGCACTTGTAACAGGGGAGGAAGGCTATACTTTTCCCACTGTGTGTAACTTTTCCCAGAAGAGTTGGGGAAGAGCTGACAGAAGAAAATGAAAATCAGAAAAATCTGATCAATCATCCCAATTGGCAAGATCTAATTGTTAAGTTTCCTTGAGAAACCCCTAACAAAAAAGGGCTATTGTCAAGAATGTACAGGAGAAGAGAAAAAAGGAGAGGCAAGCTAGTGGAGCCACCATTTGTACTTTGGGTGGGGGGGTGCCTAAGCTTTATAAATATTAATTTCATTTTATCCTCACAACAATTCAGGGAGGTAGGTACTATTATTCTCATTTTATAGATGGGGAAATTGAGGCACAGAGGTGAAGCGAATTGCTCTGGATCACACAGCTAAAGTGTCTGAGGTTGGTTTTGGAATCAGGTCCTTCTTGACTCCAGGTCCACCACTCTGGGCACTATGGTGCCGCCTTACTGTTGGCAAAGCATCCATAAGAAAGCAGTAGGTTGGTTTGCCTCTCTCCATGGGTAGATAGTTCTAACTTGTAAGAATCCAAGTAGGGCCAGAGAGATAACTAGTAAATTACTGAAAAGTACTGTGCAAATGTTTTTTTAAAGTATATTATCTAGGGGGCAGCTGGATGGCTCAGTGGATTGAGAGCCAGGCCTAGAGAAGGGAAGTCTTAGGTTCAAATCTGATCTCAGCTTCCAAGCTGTGTGACCCTGGGCAAGTCACTTAAATCCCATTGCCTAGCCCTTACCACTAGCCAATACACAGTATTGACTCCAAGATGGAAGGCAAGGGCTTAAAAAAAAAAATAAAGTATATTATCTAAATGAAAAAGTCAGACATATCTCCCTTAAATTAAGAAAAGTTCAAATGTACTAATAATAATTTACAAAAGTTTTTGGCCTTTTGCTTCTAACTTCCTAAGCCATACTGTACCAAACTATGTAAAACATATCTAGATTGGTAAGAACTTTTTTTAATATAGGTTTCTATAAAACACAAAGTTTTGTGACTCCTTTTCAAAATAATGCTCCAGACTGCTGAAAGGAGATGAAAGAAAAATAATGATATTTCCATTTGATGCCTGAGAAAGGAATATAGACAAGAATGACAAGTTAGAGTCAATACTAGATACTATTTATTATTGGTCTGAGAAAGATACTTGGGGAGAGGGCAGGTTGAGGGAGAACAGATGGAGGAAGGAGGATACTCTTGAAAAAACACAGCTAAAACTAAAAAAAGTCAAATCAAATATTCTGAAAACTTCAGAACAGATTTTGAAATTGTAATAGTAGGTATCTAACTTAAGTCCTAAATATGTAGAAAAATTCACGGAATCAGACTTCTAGCTGGAAGATACCCTAGAGATCATTTTCAGAAGAGGAAACTGAAGTCTAAAGAGTCTAACGACTTGCCCAAGGTCACACCGGTAGTAAAGAGTAGAGCAAAGGACTTGAAACCAGAGTCCAAATCAAGCATTTTTTTCACTTCACCTGGGTATTTGGCCTGCTTTTATAAAGTTTTATTAATCAAGGGAAAAGTACTTTGCATAGGAATCCAATATACTTAAGGATTTATTTAAAATAATGATGTTAAATAATAGGTCTTAGAGCTTATTTTATCACTGAAGCAATCTATGTTACTTTCTCTAGTTAAGTCCTCTAAATACACACACACACACACACACACACACACACACACACACACACACACACACACACACACACACACAGAACTCCAGAGCTGGAAGGGATCTCGAAGGTTATTCAGTCCAACACATACTTGAACAGAAATCCAGACCCCTGACAAATGACCTTTCAATCTTAATTCAAGACTTTCAATGAAGGAGACTCCTGCATTGCAGGGCAGGCCATTAAGTTTGAGAAAAAGCTCTAATTATTAGGAAGTTTTTTCTTGAGTCAAGCTTAAAGTTGTCTCTAATTTTTATCTACTGCTCCTAGTTCTGCTCTTTAGGATGACGCAAAATAAGTTTAATCTCTCTAGCCCACAACAGTCCTCATATGCTTGAAGGCAGTAAATATGATTTACACCTCCCCTTCAGTTGCCCTGTTCCACCCTAAACATCCCCTAGCATAGGCACTTTGGTGAAAATGGGTAAAGAATTTCAGCGATGGAATGAAATACAAGCCACAACATCGATTGTAGGGCATTTTTCTTAAGTATCACTTCTTCAGTGGGATGAGAAG
Source organism: Gracilinanus agilis (assembly GCF_016433145.1). Classification (NCBI taxonomy): domain Eukaryota; kingdom Metazoa; phylum Chordata; class Mammalia; order Didelphimorphia; family Didelphidae; genus Gracilinanus; species Gracilinanus agilis. Next base: position 178,869,334 of record NC_058130.1, on the reverse strand, counting down.
ACTGACCACACATACTATCTCTTTCTAGTCATCTTGCATTGGGACGGAAATTACTCTACCACAACTTTATTAGTACTAATTTAAGTGTTTCCAAGAAATTTCCAAGAAATCTCTTGGCCTTAATTCTAAGAAGTATTTCTACACACCTCAGAAATACTCTGGATAATTGAATTAAAAATAAAGTCAAGTTTTATTTTTGTGCCTTTAGCTTAACTTGTTTTAGTACCTTCATGGATTTTTAAAGAAACAAAACTGCAAAGTTGTGTTCCATTTTTGAGCTAGACAGCAAGGATGAAAATCTACAATCTATAGCTGTAGAGGGCGAAAATTTTGGGGAAGAGAAGATAGGGAACAGGATTCTATAATACAACAGGAGGATGAATAGCAAGTTACAAATGACTTGCCGGCTAGACTTACCTGGTACCTTGTCAACAGATGCAAAAACAGAACGCTGCACAGTTGGATCACTGCTGCCACGGCGAGATTGTTCATAGAATCGGAAAGGCAGGTGCTGGTTTGAAGCTGAAGTAGTGAGTGTAAACCCCATGACTTCTGTTGAAGGCTGGATTGGAAGGTCCAGGAGTGCTAGATTTAAATAACATTGCATTTGATTAATAAAATCACAGATGGCGAAAAGATGAGATGCTAAGTCAAACCCATGGGGGGTACATAATGCTAATACCTGATCATATCTGAGGTGGAGTATCTAATAACCAAGGCACATTATAGTCATTTTGCTATGGCATGCATACTCCCAGTTAACAGAAAATCTATCTTTCTTATGATAACAATAACAATAACTTACCTTTTGATAGTGCATTAAAATGTACAAACCACTTTCCTTACTATAACCTTATGAGGTAGGTAGTACAAGTATTATTAATGTTATTTATAAAAGACAAAGCAAAACCCTTGAGGTACAGAGCAAATTAAATCAATTACAGAGGGTCATGCAACTAATAAGTCCTGACTGAGTATAAGACCAGTTGAGTTTCCACTACACTAGTCAACGAATGAATGGTCTATTGGCCTGAGAATCTAGAGATCTGGGTGCTAGTTCAGACTCTTCCTGAACCTGTTAAGATCTCCTTTTCTCTGACTGGTCAACATAAAAGTCCTTATTTCCCAAGGCTTGGGTAGTTTTTACATTTCAATCCCTAAGGCACATCTAACAAACTTGGCTCTAAAATTATATATGCCAATGTTGCTAAACTCTACTTCCAAAAATAAATCTTACTATAAATCAAGTTTGTTAAATTTTAAAAATTAATTTTAAAAATACCCCTTAGTATAAGTTCTAACAGCCACTTTACGATGTAATTCCAATTTTAAAGGAAATATTTTACAATGAGTCAGCTGTAAGAAATTATTTTAAAGAGAAAATTCTAGAATAAATATTAAGAGAAAGGATTGAATGATTTAAGTAATTTCTTGCATTACAAAATGCTTCTGTAATGATTTTGTAAGTCAAGTTTTAGTTAAATGGAAAATAATATAATAGAAGCACTCAAAAGAATAGTAGATTAATAAAGTAAGGATGATAGTGAACCCTAGTAAATAACTAGATCCATGAATATTCATAAACTTAGGCCCTAAAGTTTTGTTTTGTTTTTTTAATTTTCAGGGTATTAATTTGAGAAAGCACTGCCAGATAGGCTTAAAACAATAAAAAAAAAAAAAACCACCTGTACTACACAACTCTTGTTCTTGAACTGAGAGAGATGATTAGACAACTTGAGAAGAACTGTGAGGTTGGGAGCCTACCTCAAAGACTTTCCAAAACATATATATACTGTGGTTACTTAACCAGGAATCACCAAATGTTCCAATTTCTTAAAAAGTTTTTTTAAACATAAACAAGTATATTTTCTTTACTGAATGTAAGAAATTAGCCTACTTCCTAAATTTGCTAAAATTCCCCTGCAATAGTACCTTATCTCACTCTTATAGAACTGAATTAGCTAGCACCTATTTGGAAGCAAAGAGAATTAAGGAGAAGAACTAGGTCTGTGATTTTATTAATAAAGGGAATAGCTGAAAAAAATCCCTTCCTCAGCATGGATCTCTGTAACTGTTCTGTAATCTATAGTGTTAAGACATTTGGCTGTGAAAATGAGAAGTCAAGTGACTTATCTCAAGTCAAGAGTAATGTGGCCCAATAGAAAAATACGCTGGGCTCTAGAGTTCAAATTTTGTTTCAAAACCTTATTAACTAAGGGATCTTATCAAGATCTCAGAGACTCAGTTTCATGATTTGTAAAATGAGAGTTGGACTAGGTGGTCTCTGAGGGAGGCCCTTTCAGATCAAGATCCATGATCTTATGTGTCAGAGGCAGAATCTGAACCTAGGTCTTCCTGACTTTGAGACTAGCTTTGTGCCCATTAAGCTATACTGCCTCTTAATAGAGAACTTCATAAATAGGGAGAGTTCTATCCTCTCTGTGTTAGTTAGAATTTATTTCACTGTGTTAGTAGATCAAGGCAGATAAGAACCTGAACAAATTTGTCTTTGATAAGAAAGTTATTTTCTCTATCCCATCCAAATGAAAAATAATTTTTTTTTTTTAGCCAATTTACATTTGCAAATCAATATCCTAGTTGGTCATCTTGGGCCTAAGGGAAGACATGCCAGCCCTTTTCCTCCACATCTTAGAGAGACTATATAAGGTAATAGAAATTTGTTGGAAATTTTGATTCGTATCTTTCCATTCTCTAAATAAGCAGAATTAAAATTTTGTTACTAAATTGAATTTATCTTACAAAAAAAATACAGTTTTCAACCACAGCCAATCAGCAGCTTCAATACCTCACAGTCCTTTGCTGTGTCAGGAGAAGGAAGATATTCTATTACCAAAACAAAACAAAAAATATCTGCAGGTGATGATTCTACTCACCAGCAATACGCTGCATCTTCATACGCCGGGCCTGGATACGACCTTTTGCTAAGCGTTGTTTTGCAATAATACAGCGGATATGATCAGAAAATACAAATGTAGCTTGGAGAATGGGGAAAGGTTTAGAGTGAGGGCTGGAAGCAGGTTTGTGAATGATAATGTTCAGAGCTCTACTATCTTCTTCTACTCCAGTTACCTGCATATCCTGTAGGAAAAAAGTCATCCAATTAAGTTCATAATATGGTTGCATCTCAAAGTGCCCCAAAGTCCAATCAACTCTTAGGAAACAACTCTGAAAAATGTCAAAATCATGAATGCTTATTGAACTGGTAAAAGATCAATTTCTTTTCCAAGTCTAAAAATGAGGGTGAGCAAATCCAAGGAAAGGACTTTTGAATACTATGTACAATCAGATGTAATAAAATAACTAAAAACGATCAGTTTGCCTTAAGAAGTTATAGTATACAATATTGCATGATCTTTCTCACAAAATACTAATTTCAAAATAGCATACCATTTCATAGGACTATTTTCTCCCACTATTCTCATCCCTCAACTAAAACAAGGACAAAGTACTTTCAACTGACTGATTGTTGCAGCAAACAAGTCTGAAGAAGTAAAGCGAGAAAGAAGTAACCTGAAAACAATTATCCTTTACTTTCAGGAGGATCATAAGCTTTAGAGCAAAAAGAGACCTCAGCAATCACTTAGTTGAAACCCTTTTTCTGACAGACATGAAAATAGAGGTTCAGAGAGGCAGAATGGGATTTTCCCCAGGACACATCAATGGCAGAGCAAAGATTAGAACCCAGGGTTACTGGTACTTTCTATAGCCTGGCGTTCTCTCCTTCCAAAAAACAAGACTCTCAGGTAGAGGAGTGGTGAGAAGTATATAGAGCTTTACATTTTACAAGGAATTTTCCTCAAATCTCTGTGAGATGGGCAATATAAATATCGATATTGTCAGTAAACAGATGAGTTAAATGAAAATCAAGGTCAAAGGACTTGACATCTCCAAGATCAAAAAGCTAAAAAGGGAGGATCTGAACTTAAACTCAGATCTTGATGCCAAATCCAGCATCCTTGCTACCCTTCTGGAACATGATTATGTTTGATGGAGCTGGCTGATCTAAGCTAAGGGCTACACCACCCAAAAGTGGCATGGTGACATATTAGGAAATCTGATGGTTCTGAAGGTGAGAGAGGCCAATTATACTTTGTTCCTGGTGATTAGCCATACCTAAATCAACTAATAAAAACCTGATGTAAACTTTAATGTGTGCAAAATGCTATTAAAACCTTAAAGTGTTAGATAAATGCCAGTTAACATATATGTACAGAAGTACAGAAAAACTGTACTTCAAAGTTATTTTTTTAGTAGAGAAACCAGAAATAATGAACTAAGGTCCAAATAATGAATTATCATAGACTATATCACACCTATTCAAACATCTTGTAACCTATTTATTAAGAATGATGTGAGGGTAGCTAGGTGATTCAATGGATTGAGAGCCAGGCCTAGAGATGGAAGGTCCTGGGTTTAAATCTAGGCTCAGACACGCCCTAGCTATGTGATCCCAGGCAAGTTGCCTAACTTCAACCACCTAGCCATTATTGCTCTTTTGCCTTGGAATTGATACTCATTATTTAGTCTAAGACAGAAAGTAAGGGGTTAAAAAAAAGAATGATGCATCAGAGGTTATTTATATGATAAATTCTATGTACCTATGAAATCTGAAAAATGAACTAAAAGTAGCTTAGAAGAATGGATGGAACTAAAAACCTGGAAACCGTTCTAGTACAAAATTTCTGTAACTTTCAGAAGGAAAAAAAGATTTAGTTTGGAAAAGATTTAGGTACGGTATTGATCTTAAATATTTGAAGTGCTATTGGGTGTAGCTCCAGAGGACAAAATTAGAATCAATGGGTAAAAGTTAAAAGGAGCCAGATTTTGGCTAACAACTAAAGCTGTTCAAAGTAGAAATGGTTATTGTAAGTTATTAAGAACTTATATTATTTATAAGTTATTAAGAATACTGAATGTATTCCCACAAAGACTACTATGATGTTATAAGAGGCATTCTCACATTGACTGGGAGGTGAAATTAGATGACTTTTTAGATCCCTCCCAACTCTGAGAGACACACAAGAAACACGAGCATTTTCAGAATTTTCTGACACCTTACCTGCAAGAGACCTGCAAACTTAACTACGCCCCACCCTAGTCTGGCAACATCTGGCTCCACCAAACTCATTTGGTAAATATCCACAGCTAGAAAGCGCTGAACGAGACCTCCATCTTTTGTAATCACTGTACAAGCAATTAAATCGCTGTTATCTGAAAAGAATAAGAGATGGAGATAAAAATGACATAATCTATAATCAGCCCATTACAGCCTGGATTATATAACACAATCCATATATGAATGAATGTCTAACATTTTAGTTTCTTACAACAATTCTCTAAGTATAATCTTTAGATTATAGAGAAATACATGGCAGAGAAAATACATGAAAATGAGAAGAGTTAAGTATCTATCTGTCTGTCTGTCTGTCTGTCTGTCTATCCGACTGACATACACATATGAACATTTTTTGTTAATCTAGGTTGAAAGTACTTCTCATCTATCTTGTTTATCCCAGATGGCCCTGAAATGAAATGCTTTATCTCAAGTATTATTGAGTTCACTGCAATGGCATTCTTTTAGGAAATTCTTTACAAAGAAACATGAACGGGAAACTCAGCTTTCATCCATTTCGTTGTCATAAAATGAGTCAAACTGAATGCTTTTATTGTGGGAAAAAAACAGTCACACAATATCAGCTACTGCAGTATTTGTCTGTACTGGCCCTAATGCTCTCAATATTTGAACATGGTTACTCCTCTGAATGTCAGGCTTTGGAAGCTATAAAAATAAAGAGAGAAAAACACCCAAAAATTTGGTTGAGAAGTCAAAACTCTATAAGTACAGAGGCAAAAATTCATGAGAAAACCAAAAAGGAGCTTCTATTTAAAAAAAAGGAAGTTAACTCATTCATGGACCTTTCCCTTTTTGGAAATCTTTGGCCAACAGTTTGTATTTGAAGAAGAACTAAATCACTGAATCATGCTTTTCTATAGTTTAAAAATAGAATTATTTCCTTCAGGGAACTCAAGGAAGCATTGGCTGAATATCATAGAACCCAAGTCATTTTATATTTCATTTCAATCTGACTTGTCAACAATTTGAAGTTGTCCAGTTATTAGCCATTCCACTTTCCAATATTTATCTTCAAAATTGAATTATTTGAAGTGTGCATGCAATTGTCTGATTATGTTGTTCTGTCCTGAAGGGAACTTATGTTTAAGAACAAAATTAATGCATTAGAAAGGTAGTTAAATAATAAGTTAATAAAAGTTAATAAATAAATATAACTAAATATAAGTTAATTAAAAAGTTAATAAATGGATCATTCATGAACAGCACAATAACGAACATGAAAGGGGATAACATGGGGATGAACAATGCCTGTTAAGAGGAAAAACCTATTCAGAGTGATAATAATACATAAATATATAAAATAATATATATATATGTCTTCAGAATGCCATGTAATGCTAACAGGAAAAAGAGAAAATATTGAATTGTTTTTCAATAGCTTTAATGTAGTGGGAGAAAAAGGAAAGTGAGGTAGCACTAAATAAGCTGATATTTCAGATAGGAAAAAAGGGGAGCATGATTTTCAGTCAGTTTCTAAGAATGTATGTGTAGGTACCAAGTAAGAGACTATTCCTTTACCTATTAATACCTGGTTTCATACTAGGAGGCAAATAGCTAATAATAACAATAATAGGTAAAAAGCACCTCTGGGTAACCATTTTGGTCCAAAGCCACACCCCAATACAACACACACACACGCACACATGCACATGCACAAATGAAGTTCATTTTATAATAATAATGCTGTGAGTGTTATACCTTAACAAAATATGCATTCCAGTAGTATACTTTCAATCTTAGAACTTGTGTCTTCCAAATACATTTAAAAATCTACAGCCCGGTTGAATTAAGGTTCTTTGAAATCAAATACCTAATATATACATTTCTTCAACACTGATGCAGCTGTGGTCTAAATCTGTAATACTGCATGTAAATATTCTATTACAACTACAAAGTCTTTCAGACATATGTTGTTAATCAAAGGTCAGAAAGTAAACAGCAGTACATCAGATCCTTAGACTAAGCAAGATTCATTTTGAATTCTCAGTACTATGGGGCTCAAAGTAAAGCCTGAAAACTAACAGGAAGCCATGATCACTTCTATGAGCATAAAGGGGGATCATTCATTTTCTCTGAGAAATACTACAGTAGCATTTCCATAGATATATTTCTATTCCAACTCCCATTTTTAATAAACACTACTTAACAAAGAGGGAACAAAATGATCAATTCTTGAAGTGACATGATGGTTTACTTACTTAAAGAACAAAAGAGAGTTAATTGGAATAATAACCTTACTAAAGGGAAAATATAAAATAAATTCACAAAAAGCTCCAGTCTTTATATTACAAACAAAACTCAGCAAGAAGAATTGAAGAAAGAAATTCCAGTTAAAGTTAATTACAAAAGTCGGGAGTCCAGCTACCAAGATGTATATACATATAGGGATTATATACAGTTAACTTCAAAACATTCTTTAGAAAAATAAAGACAGGTTTAAATAATTGGAGAAATAGTAATTGCTCATAATTGGGCTATGTTCATGTAATAAAAATGATAATACTACCTAAAATTAACTTATAGATACAGTTGCCATACCAGACTATCAGTAACTTTATTGAACAAGAAAGATAATAAAACTCATCTGGAGGAACAAAAAGTCAGGAATTTAAATGGGAAGAAAAGAGGCCTAGCAGCACTGGATCTCAAATGAGATTATAAAGCAGCCATCATCAAAACTATTTGGTATTAGTTAAAAAATAGAAAAGTTGATCAATGAGAAAGGAATATGTATTTATATAGCACCTATGATGTACTAGGTACTGTGCTAAATAACCTAATAAGCACTTTTTACAAATATTACTTCATCTGGTCTTCATAATAACCCTGCAAAATGGGCACTATTATCTCAGTTTACAATTGAAGAAACTCAGGCAGAGGGGTTAAGTGATTTGGCCGGGTCACATAATTTACTAGCAAGAGTCTGAGGTTGGAACTGTATTCAAGTCTTCTTGACCCTATGCCCATCACTCTATCCACTATGCTTCCAGCTGGCATTAGAACAAAATAGGTACCAGATCCAAAAGCAATCAATTGAACATAGTAGCATAATGTTGAATAACAACATGGATTCCAGTTACTGGGATAAGGACTAAGACTCCCTAGATTCAAATCCTATATATAAAAGGGCACACTACCAGGTCTAGAGACAGGAGGTCCTGGGTTCAAACTGATCTCAGACACTTCCGGGCTGTGTGACCCTGGGCAAGTCACTTAACCCCCATTGCCTAGCTAGCCCTTAGCACTCTTCTGCCTTAGAATCAAGACAAAGATTCTAAGATGAAAGGTAAGGGTTTAAAAAAACAAAAAGGCACACCAGAAACATATTAGATGAGCAGAATAGCTTTCATGACTAATGATATGAGAAGAGTTCTTATAAATTAAGGACTAGAGACCATTCCCCCCCCTAAACAAAACCAATACACCTAAAATGAGAAAGGCCATAGGCATGGGGAAAAACTTTTGTAGCAAGTTTCTTGGATAAAGGTTTGATATCTAAGATATGTAGAGAACTGATACAAATACGTAAGGGGAAAGGCCATTCCATGATAGATATTTGTTCAAAGGACAATCTTGGTCTAGAAACATAAGGGAAGAAAGGAAAGCTATCAAACATACGAAAAGAATGCTTCAAATGACTGCTAATAAAAGAAATTAATGTTACTATAACCCTGAGATTCCTCTCCATGCCCATTACATTAGAAAATATGATAAAAAAAAAAAGGAAAAGAAAAGCATAACGTACTCTTGGTAAAGTTAAGTAGAACAATAATTCTTTTTTTTTTTTTTAAACCTTTATTTTCTATGCTAGTAACAACTCTAGGATAGAAGGGTATGGGCTAGGCCAGTGATGGGGAACCTATGGCATATGGGTGCCAAAGTTGGCCCGCAGAGCACTCTCTGTGGATGTGCGGCTACCACTCCAGAGCTCATTACTAGAAAGGCAGAGGGACTCAGCAGGGCTGTTCCCCTCCCCCTCTCCCACCCTGATTGAGGACTTTTTTTTCACATCCCTACCCCTCTGCCCAGCAGCCAATGGGAGTACACAGGGGGTAAGATGGGCAGCTCATAGGTGGCCACTCCCCTCCCCCCCACTACACTAGCTTTCCTCACTTCCCTCACCTTTCCACCCAATAGTCCAATGGGAGTGCTTCCTCCCTCTGCTCTCTGGAGTAATGGGGGTGGGGGAGGGGGCCCTAATAGGAGGCTTGAAGGTGCAGTTTGGGCACATGATCTCTAAAAGGTTTGCCAGTGCCGTTATATACCAAAAGATCAAAGGACGAGGGAAAGGATCTAGATGCCCAAAATATTTATAAAAGCACTTTTTGTGGGAGTGAAGAAGTAGGAACAAAGCGGGTACTAATCATTTTAAGGAATGACTGACAAAATGTGGTAAATACACACAACAGAATTATTATGGTATCTAGCGGAAATGACAAAAAGGATGAATTCAAAGAAACCTGGAAGGATTTGGTGAACCGTATACAGTGAAGTGAGCAGAACTAGGTGAGTAATTTATACAATAATCTTAACATTTTAAAGAAAACAACGGTGAATGACATAAAAAACTATGAATAGTGGAATAACCAATCATGTCTCAAAAAGGCTGATGATGAATCATGCTTCTTACCTCTTGAAGAGAGGTTATGGTCTAGTTGTGCAAAATGAAGCATACTTCTTAGATACTATCTATGTGTGGATTTATTTTGCTTGACTACACTTATTTATTATAAGGGAGAACTTTAATTTTTTTCCCAGGGGGGTGGGGAAGGAATGGGGAATAGTAAGAATGATACTAAAATAAGGAAGAAAGAGTAACAATGAGTCATTAAAAAACACAGAAAAGGACAGAAATTCAGAAATGGACATGGGCAAACAGGGCAGTGTTGAACTCTTCGCTGTGAAATCTGAATTACATCAAGAAAACCAAGTTGCAAATAGTGAAAAGTCATGATTTCACATGTAGTTTTCTTTTTTCTATTGTTGGATTGGTTGTTTGCTTGTTTGTTTTTGTACAGGAAAATGTTCACGTATGTTGATGCTTGTTAAAATTCATAATAACTAAAAAGGAAAAAAAATTTAAATTCACACTAGCCAGAGATCTGTACATTATAACATGCTTTAATGACTACGAAAAACACTAAATGGGTTGCAGCAAACTGGGCATCAATCTAGATTACAACAAGGTCACAGAAGAACATGAGAATAACAGTAAGTACAAACTTTAAGTAATTTAAATAAATAAATGAACATTTCATTTATACTGATAAAATCCAAAGTTATTCACCACTAAAGACAAAGTCCTATTTAATAGTTTTGAAACTCATACATTATCCAACAAATATTTTTTTAATACTTACTGTATAGAGAGATTTAGAAAAGACAGGATTCTTAATAGGAAACTAAATAGGATGAAGCATATATATTTTGTTATAAGGTTTAATTTATATCAAATTAATTATGAGCTGAAACTTTATTTCCCACAGATTATTCTGAATCATAAACCCATTTTATCTGTCATTCTCATATTTTAAAGGTCTGATTCTAGTAAAGGTATTACCATGGTATAGTGTTAAGAATAATAGACTTAAGTGGGCAGCTGGGAGGCCCAGTGGATTGAGAGCCAGGCTTAGTGTTTAAATTTGGTCTCAGATACTTCCTAGCTGTGTGACCCTGGGCAAGTCACTTGGCCCCCATTGCCTAGCCCTTACCACTCGAAGGCAGAAGCCTTGGAACCAATACACAGTATTGACTCCAAGATGGAAGGGAAGGGTTTTAAATTATAAAAAAAGAAAAAGAAAAAGAAAAAAAGGGAATAGTAGATGTCTGCATCCTTCCTCAAACATTTACTGGTCATGTGATCCTAGGCAAATCTTTTAACTGCTATCAATCTCACTTTCTTCATTTTCAAAATGGGGATAATAAATAGATGTTATATTTATATCATGGGGGTAAGGATCAAATGGGGGATACCGTATGTGAAATACTTTTCTAATCCTAAAATACTACATAGTTGTCAATTATTTATTATTGTTATTGTTCCCTAATAACAACAATAAGAAAAACAGATATTTTAGTATCACTTATTTAGATATTTTCTTACTTAGAGCTTGAATCATCATAACTCAAGTGCATCTTTGCAGCTCCACTCCCAGCATTGTTCTTGTATTAAATTTATTTTGGAGATGGTGACATTTTTTGAAATTACAATTTTGGAAAATGCCACTGTAAAAATCTATAAGACATCCCACAGACGCTAGAATATCTTAAGCAATAAAAAGATATTTTTATTGTGGCACCAAATAAAGCTTTGAGTTTTATGCCAGAGAAGGTCAGCAATCACAACCTGAAAAGCTAAACACTCTTCACTGACCTAGGGAATGCAAAAGTATACATAAGAAGAAGCCTTTAATCAAACCAATAATGCACTTATATAAAATACACTTATGAATCATCTGGCTTACAGCTAGGTCATAAAAAAAAATTGTGCAAGTCAGTGTATCAGAAAGGAAAGACTGTGAGAAAGTCATCCATCACCCAAATGTCACCACTCTATCAAAATCCATTATCAAAATGAAAACAGCATTTGTCATTAGGTATAAGAAAGTTACTAATATCACATTTCCTCAGGAAGTACCTTGACTTCTTTGAAAATAAGTGCCTTCTATCAGCACAATTGCAAGCTTGCACAACTGGGATAAGAAAAGAGATTCTTTGTAATGATCTACTCCAAAGCATTGTGCACTCAGCTGCTAAAGTGGTTTTTTTTTTTTTTAAACCTTTACCTTCTGTTTTAGAATCAATACTAAGTATTGGTTTGAAGGTAGAAGAGTGGTAAGGGCTGGGCAATGGGGATTAAGTGATTTGCCCAGGGTCACAGAGCTAGGAAATATATGAGGCCAAATTTGAACCCAGGATCTCCCATCTCTAGGCCTGGCTTTCAATCCACTGAGCCATTTAGCTGCCCCATAAAGTGATTTTGTTGAAGCACAGGACTGATCATGTCACTTCCTACCCCAATTTGTGCCACTGCAGGATCAAATGCAAAGTCCCTTAGCATTTAAAGTTCTTCATGACCCAGTCCCTAAGCAGCTTAATCTGTCTTGCCCATTGTTCTTTCCCACAAGACACTGAGTCTCCCATCTCTGTGCTTTTGCCCTGGTTGTCCCCCATGCCTTGAAGGCCTGTTTGTTTTTTTTCCCTTGCTGTGTGACTGGGCTAGGCACTTATTTATTTTTGCTTTTTGTATCTTTTCTTTCTTAAAAAAATTTTCTTTTAAAAATATTTTCCATGTTTACATGATTCATTTTCTTTCCCTCCCCCCTTCCCTCCCCTCTCCCAGAACTGACAAGCAATTCCACTGGGTTATACAAATGTTATCACTTGATATCTATTTCTACATTACTCATTTTTTCAATAGAGCAATCTTTTCAAACCAAAACACCAAATCATATACCCACAGTCCTTTCTCTTGATGTGGATAATATTCTTTTTCATATGTCCCTCGGGAATGTCCTGGATCTTTGTACTGCTGCTAGTAGTAAAGTCCATTACATTGGATCATTCCACAATGTTTCACTTTCTGTTTACAATGTTCTCCTGGTTCTTCTCATTTCACTCTGCATCAGTTCATGGAGGTTTTTCCAGTACACGTAGCAATCCTCCAATTCATCATTTCTTACAGCACAAATAGTATTCCATCACCACCATATACCACAATTTGTTCAGCCATTCCCCAATCGAGGGATACCCCCTCATTTTCCGATTATTTTGTCACCACAAAGAGTGCAGATATGAATATTTTTGTACAACTCTTTTTTATTATCTCTTAGGGGGTAGAAACTTAATAGTGGAATTGCTGGACCAAAGGGCATGCATTCTTTCAAAGCCAGAATGGTTGGATCAATTCACAACTCCATCAGCAATGCATTAGTGTCCCAATTTTGCCACATCCCCTCCAACATTTATTATTTTCCTTTACTGTCATATTGGCCAATCTACTTGCTGTGATGTGGTACCTCAGAATTGTTTTGATTTGCATTCCTCTAATCAGGAGGGATTTAGAACACCTTTTTATGTGATTATTTAAAGTTTTGATTTCTTCATCTGAAAACTATCTATTCATGTCCCTTGACTATTTGTCAACTGGAAAATGGCTTGATTTCTTGTATATTTGACTTGGTTCCTTATAAATTTGAGAAATTAGACCTCTGTCAGAGATGTTTGTCATAAAAAAAATTTTCCCAATTTGTTGCTTCCCTTCTAATTTTAGTTGCTTGTACAAAACATTTTTAATTTAATATAATCAAAATTATTCATTTTATATTTTGTAATGTTCTTATCTCTTATTTGGTCTTTTTTATTTTTTAGAAAAAATTTCCATGGTTACATGATTCATGTTCTTACTTTCCCTTCAGCCCCCCTTCAACCCTCCCCCCCATAGCCAACGCACACTTCCAATGGTTTTAACATGTGTCATCTATCAAGACCTATTTCCACATTATTGATAGTTTTATTGGTGTGATCATTTCAAGTCTACATCCCCAATCATGTCCACCCCAACCCATGCGTTCCTCTCTGAGATTAATTTCCACACATTCAGTACGTAGCTTATGTCTCCTCCATTAGAAGGTGAGCTCTGTGAAGACAGGTACTACTATCTTTCATATCTAGCACCTAGAGATCAAATATCTGCCATAGAGTAAAAGCTTAATCAATACTTATTATTATTTTTTTAATTTTAAACCCTTAACTTCTGTGTATTGACTTATAGGTGGAAGAGTGGTAAGGGTAGGCAATGGGGGTCAAGTGACTTGCCCAGGGTCACACAGCTGGGAAGTGTCTGAGGCAGGATTTGAACCTAGGACCTCCCGTCTCTAGGCCTGGCTCTCAATCCACTGAGCTACTCAGCTGCCCCCAATCAATACTTATTTTAAGAAAACAAACCTTACCTTCTCTTAGAATCAATATGAAGTATTGGCTCCAAGACCAAAGAATTATGGTTAAGAGACTTGCCCAGGGTCACACAGGTAGGATGTGTCTGAGGCCAAATTTAACCCAGAACCTCCCATCTCTAGGTCTGGTGCTCTATTTACTGTGCTACCTCGGTGTGCCAATCAATACTTGTTAACTAATTTAGTGATAATGCAAATGTTCCCAATGAGGGAAAGTGATTTATAGAGATGAATAGGAAGACAAATAGCTCAGTGGCAAGTTGTAACTAGGATATAAGATGAAAATAATTTATCTTTGTTTATATGATAGCTTACATTTATAGTATTTTACAGTTTGCAAAGCATTTTCCTCAAAATCATCTCATGAAATAGGCAACACAAACATTATTATCCCCATTTTATAGTGAGGAAATGTTGACTAAGACATGTCATGTGGCTTACTTGACCAAGGCCAACTGACCAGTAAGCAGCATAGTTAGAGCTATGATCCCCTCATTCCCTATCTCAAGCTTTTCACTATACCACACAGTCTCTTAAAAACTCTCACATACAGCAGTATCTGATCTTTCACAGTTAGGGTGTAAACGACCATGCAGAATCAATTATTCTGACAGTCAATCAATCCTTTGAAGAAAATTAAGTAACTATTTCTCCATTAACCCAGCAAAAGCTTATGCATCATTTGTTGCAAGTAATAATCAATTACTTTGTCTTCTTTGAAGAATGTCTTAATGTGCTCATTTTCCCAGCATGCTAAGAAGTGCTGTAAGTAATAATATTTCAATGACCAAATATGGAACTAAAATGGAATAGCACCTTTTGTTCTATGACAACTCAAAACTTAAAAAATGAAGGGGAAAAAAAAAAGTTGTCTCTTCCAGAAAATATGTGAGAACTGCAAAAGATGATGCCATTTAAGACATTTATAATACATCCTTGGTGGCACAGTGGATAGAGTGCCAGGCCTGAAGTTAGGAAGATTCATCTCCCTGAGTTCAAATTTGGACTCAAGATACTGTATGACCCTGAGCCAGTCACTTAACCCTGTTTCCCTGAGTTTTCACCTGTAAAATGAACTGGATAAGGAAATGGCAAACCACTCCTGTAGTTTTGCCAAGAAAACTCCAAATGGGGTCATGAAGAGTCAAACATGACTGAAATGACTGAACAACAATACATCCTATATTTGTTTATAATATCTGAAAAAAGGCTGGCACAACCTAGGGAAGTTCTAATCTACTGGCCTGATCCTAGACTTAAAACTGCTGCATCCAATTCAGGGCAGCTGGCTGTTGACTTTCTAGTCTTTGCCTATTTCTTTCTCCAATCCACACTACACACAGTCTTGAGTCATTTTTCTCAGGAAATTCTTTAAGCATTTTGATACTCCCCTGATATTCTATACCCCTCATTCCTCTCTTTCCCACCAGTTACCACCAGGCCCTAGTTCCTTTTTTTTTAAACCCTTACCTTCTGTCTTGGAGTCAATAATGTATATTGGCTTCAAGGCAGAAGAGTAGTAAAGGCTATGCAATGGGGGTCAAGTGACTTGCCCAGGGTCACACAGCTGGGAAGTGTCTGAGGCCAGATTTGAACCTAGGGCCTCCCGTCTCTAGGCCTGGTTCTCAATCCACTGAGCTACCCAGTTGCTTTCCCTAGTTCCTTTTTCACGGTGGTAATTGATCTATCATTTATCAACTTTGGAGATCTTGAATCAGTAGTTAGTTCTACATGCTAAGAAATTTTACTAGAGCCACGCTTTGTGTTTTGGCATTGGCTCTGTGTTTAAAATTTTTTATTAATAACACAGATAAAAGTATATATATATATCCCATTTGTAGATGGCACAAAGCTGAGAGGGTCAGTTAACATACTAAATGACAAGTGAGGATTCAAAAAGGTTTTGGCAGACTTTAAGGCTTGGCCAAATCTAAGAAGTATACATTTAGCACAAATATAAAGTCATTGGTTAAAAAATCAGTTTCATAAATGCAAGTAACGGGAACAGATAGCAGCTATTTGAAAAAGATCTCAAGGTTTTAATAAACTGCAAGTTCAATATGAATCAACAGTGCCACAAGAAAGCCAAAGAAAGTGATTGCAATTTTAAACTTCATTCAGAACAGGACGGTGCCAAAAACCAGAGAGGTGACGATGCTTTACTTCACCCTAGTGGGAACACATTGGGAAAACACACTATGCTCAGTTTGGGGCACTTTACATTTTAAGAATACTGAAAATCTGGATGGCAACCAGAAGGGCAACCAAGATGATGAAGTGTCTCAAAGTCAGGCTACATGAGGATCAGTTGAAAGAATTGAAGATATTTAGTCTCGAGAAGAAAAGACTTGGGGAGAGGAAGAGAGTTGTAGAGATGCTATGTCTTCTTTATTTTGCCAAAGCACAGAATTAGGTGGAAGTTGTAAAGAGGAAAACTTGAAATGATATAAGGAAAAATTCTAATGATTAGTTTTAGTTAATTAGATTAATGGACTGCTTAGAGAACTGTAGTGGCTTCCTCTTCAATGGATTACTATTTGTTAAGTATATTACAGGTGAGATTTTTTTTCTGGCATAGATTGAATTAGATCATCTTTAAGAACCCTTCCAATTTTGAAAACCTATAAAGCTTATGAATTCCATAAGCCATATTAACATTATTTTAACCTTTTATAATTCTACGTATAATTACAAATAAATTAATTCTTGAAATATGGGCCCACTTTCTCCTTTATTACACTTCTAAAAGAAACATCTGTAGGATTTTTAAATGTACAAGATCATAGACTTTAGAGCTGGAATAAAAATAGAATTTGTATAGTACTTTTTTTAGGTTTGTAAAGCACTTTATGTGTTATCTCATTTGATTAATATAAATTATATCATACCCATTTAATAAAGTGATACAAAATTTGTCACTAAGAACTAGAAATGGCTCATGTTTATAATACACAGTGGCTGTACATCTTCAGATTCGACTCTCAGGAATTCTGTATTTGCATAATATATTGCATAATTTCCTTTTTTAAAAACACTGTAAACAAGTTGCTTAATTCAGTAAAGAGCCAAAATGGGAAACTGGAAATTTCCTAGAAAATATTTAAATACTACAACAGCTTGTTGTAAAACCCTAGGGTCAGTAGATATACTTTAGCAGATTAAATTACTTCTGATAAATTTATACTTTATTTAACTCCTTTCTTTCTTTCACTCAATTTCCTATGTAATACTTAATGTTATCTAGCTGGTCAATAATTAGTTTGCCCTCCAAATTTCAACCTCATTCTGATTACTCTTTTGTTATGTCCTTTTAAAACACAAATAATTATAGTCTAATAACTTGCTTTATTTTCTATTTGTACTCTGATTCTTCACATAGAGATGTCATATCAGTGAAGCTGGAATCCCCATGACAGTGAACATACCTTTTAATGACACTGCATCATCTCTCAGTGACTTTTGGAGGAATAGGGCCATAGTGGCTGTTAACTTGAAGACAGAATATAAAGCTCACAAGAATAATAGCCCCAGAGGGTAGTTTTCTACTTGAGATAGACTCCTGTTACCCAGTGAGGAACTTGGGAAGAAATAACTTAAAAAAGACAATTTCTAGTGCCTTCCCTCTGTAAATTACCTTGCATTCTCTTGCACTTGATGCACATATGTTTATCCATGACATAACCATTTCCTTGGCAGAACTAAGGTTCTTTGAAAACAGAAACTATTTCATGTTTATCTGTGTTCCCAGTGCCTGCCATAGTGGCTGGCATATAAGAGGTGCTTAATAAATTCTTGTTGATAGACTGAATAAAGATACACATATATAGAGAGAATATAGAATATGGTGATAAAATTTTTGTGAATTTTCATCTCATCTTCACTTAAGAAAACCTCTAATTGAGAGTAGTTAGGTGGCATAGTGGATAGAGTACCAGGCCTGGATACAGGAGGTCCTGGGTTCAAATATGACCTCAAACTCTTCTTAAATGGGTGGTCTTGGGCAAATCACTTAACCTTGTTTGCCTAGCCCTTTGTCCTTCTGTCTTGAGAGTTGTTAGCAGGACAGAAAGCAAGGGTTAAAAAAAAAAAAAAAAAGAAATCCTCTAATTAAAGCAATTCACTTTTCTTTTTGGTTTTATAGGCTTATTTTAGGTGCTCTATGGATACAGATGGCTAGAATTCTTCAGAGATCCATTTTACATAACTCGAGTTCAAAATTCATAGCTTGACATTCACGGTGTTTTCACTTTCACCCTATATTACCTATTCAGCTTTATGTCTTGCCCTTGTTTTCTAGTCAGACTAATCAGGAAATGACTACATTGTAAAGACAATTCCCACCCTCTTCAAACTGCACGTGCTGTTGTCTTTCCCTTGAATGCTGCATTTACTGAGCTCTTACTTTGTGCAAAGCACTAATAAAAAAAAGTTAATAATCTTATGCTTCCTTCATCCCCTAAAAAAACCACTAACCTATTTCCAACAAACTTTGTGTTTTAAACCTAATTCTAAGCAATCCTTTTCTTAATTTTAATTCCTCAAATAGTAACCAGTTTTGGAGTAAATGGTAACACATTTAGTTATATGTTATTTTAGAATGCTTGGTCTCCTGACTTCATTGCCTATTCACCTTAAAAGGTAAGAACCACATTTTTCACTTTCCTAATGTTCCCATTGCATAAGTATTGAATTGAAGATATGGTGAGTGCATAGTAAGTGTGGAATTACATGGATGATCAGAAAGAAATTAATAGTATTTATAGGCACATGCATACACACACAAACACATGCACAGAATCCATATCTAAATATTTAACAATAGGATAACCAATTTTTAAAACAAACTTCTGAGAAGAGAACACATTGAATAAACTCTCCTACTTGAGGCTACAGAGTAAATGTAAATATGATTATTCAGTATTTCTCAAATATTACAAAGTAAATATAAGAGACTTTTGGTCAAGAACAATATAACTGAACTTAAATGAAAGATATATACTATTATAGAGTAAATTATCTGTTTTATATTCAAAATCTCTGTACTACAACTTAATGATAATATGCTTCTGATGACATAAGAAAACATGAAATTGTATAATCTATATTTATATATTATGTGACATATGTCAATTCTGATAAATACAAATAACAATGCTACAAAAATATGTAACTACATAATACATTTATAGTTTACTAAACTGTAATTTATGCCATTAGTTAATATAAGATTACATCTTAATGAGATAATGCTAAGTACAATATTATAATATTGCTGCCATTCATTTGCAAACCAGTCATTGCTTACAACACATGCTTTTTTCAGTCATATAAAATCCCTGTAGACAATCTTTTATATTTTTTTGTTCATTTATTTTTAAAATAATTAAATAAAATGTAAATTTTCATACACTTCAGAGAGAAAGCAATCATCTTTATTGGAGAGAGATGTAATGGAGCAATTGTATTTTTTTAGATAATGGTTATTTGGGTAAGTCATATTAATTCAGACCCTATTAATGTCAAATCTATAATGGACATCTGAGAAGTACACAGTTACAAACATTTGCTATGATAACTATAACGAATTTATATTTATGCAATAAAGCTATTGTCCTTAAACTCTTCTGGGCAACATTTGGTTAGCATCAAACAAGTCACTGTAAATTTAAACAAAATTTTCTTTGTAAAAGTATTTTATGATTCCTACTTTTCATAATCATTTCTATTGACCCTCTTGATAATCAGTTGGAATTAGGAAGGAATGATTATACTAACAAATGAATAAAACAGAGAAAAAACTCCAGGGGGCAGTTAATGGGACTATTCAGTCAGGAAGACCTGAGTTCAATCTTGGTCCCAGACATTTATGAGCTGTGTAAGCCTGGACAAACTACTTGACTTCGGTCTGCTTTGGTTTCCTCATCTGTAAAATGGGGATAATAATGGCATCTTTCTGTCAAGAGTTATTAGAAGGATAGAACGACATAATATTTAGGCTTTTCGCACTTTACTAAAATGTATATATAATGTAAAACTTTTCTCAGGCATCTTTCATGCTGAAATCATCAATACTGCTAAGATTTCACTGGGTCAATTCTAGGTGTAAAAATGGTCTTATGGCAAGCAAAAGTTTGTAAGGTTTTTGTCTTAAAAATCTGTATAAGTAAAATGCACATGAAAACAATATTTAAAAACAGTCTAAAACTAGTGCAGCTTCACCCTCTCACCTCCAAAGACTGAATAAGACAATTCAGAGAACTGGGTTACTAATGGTTCTTACCAGGGCCACCTCAACCGAGAAAAATTTAATAGTATATGGATTGAGGATATCCATCCACACTTGTCAAAATAAAGGATTTTTAAAAAATTAGTTTCAATCAGAAATTAAAATCCAGATATGCTAGCCTTGAGAGCAGGTCATTGTCTACTCAGAATTTAAGAACAGCACAATTTCAGGATAGGAAAATGTACTCAATAGAACCACCAAACAGCTTTTCCTGTGTAATGAATGACATAAAGGCAGCATGACCTAATGTTCTAGAACTACTTGACCTGGAAAAATTGAAAGCTTTGGCAACATTCAATCGTGGTTATTCAACAAAATAAACAGAAATGAGAAATGTGTCACCTTGTAGGAAACTTAGCAAGTTAACCCACAATTAAACCAATTAGGAAAAGACCAATTAGATGACATAAAGAAGATTGATAAGTCTTCAATTGTCAAGAAGTTTCTTATGGTCTTCTTGCAAATAAGCATAAAATACTTCTAAGTTCACTAATCTTTGAAGAAAATGCAATCTATTATTTTCACATCCAACTATATGTAAAAAACTGCCATTCACTTGAGGATAAGCAGCTATTTTCAGGGCTGCTTTAAATTAGTCTATTTTATTTATCTCGCTTTACTCAGACTGGACATAATGCTGACAGTTTACAGATACTCTAGAGAGACTAAAGTTCATAGTGCCAACATAAAGGCAAATAGCTAGCATGATGCTAATGAACTGAGTGTGCTCCCTCAACCTTTTGGGTTTTTAAAAATTAGTTTGAAAACAGGGCCTTGAATTTACCAGCAAGCCTCTGACTGACTGTCCTCAGAGGTTCTCGGAATATACTACTGGGTACACCCATAGAGTAATAGCTTTAGCTATAAAAGTCTGTACTACCTTCTTTTAAAAAAATGATTTTTTTTACATCACCTTCATTTCCCAATATAGATTGTTTCCCTTTCTGTTCCAAAGAACTATCTCTTATCATAAAGAATAAAAAAGAGAAAAAAAAAAGTCAGTTCTGCAAAACAAACCAATAAATCAACCAAGTTATCAGATTGTTTACTGTCTCAAGGAGAGATGAGAGGGAGAGATTTTGGAACTCAATTTTTTTTTTAAATGTTAAAAATTGCTTTTTACACATACTTTGGGGAAAAATAAAACAGTATTTTAAAAGAAGATTATTACTATGAATATTTTGGTAAATATGGGGTCTTCTTTTATATCATCAACCTTGTATATGTATATGTCTAATAGTGGGAGCTTTGAATCAAAGATTATAGTTACTTTGGTCACTTTTTAAGCATACTTGCTTTCCTGTGTTATGATACCTAATGCATTAAGGATTTCAGTAAATGAACAAATGAAAGGATTGTCTAAGAAAAAGAAACCAATGGATATAGCTAGGACTTCAAAAAATGTTTCCAAACATCAAATTTGAATTCATAATTAACAAACACACACACACACCATGCAGCTAATGGGAGTATTAAAATGCATTTATAGAAGCACTGAAATAAATGAATAACTGGCAAACAGTCACAGACTGATTATGTAATTAAATCCTTCATGTACAGGAATTCATGAGTGTTGTGATATATTTGCTTAAAGCTGTGAATTTAAATTACTTCAGTGGATCTGTGATAAACTGATTGGATAATGGAAAGAGTGGTGGGTTTGAAGTCAAAGAACTTAGGTTCTAATTCAACCCCAGCCACTTATTATGTGACCTTAGGCGAGTTACTTAATCTCTCTAGGCTAGTTTCTTCATCTGTAAAATGAAGGGGCTGGCCTACCCAGGCTTGAAGGCTTTTATGGATCTCTAAAATCCTATGGTGTGGCAGTACACTTCAGGCATGCCTTTTTATCCTTTGTGATGCCTGTCTATGTTCTCCTAAAGCTTTTCCACAGAGGATCTATTTAATATGTTGGAAGCTGAATTCTGGATCTTTTAATTTTTTGTAAACTCCAATGAAGCATCAGGCTATCCATCTGATATCCCTGCTATAACTATGTGATTGATCTATCTCTCTAAGCATACATAGGTTGGATGATCTTTTTTATACCATTTCTTGCAAAGAAAAAAATCATCTATGGTAGAAGGCTAGTGATTATTTGTGCCTACCATGTGTCACTTCATTGCTTTTAAGGTCAACAGTGATTCTGATTCTTCTGAAATATTGTCCCCCAAGAGTCATAGCCATATCACCAAAAGAAAACTGGCATCAAAAAGATGAGTGCTTATTGTAGGGAACAACTTGGAATTCTTGAAAGCCCTAATCTATTTTTCCAATGCAATCTAGCCTACTCTCTTTCTTTTATTCAATTCTGGGTTCTAGCTCATTGTACATTTGTATTTTCTGTCCATGACAAATATACTGGTAGACTAATTTGACCCATCCATTTGAAAGCCACAGACTGAGAAATAAATATTCTTCAGTCACTTAATTCTTTGTATGATTGTTGGACTGATCTCTTCTGAATGGACTGGTATTTGATTTAAAAGGGCCTGTACTATTCTGGGGCTCTTTATGCTATTTGCACACTGCCAATTGTAAATAGTTATTTATCTTAGAAAGGCCAACCATTCCACATATATCCTTGATTGCATACCTTTCCGACCTTTTCCAGGTGGCTACCTCCACAATAACCCTTCATACTCTTCTTTATACTCATTCTTTTCTGATATAATCAATCCTTCCCTCTTACCAAGAAACATATCCAACTCTCCCCATCTTTAAAAAAAAAAATGAGACTCTACCATCTTCTCAACTCACGGTCCAAAACCAAACACCTAGAAAAAGCTGTCCATTCTATTTCGTCCTCCCCTTTCTCTCTCCTGAACTTCTTAAACTTTGGCACTATAACTTCTAATTTCGTTATTCAACAGAAATGGCTCTTTCCAAAGTTATCCAAATCTGATGGCCTCTTCATGTTTCTCATCCTTTCTCACTGCAGTATTTGATACTATTGACCACCCTCTCCTCCCAGATATCTCCTTTTCTGGATTTTTTTGTAATACTATTCTCTTGTTCCCCCTTTCTAGTAACTTCTCATTCTCTCCTTTGCTAGTTCCATATCATGCTTCCTAATTATAGCTGCTCCCAAAGAGTCCTTTTATATTATCTTTCTTTTAAGTGGTTTGCTCAGAGTCACATAGCTAGGAAGTATCTGAGGCTGGATTTGAATTTGGGTCCTCACTCCAGGCTTGGTACTTTGTCCACTATGCTACCTGGCTGCCCCTATTATTTTTTTATGAGAGAGAGAGATAGAGAGATAGAGAGATAGATAGAGAGTGAGTGAGTGTGTGTGTGTTTCTGTTTTTGGCAATATGGTGAAGCCTATAGATTCTTGCTAAGAATAATGTTTTTAAATACATAAAATAGAAAGAATCACAAAGAAAACAAATTATGAGATAGTTATCAATTTTAAAAAATTGAGCTAACAGATCCCAGGTTTAGAACCCTGACTCTATACTCTCTTCTTTGTTGACTTCATCAGCTTTTATGGGTTTATTATCTCTATGAAGTTGATGCTGAGCTCCAGTCCTATATCTCTACCTGTTTAATGGACATTTCAAACTGTATGTCCCATAATCTTATCAAACTCAATTCAAAATCAGAATTCATTATTTGCCCTCTATCCCCATCAAATCTAGCCCTTTCCCTAACTTTTCTCTTTTTGTTAAAGACAAGACCATCATTTCAGTCACACAGATTTGTAACGTCAGTCATTCCTGACTCCTTTATCCTATCCCACATATTCAGTCAGTTGCCAATTTTTTTTTTTTTACCTCTATAACATCCTTTGCATTTGTCTTTTTTAGCTTTACTCTTAATTCTAGTATTCATTGCCTCTCCTGGACTTTTGTAATAGCATTCCATTTAATCATGTCTTTGTCCTGTCCAATGTATTGTTCAAATTTATGCTTTTTGCACACTGCCAATTGTAAATAGTTATTTATCTCAGAAAGGCCAACCATTCCACATATATCCTTGATTGCATACCTTTCCAACCTTCTCCAGGTGGCTACCTCCACAGTAACCCCTCATAGTTCAAGTTTGACCACATCAACTTAATAAAATCCAATCATTTTAGGATCAAGTGTAATGGATGCACTCCTTCCTCACCTTTACTTTTTAGAATCTCTTATTACCTTAAAAAGTCTGCTCAAGCACCACATACTACTAGGCAATGTCTTTCCTGATTTTTCTGAGCTACTGATGCCCTCTATGCAAAAAAGTTTTCCTTGCATTTATCTTGCATGCATGCATGCAAATGTGTATACAAACATACATGTTGTTTCTTCTGATATAAGTTCTTTGAGGCAAGGAATATTTCATTTTTGTCTTTGTTATCCAACATCTGCACAATGTCTTATATGCAGTAGGTACTTAATAAATGTCTGCTGCCTGATTTCTGTGAGTGTTTTAAATAAGTAATATCATATGAGTGTAATATGTGAATGAAAGCCAATTTGCTGAAAAATTGTTCTCAGGTGGCACTTTGTTCTTATGAATAAAATGCTTTTTTCTAAACATAAAAATCATAGGCTTTTATATTCTCTAGAATATATACATATGACCGTAAAGAAATGGTTTGCAATAGAAAATTATTTGTGATAGCTTGTTTATTTCAATTTTGAGCAAGGATATCCTCAATGCATATAAAAATGATTTTCATAAAGATTCTATAGAGATAGGGGCAGCTAGGTAGCTAAGTGGATTGAGAGCCAGGCTCAGAGATGAGAGGTCCTGGGTTCAAATCAGGCCTCAGATACTTCCTAGCTGTGTGATCCTGGGCAAGTCACTTAACGCCCATTGCCTAGCCCTTATCACTCTTTTGCCTTAGAACCAAAAAATACAATTTTGATTCTAAGATGGAAGGTAAGGGTTAAAAAAAAAAAGATTCTATAGAGATAAAAAAGGACTATGGGTATTTTCCCATTTTTCAGATATACTGAAAATAGAATCCTCAATGCTTTTAAAATGGTGTCATCGGGGCAGCTGGGTAGCTCAGCGGATTGAGAGTCAGGCCTAGAGATGGGAGGTCCTAGGTTCAAATCTGGCCTCAGACACTTCCCAGCTGTGTGACCCTGGGTAAGTCACTTGACCCCCATTGCCCACCTTTACCACTCTTCCACCAAGGAGCCAATACACAGAAGTTAAGGGTTTAAAAAAAATAAAAAATAAAATTGTGTCACCTTCAGTAGGAGTTTCTTTTATATGTACATGATTTTGTTCATTTTCTTGTGCATTGTCTTTACTTCCCTAATTAGCACATTGGGGAGCAAGATATTGAGTCCAAATGTAGCAGTTCCATTGTTATAAATTATAAAAATAGGAAGATTTCATTTAAGAATATCCATTCATCATCCTCTTATCAGTCTCATTTGTAAATGCTCTTGGGATGATCTGGGCATATAAAGATGGGTCTAACTCCAAACTTTCTGCAGAACTGATTCGCCCTTTTCTGAGTTTTCACATTTTATGAAGCAATACTTTCACTATTTCCTCTGCAATGTGTTACAAATGATTTTACATTTTAACCTGATATTCCTTAGATTTCAAGTGTCTCTGCTTTGCAAGGAGATCAAGTGCTTATTAGCTGTCCTGAAGTAACTGTTGGCCTCTTTTCTGTGGGGATTACAAGTCAAATTTTCTGGAAGAAATGGTGACAATCAGCTTTGGTGTCTTTTTCTTTATCTATTTTCCATTTTTCATTAGGAAGAGTTTGTTAAATATGTCATCTTGGAGTTGTAATTGCTCAGTGTCACTTCCTTATGCTTATCGTTTCTTCCATTTTGGTGTTGATCTTGATCACACTCTAGTTTATATTGTGAATGCCCAAAGATAGCTGATTCAAAAATGACTCCCATCCCAGTAAACTAGTCTGTAAAACAGAGTTCATTTTTCATAATATTGTGTGGGGCTCATCACATCTAGCATTTTTAACTCTCTTCTGAAGAAATTTAGGATGAGATTTCAACATTAGGTATTTTCCATTTCTTCATTGTGAATCATATTTTCCAATAAAGTTTTTGCTATCTTTTCCTTTGTCTTTGTCACTATGCATTATTTATTTGATTTGCTTTAGAACAGTGGTTCCCAAACTTTTTTGGCCTACTGCCCCCTTTCCAGGAAAAATACTACTTAGCGCCCCTGGAAATTAATTTAAAAATTTTTTAATAGGAAAGATAAATGCACCTGTGGCCATCACTGCCCCCCTGGATCGCTGCAGCACCCACTTTGGGAATCACTGCTTTAGAACAATGGTTTCTAACCTATTTTGATCACAAGTCTCTATTAAAATTTTTTTTGAGTAGGTATTCTTAGAGTATTGATTTGTAAACTACATGTAATACTGCATTAATGAATTATGTACATCATAAGACATATAAAACAGAAGTTTTTGAAGGATAAATATTATTTTAAAATATTTAATTTTATTCAATTTTATTATAAATTTATTTAATACTCATCTAAACTTCCTTATTAAATTATTAATTTTGAGAGTAATATGATCAAATGTTTTAGTTATTTAAATTTTGGTTTAATGTTATATGACAACAATTTGAAGATCTAGTTCTAATTTCAGTTTATTTCAATGACTGTTTTAATGACAGTTTTAATGACTGTCATTGCTGGAAAAGATACTTCACAAATATCCATGGATATATATGAAAGAAATGCATCACTGGCTTTATGTATTAAATCATGATCTTTACTTTTGACTTATTCATCAAGTATGCAAAAATTTGTTGAGATTTGTCAAGTAAATTTTCATCTTTCATGATGTCAATTGCAATTTCAAAGTAATCAGAAGTTGCTACATTTGTATAGTTTTAACAATGGGTTCAAAACCCACTGAAACATATTGGAAGATTTTAAAATACATTAGAAAATTCTGTTCCTAAATTCTTAAGTGTGCAGATGTGTTGAGTTTTTAATAGATGATAAAAGTATATCATTTTTCAGCAACAAGATCCTAGTTTTTGAATGTCGTGCTATTATGGCTTCCTACTACCATTAGCAAACTGGTCATAATACAAGTACACTTAGGATGAGGTTTTTCATTTATGAAAGCAGATATAAATTTATATTTCAAATAATCCAAGTTCATGTTAATTGTTTCCACGGCACTATCTACCCATCTCATTCACTGCTGTCCCTGTCTCCTTTTGCCTTCATTTTTTTCAACATCAGAGTTTTTTCCAATGAGTCCTATTTTCTTATCATCTAGCCAAAATATTTAAGCTTCAGTTTCAGTGTCTGTTATTCCAATAAGTAGTCTAAATTAATTTCTTTAAGATCAATTGTTTTGATCTTCCTGCCATCCAAGGGACTCTCAAAAGTCTTCTCCAGCACTCCAATTCTAAAGCATCAATTGTGTGGTGCTCAGCTCTCTTTACAATCCAACTCTCACAGCTATATATTACTTCTGGAAAAGCCATAGCTCTGACTATATAACCCTTTGTTGGCAAGATGATGTCTTTTCTGTCCAGATTTGCCATAGCTTTCCTTTCAAGAAGCAAAAGTTTTTCTAAATTTCATGGCTCTCGGGGGCAGCTGGGTAGCTCAGTGGATTGAGAGCCAGGCCTGGAGACAGGAGGTCCTAGGTTCAAATCCGGCCTCAGACACTTCCCAGCTGTGTGACCCTGGGCAAGTCACTTGACCCCCATTGCCCACCCTTATCAATCTTCCACCTATAAGTCAATACACAGAAGTTAAAGGGTTTAAAATTAAAAAAAAAAAAAAAAAGAAAGCATAAATTTCATGGCTCTGGTAGTCATCTGTAGTGATCTTTGAGCCCAAGAATATAAAATCTGACATTATTCTATTTCTTCTCCCTTTATTTGGCAGGAAGGGATGGAACCAGTTGCCAATGAATTTAGTCTTTTAAATTTTAAGCTTCAAGCCAGCTTTTACACCTACCTCTTCTTTCACTCTCATCAAGAGGGTTCTTAATTTTTCTTCAGTTTCTGTCATTAGTGTTATTTTCTGAATATTTAAGATTATTGATATTTGCCCTAACTACTGAATTGTCCATCTGGCATTTCCCATGATGCATTCTGCATATAAATTAAATAAAGTGACATACAGCTGTGTCATATTCCTTTCTCAATCTTAGACCAATCAGTTGTTTCATGTTTAGTTTCTAACTGTTGCTTCTTGACCTGCACATAGGTTCTGCAGAAGACAAGTAAGATAATCTGGTAGTCCCATCTCTCTGAGGACTTGCTACACTTTGTGCAATGCACATTAGTCAAAGGCTTTCGTGTAGTCAATGAAGCAGAGGTAGATTTTTTCTTTTTTGGAATTCTCTTGTTTTTTTCTATAATCCAGTAACTGTTGGCAATTTTGCTACTAGTCCCTCTGCTTCTTTGAAAACCAGCCTGTACTTCTGGTAATTCTCAGATTCTCATATTGCTGAAGCCTAGCTTGCAGAAGCTTAAGCATCACTTTGCTGGCATTTGAAGTAAGTGCAATTGCTTGTTATTTGAACATTCTTTAGCATTGTCATTCTTTATGATTGAGATGTAAATGAATCTTTTCCAATCCAGGGGCCACTGTGGAGTTTTCCAAATTTGCTGGCGTATTGAGTACAGCACTTTAACAGCATCATCTTTTAGGATTTAGAATAGCTCAGCTGAAATCCCATCACCTCCTCTAGCTTTATTGCTAGTACTGTTTTCTTGGCCCACTTGACTTCATTGTCTAGGATGTATGGCTCTAGATCAGTAACCACACCACTGCGGTTATAACTTGTTATGTTTAAGATCTTTCTTATATAGTACTTTTGTATATTCTTGCTATCTTTTCTTAATGTCTTCTACTTCTGTTAAGCCCCTACTATTTTTGTCATTTACTATGCTCATTTTTTGCACAAAGCATTCCCTTGATATCTCTAATTTTCCAGAAGAGATTTCTTGTTTTTCTCCTATTGTTTTCTTCTATTTATTAATTGATGCAGTTGTCATTATTGTAGTCCTAGTGCAGTGATGGCAAACCTACGGCACAGATGCCGAAGATAGCACACAGAGCACTCTCTGTGGGCACGTGGCTCCCCGTCTCCCCCCAGTTAATTACTAGAAAGGCAAAGGAACTTGGGCAAAGTTGTTCCCCTCCCCCTCTCTACCACACCTGATGACATTTTTTTCACATCCCCCACCCCTCTGCCCAGCAGCCCAATGAGAACTCACAGGGAGTAAGATGGGTGGCTCACAGCTCAGCTGGCCTGAGCACTCCCCTCCCCCATCTCTACACTTGCTGAGGACATTCCTCACTTCACCGGCCCCTCTGCCCAGCAGCACAATGGGAGAACTTCCTCCCTCCCCTGTGTGGGTTAAGAAGAGGGCAGGGTGCACCTGGCACTCAGGGGAGGCTAGGCATGGCACAAGGTCTCTTGGGGGTGGCGGGCACAGCACTCAGTCTGGGTGGGGCAGAGGCCCGGCACTGCGTCTCTAAAAGGCTTGCCATCAGTGTCCCAGTGCATGCTGTTTTCTTGATTCTGTTTATTTCATTCTACATCAGAGTTCATATCTTCCCTATGCTTCTCTGAATTCCACATATTGTTTCCTATGGAGCAAAACTATTTCACTAAATTCTTAAGTCACAATTTGTTTAGATATTCCCTTATAGGACCTTACTTTGCTTCTAGTTTTTTTTTTCTTTGTTATTACAAAAAATGTGGATATAAATATTTTGATACACATGGGATCTCCCTTTTATTCTCTGACCTTCTTAGGGCATCTGCTCAGAAAACACTACCTTTTTTAAACAGCATCAGTTAACAGGAATTTTCTTAATTATTATTTCTGCTCAAAACTATAAATAAAATATACTCCTCCCATAGGACATTTTGTAAATCTATTGTCTCATAACTTTACGTTAGAATCTATTATGAGGGTAGCTAGGTAGCTCAGTGGCTTGAGAGCCAAGTCTAGATATGGGAGGTCCAGGGTTCAAATCTGACCTCGGACACTTCCTAGCTGTGTGAACCAAGGCAAGTTACTTAACTCCCACTACCTAGCCTTTACTGCTTTTCTACCTTGGAATTAATACCCAGTATTGATTCTAAGAAGGAAGGTAAAGATTTTTTTAAAAAAGGAATTTATTATAGGATAATTATAATAATTATGAATAAGGAATAATAAAGTAAGACTTTAAGTGATATACTGAATATCACAGAATGAGATATGATACACTCAGAATCAAAATTCTTAGCTCAAGTTACAACTCATTTTTTTCTCAATGACTAATGTAGTCGATCATTTCCAATCCCTTTAGTTAAGATAAGCTAAGTATTTGAAATAGCATTTCTATTTTCCATAACATAACTGATCATTTTTTCTTTAAATCATTTACATTATGGATCTCAATCTTATAGACATGGTGGGGATTTTAAATAGAATGCCAAATAAAGATTTTGTGATGCTAACTGTTCACTGGGGCAGTAGGTAATGGAAAGACTGACAAATTTATTCTGGTTATGGTTACAGACACCACAGTGAGGAAATTAAAGACTCTACTACTCATAATTTAAAATGTGGCACTCGTTTTAAGAGGGCTGGGGAATACAAAAGGTTAAGTGGGTAATGATTTACCATACAACAGAGATCTTATCACAACTGAGCAGTTAATCACTGGTAGAAAGCTTTTTCCATCATAGAGAAAAGAAAACAAGTAAACCAGCACTTGAAATCTCCTACTACTTCTTTGTAACACTCCTTCATTCACAGATTTTTTGTTATTTAAATATATTTATATAAAATTCAATGAAATTATGTAAATCTAACTTTATATCTGAATTATATTATAAAATATACATAGATCTAGCAAGGAAAATAGGAGGCTGATTAGCAACCTGATTTTGGCAGAAAGGGGAGAAGCTCTCATGAGTACACTCAGTGACCATAGAAGGGAGGTCTGAGTTAGAACATTCTGAAAAAGGGAAACTTCTGATTTTGTTAAGGTATTTGTACATTTTAGCTGGGGTAACCTAAAGTCAGAGCACTGTGACTTCCTTGAATTCTATAAAGACTGCAAAATTTTACAATATTTTAAATTTTAATACAGTTTGATTTGAAATAACTACAAAAGAAGTCACAAAAAGCAAGCCTAGTAAGAACAGTCTGCTTATACATTAAGTCACAAATGAACTTTTGAATAACGGTTCTTAGCTGCTCAAGATGAAAGACTCTTCTTCCATGGAACACTCACTAACCTTACACTCCAAACTCGACCCATGTTTTCACTGAACATGTAAGAAGGTAACCTTCAGACTGTCTACTGCAATAAGTGTTGCTGGAAACACTGGTGTATGTAGTTTGCGACATAATGATTATGGGTCTATGTAAATTTTCTGGAATACTTGACTCATAGCTTTCAATTTCACTTTGAACCTGCTATATACTCTGGATTTACCTTTCCCAAATGATTATGCAGTATAACTCTGTTTATAAAGTGACTAATTATTACATTGAATTGGATATAATATAGATCAAATCATGTCCTACAAAGGTAACAGTAATAGATAATGTAAGTATATTCCTATACAGTCTACTCTTTTATTTAAGCATATTTTAAAATAAGATGTCCCACCTAGTAGATGCTGGGAAATATCCAATAATTGTCCACACAAGTAAATTATCCAACACACATATGTCAAAAAGTTTTTGTTTGATTTTTAAATCAGTCTTGTGACTTTGCAGGAGTAGGGAACTTCTTTCTTTCTTTCCATCTCAGTAACAACTCTAAGACAGAAGGACCAGGACTAGGCAAACAGGGTTAAATGACTTGCCCAGGGTCATACATCTAGGAAGTACCTGAAGCCAGATTTTAACAAGTAGGTCTTTCCTCCTGGAGACCTAGCACACTAATCCACTGTTCCAAACTGCTCTGGAAACTCCTTTCAATGCAGAAGCTCTGTAATTTATAGTTTTTTGGGTCTAGTACAGAGCATTGAGAAGTTAAATTCCTTGTCCAGCAACACATGGACAACATGTGTCAGAACCAGGATTTGAATCCAGGTTTTCCTAAATACAAGGCTGGCCTCTCTGTTCATTATGCCAGATTGCTAAAATTAAAAAATTTACAGTCTGTAAGCAAAACCAAATTTGCTCAAATCATTACTTATAGAACATTGCAAATATAGACATGGTGTGACCATATCCAGACTTCACCCTAGGAATAATCTGCTTTTTTTGTAAAGTCTTTTAACAAAAACTTTTACTATCTAGATCAGTGATTCCCAAAGTGGGTGCTAACGCCCCCTGGTGGGTGCTGCAGCAATCCAGGGGAGTGGTGATGGCCATACTTTTTTTGTGTTACATTCTACTCTGAGTTCAATAAATAGTTTAATAATTTCCAAGGGGCGCTAAGTAATATTTTTTTCTGGAAAGGGGGGCGGTAGGCCAAAAAAGTTTGGGAACCACTGATCTAGATCAACAAAAAGCAGTCTATGCTGAAGTGCTATTTATTAGTTTGTTTCAGAAGCATACTAGTAATAGGGAATTTGGAAGAATAACATAGATGAAGCTTTTCTTCATAGGAAAACTGAGTAATTTCTAGTTAGGTCTCTGAATCTGTTTATGGCTTTGCTATTACAAATATGTTTATATTTTAATTTTGTATAAAAAGAATAGTATATTAATATATGAAGAAAGCATGTGTGTATCTGTGGGTGTGTATGTGACTAAAGATAAGTTATTTCACTTCTTCAACCCAATGACCCAGGCTTATAGATATGGTAATTCCTTTATAAATAACTGGCAACTTAGAAAAGAGAAGGATTTTTACTAAAATCTTCATGCAATTTTAATTTTAAACTTGAAATACAGGCCATCTTTCTTAATATTAGCTACCAGAAGATTTTGTGTGTATTTGTTTCTTTTAAACATATATGGTCCATTAATATGTGGAATTATAAAAGAAAAAAAGGAAAAGTGATCTCCTAATTTCACTGAGACAGTAGGCCAGAACTTTCAAAAAAAAAAAAAAGCAACCCAGAAAGCCAAATGCATAGAGTCTTGTTAAAATACTAAATTTGTTATATCATTAATCTCATCCAAGGGAGTTTTTTTCCCCCCAGAAAAAATTCAATATAACATGGTCTTATCTATAGCAGAGGCCCACAGCACAGACCCTGAAGGTAGTGTGATACTGGGAGACCACCATACTATTTAAGACAATTATTTTCATTACTCTTTTTTTTTGCATACATTTTTCACTACAAGAAAATTTTTGTTGGCCATAACTCTCAAAAAGAGACATGAAATAATATGTTTTTATCTTTTCAAAGTTAAGCATCAAATGCAGCTAGCTATATTCAAATGATCCAGTCTTAATTTTTCTAAAATTGGGAGTCCTTCATACAGCTTTTCTACCAGTTTGATAAAAAGTCTTATTCTTTCTTACACCAATTAATTTCAAAAGAAACAAATAATAGCTAGGTGACCCTGGACAAGTCACTTAACCCTCACTGCCTAGCCTTGACTTCTCTTCTGCCTTGAAACCAATACACAGTATAGATTCCAAGATGGAAGGTAAGGGTTAAAAAAAAAAAAGAAACAAATAAGAAAGCTTGAACATTTCTGGTACTATTTAAAAATAAACAGTGCATGTACAGATAATAAAAGAAAGTCTAAACACATTATTAGTGGCTTGTGATGGATAGTAGAGAGTTAAAAAGAACACAGCTGTGCACACTCTAAATGTGGATAAATGTTGCTAAAATCCGAATGGGATTCAATGATCTATCTTGATTACTAAAGAAATAGCAAAATTTTATGAAATTGAGGTCAGTAGTCTCTTATTCAAAGAGAATCTAGATAAGGGAATTTTGCTTAAAGGTTGACTCTAGGAATGAATTTTACCCAGTCATTTCTAATACAAAGATGTCATGTTATTCTTATACATTATCCTAAAACTTTGTCCTCTGCCTCAGAAGGAAGTTCTGCCATCTGATTTTAATGGAAGGTAGACTCTCATATAACACCATCTAGGAACACATCTCTGTGACTCAGTTATCATAAGTGACTGCAGCACTTCAGCCCAATTTGTCTCTACACTGGGTAACTCATTTGCTTAACAAAAGGGGAAAGGACAGAAATGGCAGTAGAGATACAAGTCAGACATTAGATAAACAATAATGTTTTGACCTCCTGACATAGTTAAAATAGTTAAAAGAAAAGTGAGAATTGGAAGCATTGACTATGATATTTGGTCAAATTTTACTCTAAAGATGCCACATGCTGATTTCTGCATTAGTAATATTAACTCAGTCTTCCAGTCTTTCTGGGGAATTTGATAACGAAGCAAAGCAAAAACTTTTAAGCTTTCTAAGCTTGACCACGTACTATGTACAAAATTTCTCAGGATAGTCAATTCCTTGATAGAAGCTGCCTAGAAAGCTCCTTTAAAGGTTTTATGTGATCATCAAATCCTTTTCTCAATAATCGCACAAAAAGACAAAAAGGATCCCAACAAAGATTACAAAGAACTGTCCTGATAAGGTGCTATGACAGGCATGATAATGCCATTAATATAAAACTTTACAAGCTCCAAATGGGCACAGGTTAACCTTACTCTAAACCTGAAAGCTTAAAGGTTTATTTTGTGCTAGAGGGACTTACTTGTTTTTCAGTCTGAACTACACATAGAAGCAACTTTGCAACTGCTTGAATGACCTAGAGCAGTGATTCCCAAAGTGGGCGCCACCATCCCATGGTGGGTGCTGCAGCGATCCAGGAGGGTGATGATGGCCACAGGTGCATTTATCTTTCCTATTAATTGCTATTAAAATTTAAAAAAATTAATTTCCAGGGGCGCTAAGTAATATTTTTTTCTGGAAAGGGGGTGGTAGGCCAAAAAAGTTTGGGAACCACTGACCTAGAGTATGTCACTTAACCACTTGGTCTCAGTTTCCTCATCTGTAACATGACTGAGCAAGATGATCTCTAAGGTCCTTCTGGCTATGTAAAGCTCTACATCTAAACCTGAGTGATTTCTAATTTTTATTAGCTTATTACCCAGAAGATGCATTCATTTTAAGGCTCAGCTATTGTTTTAGAACTAACATTTATAGAGCTTACTTTGTAAGACACTCTGCTAAGTGCTTTACAATTATCATATTTGATTCTCATAACAATCCTACAAGATAGATGCTATTATTATTCCCACTTTAAAGATGAAGAAACTGAGGAAAATAAGTTAAGAGATTGCCTGGGGTTACATGGGTAGTATTTGAGGTCAGATCTGAATTTAGGTCTTCTTGACTCCAGATCTGGTGCTCTATCTAATGTACCACCTAAATGAACATATATGACTGGAGCACATTTATAAGCTAACTATTTTATTAGTCTGATGTGATTAATTTTCTTCCTGAATATATCCTAATATGTATGCATTTTTTTCCCTAGAGGAAATTCAAAGGAAAAAAAAAAGATAGATTGGGGGCTGGGGACCTGGGGCCAGTGGAGTCTAGAGATAAAGATGAATAATATAATACTTGAAAAAAAAAGTTCCTCTACAGTCAAGCTGCTCTCAACTATGTATAACTAGTTGGATTGCAAAAGTCACAGAGAGGCTCACCAGTTATTGTTTCTTGAGGACTATACACCTTTACTCAATATTTAAAAGTTAGTTGATAATTCATGTATGTAAACATATGTACAAATTATTTAGATAATAAAACTAATTTTGCATCATAAATTGATTTGATATGCATATACATAGATAATATAATAAAGCCAAATCTATTATTCTCAGAGAGAAAATAAAAATTTTCCAACAGTTTATTTTGATAGCTTTGAGATTTTACTGAAACATGTACCAACTCCAATCATGTAGATTGATTCTACTCAATATGGTGAGAGGCTTTCTTGACATTGCTTTAATTCCAATGAAGTTAAGGAAATCCAAAGGCTCATCCTAACTATATGATCTGTTCACTTTTATTCCAGTCATACATCTTGCTTATGGCATCCATTAAGGCAACTTCTCTTGAGCAACTATTTATATATTGCCCAGAGACTTCCTGGGGGATTCTGGGAAGATGGCAGCTTAGAAACAGCAAGGATCTAGTCTGTAAACCCTTCAACACCTATCAAGGACAAAGGGCTTTGAGGGGACAGAAAACCAAATCTGACAACAAAACAGAGCTGGGGGATCCTCCTACTAAACCCAACTTAAAAGGTACATGGAAAAAAAAGAAGCCTGAATTCTTGAAATGTTGGGCTTGAGGGGAAAGGTTAAAGGAAGACCCAATGTCCCCTCCCATACCTAATCTGCCAAGTCTCCAGCAGATCTTGGAATCTCTGGGAGGGCAAGAGCACTAGTCCAGAGGGAGTGCCAGAGTCAAGACTTTGATCACAGAGGACAGAGAGACAGCTGGAGGAGAAGCACAGAAAGGGCAGCCAAATATTATATTTTGTGCTGCCCCACCCCCTTCTTAAGGTTTTGGTCTCAGAGCACATCGGACTCTGTAGATCAACTCCACCCTGGCTTAATCTTATGAATACAACAGATAAGAAGTCTTCAGAGGGCAGGGAAGCCCCAACACCCCTCTCCCATAGACTGCAGTGAAAGTGGCGGAAATCACATCTTTAGCTTTTACTACCAGCTGGGGAAGATCTGGCATCAGGGCCCACTAACCTAGTGAGTCAACAGAGCAGAGAAGAAATCCTTCCAGGACTGAATAGCCCAAACCCACAGATGCAGCAAATAATCAGAGGACCAAGATTACAGCCAATTACAGGGGAGAAAGAAGGATAAAACATGAGAAAACAACAGAAAAAGAAAAAAGAAATTTTAATTGACAGCTTCTATCCAGGAAATGAACAAAGAGCAAATGGATCAAAGGAGGACCAGAGAACACCAAACACAGAAACTCCAGCGAATTAGACACAGGCTTTGGAAGAACTCAAAATTCAATTAACTTGGACTCAAAAACCAATCAAGAGAGGCTGAAGACAATTGGAAAAAGGAAATTACATGAACATAAAACAAGAAAACAGTGTCTTGAAAGCCAAAATTGACCAGTTTGAAAACAAGGCAAAGGTGAAAAATGACCTACAAAGAAAATCAGATCAGAAGGAGAAGGATGACCAAAAAGCCAGGGATGAAATTCATTCTTTAAAAGTTAGAATCCAACAACTAGAAGCAAATGACTTCACAAGGCAGCAAGAATATATAAAACAAAATCAAAAGAATGAAAAATTTTAGGAAAATATGAAATACCTCATTGCCAAAACCTCAGGTCTGGAAAACAGATAGTGGAGAGACAATTTAAGAATTATTGGACTACTGGAACATCATGACAAAAGGAAAAGCCTGGACATTATCCTACAGGAAATTATACAAGAAAACTGCTTTGACATCCTCGAATAAGAGGGAAAAGTGGAGATTGAAAGAATCCACAGATCACCTGCTACATTTAATCCACAACTGACAACTCCCAGGAATATTATAGCCAAATTCAAGAACTACCAGACCAAGGAAAAACTATTACAAGCTGCTAAGAAGAAGTCATTCAGATACCAGGGAACCACAGTTAGGATAACACAGGATCTGGCTGTATCTACCCTGAAGGACCGGAAGGCATGGCATATAATATTCCAGAAAGCAAGGGAACGAGGTCCACAACCAAGAATTAACTACCTAGCAAAACTGACTATATTCTTTCAGGGGAAAGTATGGTCATTAAAAAAAATTGAAGACTTCTAAGCATTCATAAAGAAAAAACCGGACTTAAACAGAAAATTTGATGTCCAAACACAGATCTCAAGAGAATCACTAAAAGGTAATTAAGAGAGGGGGAAAAAACAAACAAAAAAACAAAAAAAATTTTTAAGGAACCCAATAAGTTCAAATGATTTGTATCCCTAGAATAAAATGTGATATTGGTAACTCTTAAAAATTGTTATCATCAGGGTAGCTAGAAGAATTATACTTAGAGGGAACAATGACAAACTGTATAGGATGAAATGTCAAGACAAATATATATAAAACTAGAGGTAAAAAAAGAGGATGATATGAGAAATGGGAAAAGAGAAAACTGGAGTAAATTTATATTTCAAATATATAAGGAGCTAAAGCAATTATACAAAAAAATCAAGCCATTCCCCAATTGATAAATGGGCAAGGGACAGGAATAGGCAATTTTCAGATAAAGAAATCAAAACTATCAATAAGCACATGAAAAAGTGTTCTAAATTTCTTATAATTAAGAGAAATGCAAATCAAAACAACTCTGAGGTACCACCTCACACATAGCAGATTAGCTAACATGACTGCAAAGGAAAGTAATAAATGTTGGAGGGGATGTGGCAAAATTGGGACACTAATATATTGCTGGTGGAGTTGTGAATTGATCCAACCATTCTGGATGGCAATTTGGAACTATACCCAAAGGGTGCTAAAAGACTAACTGCCCTTTGATTCAGCCATAGTACTGCTGGGTTTATACCCCAAAGAGATCATAGGGAAAAAGACATGTACAAAAATATTTATAGCCACACTCTTTGTGGTGGCAAAAAAATGGAAAACAAGGGGATGCCCTTCAAATGGGGAATGGCTGAAAAATTTGTGGTATTTCCTGGTGATGGAATACTATGTGTTCAAAGGAATAATGAATTGGAGGAATTCCATGTGAACTGGAATGACCTCCAGGAATTGATGCAGAGTGAAAAAAGCAGAACCGGGAGAACCTTATACACAGAGATGGATACACTGTGGTAAAATCAAATATAATGGACCTCTCTGCTAGCAGCAATGCAATGATCCAGAACAGTGCTGTGGGACTTATGAGAAAGAATGCTATCCACACTCAGAGAAAGAACTGTGGGAGGAGAAACACAGAAGAAAAACAACTGCTTGAACACATGGGATGATGGGTACATGATCTAGGATGAAAACTCTATAAACTAGACCACCCCAGTGCAACTATCAATAATACGGAAATAGGTCTTGATCAATGACACATGTAAAACCCAGTGAAATGCAGTCTGTCATGGGTAGGTGGGTGGGGTTGTTTGGGGGGGGGAAGAGAAAGAACATGAATCATGTAATCATGGAAAATGTTTCTAAAAAATATTTATATATTGTCCACATACTTCTTTATTGTCTTTTTTTTTTTAAACCCTTAACTTCTGTCTAGGTGGAATAGTGGTAAGGGTAAGAAATGGGGGTCAAGTGACTTGCCCAGGGTCACACAACTGGGAAGTGTCTAAGGCTGGATTTGAACCTAGGACCTCCCGTCTCTAGGCCTGACTCTGAATCCACTGAGCTACCCAGCTGCCCCTTGTCATTGTCTTTTTAATGACTTACAATTTTAATTATTCAAAGACAACACTAGTTTATGAATTTGCAGCCATACAAAATCACCAGAAGAAAAAAATGGCTAAAATATTGGTCTTTGTTTCAGTGAGACTTGTGAAACTATTAAAAGTACCCTAAAATTTCCAAATGGCAATTCAGCCAGTTTTTTCCATCTATTAAATTTTTAGTCAAGTTCACTGTCCATTCCCAGTAACTTAAGATTTATGCAATGATGGGCCAAACCCATGAGTTGTCTGACCATCTAACTGCAAATCAGTCTAAATCAGTAATGTCAAACTCAAATAGAAATGGAGCCATCTCTATGGGCTACATATTGACTTAGAAAACTACATATTAACAATATTTTATTTCTATTGTATTTTTATTTATTTTGTTAAATATTTCCTAATTAGAGCTTAATCTGGTTTGCCTAGTTGTTTGACTGTATACAGTTGTTTGTCTGGTATACACAACAGACATTTAAATTCCTTCCTCAGATATCTATTTGAGGAAACATTCATGCTTTTGTATTGGTTTCAAGGCAGAAGAGTGGTAAGGGTGGGCAATGGGGGTCAAGTGACTTGCCCAGGGTCACATGGCTGGGAAGTGGCTGAGGCCAGATTTGAACCTAGGACCTCCTGTCTCTAGGCCTGGCTCTCACTCCACTGAGCTACCGAGCTGCCCCCTCATGCTTACTTCAAATCTGGCTTGGCTCATGACTCCTCAAACTAATTTTTCACCTTCTCTCTTCAGTTTCCTTGTATGTTTTGTTTGCCTTCATTAGAATGTGAGTTTGCTGAGAGAAAGGATTATCTTTCTTTTCACTTGTGTTCTGTATTTTCAGCATTTAGCTCACCACCTGACACTCAGTAAGTGCTTGAAAAATGATCTGTTTGCTCTATCTAGGGAATTCTTAAGACAACTTTTTTGAGTGACTCTACATCTCATTTAGAAGGCTTTGCAATGTTCGATGGAGTTGATAACAGTAAGCCTACTGTCCTCTGCAAATAAAAGCAATTTGAATACTTTGTCATCTATGGGGAATTCCTCTTTGATCTAGATTCTTCACTGATTATTCTGCGGGACCCATTTGATCAGCATCTATTTGCCTGTTTTCTGCCTCAAAGGTAAGCTAGCTTATCTCTATTGTCACATTTTTCCAGGAATGTTGGATGATTTTGCCAAAAGGATGGAAGCTACTCTGCTGAAGGAAGAGGCCTTTGAGGTATTATTTTACTCTACCAAATAAAAAAAAAACAACTTTTGGTTATTAGTAAATTTATTAAGTTATCAAGAAATATTGCATTCTCTACCCTTTGCAGGCAATTGTGCAGTATAAAATATTACTTGTGAAAGTCTGACCATTCTCTTATACCTTCAACAATGATAACCTTATTAGATTATTGTCCTAAATTTTATATAGATAAGAAAATAAGTTGATAATTTTGACTTAGATGTCTTTTAAAATCATGAGGCCCAATATGTTTTCCAACTCTTTGGCATGCCATCTTCTTTCAGATACCATATTTTATCAATCTCTCAACACACAACTATTATTTCCCACACATGGCTTCTTTGTGTTTATTTATCCAACTACGTGTCTCATCTTTTGTTTTCTTTAGTCATTTCTACCTCATTATTCAGCACATGGAAAATTGATGTGAGATTCCAGAAGTAGCAAATAGCTTGACTTTTATTGTTAGAGAAAAGAATGTTATAAAAATCTTTACAGATATTTTTCATATTTTGCTTATTATTCTCCCTCTGGTGTCATACTTACATGCCTTTACAAAAAAAGTCTGTTCAAGTTTTCTATAAATTTATTTCTCCCTTCCATGCCTATGCCTCTTCTCCCTCCCCCAGCCCCATCTCTCTCTTTCTCTGATAACTCAATCTTCTATCTTCCCTTATAAGATTTTATGAATGAGTTTATACTCTACAACTGCATTGTCCTTGGCTGACCTATATCCCATCAAAGAGTGCAGATGTCTGAAGGCTGAATTGGTTTCTAGGCTATTTTGGTCTCCATATTGTGGTGATTGATTTGTATCTATTAAACTTCCTTAGGAAACAGAGTTTTTATTTATT
Organism: Gracilinanus agilis; assembly: GCF_016433145.1. Lineage (NCBI taxonomy): Eukaryota > Metazoa > Chordata > Mammalia > Didelphimorphia > Didelphidae > Gracilinanus > Gracilinanus agilis. Next base: position 178,827,549 of record NC_058130.1, on the reverse strand, counting down.
GTTGAATCTAACAGCTGATTTAAATGAATTAAGTTGAAATTATATAAGCTGGGTACCAAATCTCATTTTAATGTTTTCCTTTCTATATTCTTTAGCTGTTTTCCTCATTCAATTCTAAACCCAAAGCACTAGAAGTCTGCTTACAGCAAAGGTCTCACTCAAGGGTCTCCTCTGCTTCCACTTTTTTTTAGGTTTTCAAAAGATTTTTTTGTGGGAAAGGAAGGCTACAGAGAGCCCTAGTCAAGAGGCAGAGACAGGGAGAGAAAGCACGTATATATGGGAGTCAGCAGATTGTCACTTACATCTGTAATTTCAGCCATCTAAACATAGATAATGGAATACATCTTCCATGGAGATGGGGGCCCTACTGCAATCTCAGAGGTAAAACATTAGCAGTAGGAAGGACCGAGGAAGATCTTTTGTAGGAGGTGGAATTTGAGTTTATTCTTTGAAAGAAACCATGGAGGCCAGGAGGTATAGGTGAGGAGGCATTCTGGGCAAGGAAGATAGCCACTGAAAAGGCACCAAACTGGGAGATTGTGTCCTAGGTGAGAGTCATCAAGACAGCATGTGTGGTAGAGTAGAAAAGTATGTGGAGGCTGAAAGTAAAACTGCAAAAGGTTTAGAATTGAATGGGAGGAGAGGAAGCTGAGGCATTGAGTATAAACAGCCTTCTCAAGGAATTTAATTAAGAAAGGAAGGAGATATAGGATAATAACTTAGCAGGGACACTAGGATCAAGTGAGGGCCTTTTTTAAAGATGCGGAAGACACAAACATATGGAAAATAAGGAAAAGGGGAGTAGATATGGAGGGATGGAAGAATAGAAAGATATAGAAGGGACAATCAGCTGGAGAACATAGGAAGGACTGGGATTAAGACTAGATGTAGAAGAGTTTGCCTTGGGCAAGGAATGAAGTCATCTCTTCACAAAAGAGAGACAAGGGTGATGGAGAAGATTGTGGGGAAAACATATTAGTGATATAAAATGAGGTAGAGGGAAGAAGAGGAAGTTCTCATCAAATGACTTCAGCTTGGTTCAGTGAAGTATGAGTTACGGTTTCAGTTAAAAGAGTGGGGGAGGTATGCTGTGGGAGGTATGAGGTAGGATGGAAAGGTTTAGAAGAGCTATTTTAGTAAAAGAACTGACTTTAGTATCAAAGGTCCTAGGTTCAAATCTTGTTTCAGACAGATTATTTCTACATGACATTGGGTAATTCACTTAATCACCTATTTCCTTCTCTATAAAATGAAGGGGTTGGACTATATGCCAAAATTCAAGAACTTACATGATAGGGCATTTGATATTATAAAAATTGTATAAAATCATAATTTCAACTCCTTAAAGTTACCTGAAGTATAACATATTTTATTGCACCTCATTTTCTTACTGTATGCTTACATACATTTAAATACAATACTTGTTTTCAGGAAAGAACACTGGCTTTGGAGTCAAAGAACCTGGGTTCAAATCCCAAGAAGTTCTAGCTGCTTAATGTATGACTATGATCAAGTCACAATTTCTTGGGCCTCTGTTTCCTCATCTGAAAAACAAAGCCGTTGGACTAGATAACCACTGAAGTCCCTTCTTATTTTATATATATGATCTTATAAGAGTTTAATGGGAGAAAATACAAACTTAACATTATAACTCTAAACATAAATGGATTAAATTTGCCATCAAAAAGACAAAATGGATAAAAATAAAATTATTAATTTCCTGAAAACAAGAATTTTATTTAAATGTATGTAAGCATACAATAAGAAAAAGAGATTGAATAAAAATGTTATATTTCAGGTAACTTTAAGGAGTGGAAATTATGATTTTATACAATTTATATAATAACAAGTGCCCTATCATGTAAGTTCTTGAATTTTGGCAAACTGTCAAAAAACATTTTTAGTATTAAAATATAGTAGTATACTTTAATAGTCTTCTTTTGGGCCTCGATAAATCCAACAAAAAATGACAAGAATAGAAAGAGAACACTGAAGGTAGGAAAATCTAGGTTTGACTGACCAAAGGTAATTTCTGAATGTGATGTTAAATACACTTCTCAATATCTAATAGAACCTTTGCAAAGACTGATGAAGTTCTAGGGCTTAGAGAAATCAAGCATGAATGTAAAATGGCAAGAAAAATGAACATACCAATTACAAGCAATAAAGAGATAAAACAGAAAAGAAAGGAAATATGAAAAAAAGATACAGACTTAAATAACTAGATGTGATAATACCATCAATAATAATTGGGCTATAGAAAAAATTATAGAAACAAATAATTAAGTTTAAGAGAACAAGGAGACTAAACAACAGAAGTTTCAGAATATTGTTAAAGCAGTACTCGGAGGAAAAAAAAGTCTTTGAAAACTTATATTAATAACCAGGAAGTCCAAGAAAGGCTTCCCATGGGAAATGGCATCTGAGTTGAGATGCAAAGGAAGCTAGTAATTCTAAGAGGCTGATGTAGGGATGGCATGTCAGATGGCCTATATAAAGACACAGAGGCAGGAAATGGATTGCTAAGTTCAAGGAACAGTATGAAGGGATTGGACTTGAGAGCTTCTGAGGTCCCTTTTAGCTCTAGATCAATATTCTTCTATCACTTTCTTTACTGGAGCCAAAATGAATGGCAAGAATGGCAAGAAGAGGAAGAGTCGAGCTCCCCCTACCAGCTTCTTCATACAGATAAAGAAAATCCATCAGACCAAGTCATGATGGGACAACCCAAGAAAAAAAATCACAAATTATTTTTCAATCTAGGGTATCATAGGAAGAGAATCAGAGAAATCTATGTACCCTGTGCAGGTATCTAGTTAGCAGCAGCCATTCAAAGTATTCTGGTTTAGGGAAACTATACATCCCAGGGTAAGAAGAAGCCCTTGATAGAGCATTGAAAGGCCTAACCTGTAGGATGTAGGAATAAAGGCCAGCTAGAAGTCCTGTCCCCCTCTATTCAGCTGCATGTTACAGATGTAGGGGAGAAGTGTATCTGGGGCAGCATTCCAGGGGGAAGAGCAGTCAAGGTCCTAGGTTGTGTTTTTATTTAAAAGCAAGTTCAAAAACAAACAAACAAACAAACAAACAAAAACCAGCTGTGTGGCTCACATCTCAGGAGTGGAGCTAGGTCTCATTTCCACCTCTGGCCCAGTCTGAAGCTTCCTGTAGAATAACCAGGACAAGAATCTTAGGTCAAAGGGAAGTCTGCAGTTTTGTCACTCTGAACCAGGAGAATTTTCTAGATGGTTAATAATGGCTAAGTCCAGTAACAGTCCACTAAAATTCTAACTGGGACAAACCCACAAGACTGTTGATCAGACCCAAATACCAGACAGAAAACTGTAGAGCTCAGCTAGGGTGGACAGCAATCAGTCTTTGCCTTGGATCTTTAGGATCACTGAAATTTTCAAGTCTTCAATCTGAGCTGTCTCTCAGATGCTGGAATAACATGCTACTCTATATCCCAAGAAAGCAATAAGGCCAGCCAAGAAATTTCCTCCAGAATTGTGCTGAGCCTGGCCCTAACACAAATACTAAGGTCAGAAAGTAGGCTGGAAAAATGAGCAAACAAACAAAAAAGAAGCCTACCATAAAAAAACCTATGATAGTGACAGAGACACTCAAGATACAAACCAAGAAGAGAATGATTCCAAAGTTATCTCCAAGCAAAGAACCACACACAGAGTTGAGTACAGAAATATATTGCATGCAATGCGAAATAGGAGGGAAAGGGAAAAAAAGGTAGAGTGAATAAATAAGAGGGTAAGTAGATTAAAGGAGGAATTAGTCTCAAGCAAAGGTAGACTTTGAAGAGGAGCCTAAAAGAAAAGAAAGAATTTATGATAACACTTATTACTTGCCTTTGGATAGAGAGTTGAAAGATGCAAGAGTGTAGATTAAGATTTTTTTTTTAACTTGGTCAGTGTGGGAATTTGTTTTGCTTGAATGTGTATGTTTATAGTAAGGATTTTTTTCTTGCTTTCTCAGTAGAGGATAGGGAGGGGAATAGCAAATATTTGTTAAATGAAAATGTAATTAAAAAAAGAATTAGCTTTGATCAACTATATCACTGTTTAAACCTATTCTACAATGAGATCAAAGAAAGAAGAAAAAAACCTATAGTAATATTTTATTTTTGTAATGAATTGGCAACTATGAGTATACCTTCATTTGGCAATTAGCTTAATCAATTTTGTATGTGAAGATAATGGAATATTATTGTGGTCTAAGAAATGATAAAAAAGATGATTTTAAAGCAGCATACAAAAAATTGTGTGCACTGATGTACAGCAAAGTTAATAGAATCAGGAGAATAATTTATACAATTTAACAACAACCTAAAAACAAACTTTGAAATCTGTAGTAAATCTGATCACACAACTATCCAAGATTTTAGATGACTGATGATGAAGCCTGCTGTCTACCTCCTTACAGAGAAGTGACAGACTCAGAGGGCTGAATGAGATATGTATTTTTTGGACACAACCAAAAAAGAAAAGTGTGTGTTTTTAAATTGTTTTGCTTTATTATGCATATTTTCAATAAGGATTTTGCTTTTGCTTTTTTACCCCCAATGAGATGGATATGGGACAGAGAAAAATAGGTGTCTGTTTGTTTTTTAAACCAAGTTGAGTATGATGACCTAGCAAAGGAGACTGAAAATGGCAGAATGGTAGGAAGAGAGAGGAAAGAAACAGTGTCCAGGAGGAGGGGTGGGTAGAGAGTGTCAAAAGCTGTAGAAAGGTCACAGAGAACTAAGAAAAGGCTATAGGATTTAGTAGTAAAGAGATAATTAGTAATTCTGGCGTGAACAGTCTCAGTCAAATGATAGGATCACAAGTCAGATTTTATGGAACCTGAGAAATAGGTGGGAGGTGAACCAATGGTGGCAATGAGTATAGATGGCCTTTACTAGAAGTTTGGCTAAAAAAGGGAATAGACATATTGGATGACAGCTTGAAAAAAGATAAGGTTTTTGCTTTGTTTTTTTTAAAGGTGGAGATACTAGTAACATGTGTAGGTGGCAGAGATGAAGACAGTGGAAAAGGAGAATAAAGATTAGAGAGAGATAATTATTCAAGGAGTGAGCTCCTAGAGAAGACGGGAGAGGAGGCTATCAAGAGTACAACTATTTTCCAATAAAATGCAAGGTAAGGTCCTTGACTAAGAAGGAGCAAAGAGGAGAAAGTATGGGATTTCTGAAGTGAGGAGGTCTGAGCTATCACCATAGTAAGTAATAGGAAATAGTTTGGAGTTAGATTGTGAAGGGCTTTACATTTCAGGCTGAGGAGTTTGTACTTGACTTTAAAGATAGTAGAGAACAATGCATTTCCACAGTTATTAAAGCCAAACAATTCATCATCACAAGGCCAATCTACTACTGATGAGCTTTTCAGTATCTTAGTTGAACTGGTCCTCAAAAAAGATATAATCTATTGCTTATACGTATCCACTCTCAAAGCCTTTTGGCATGACAGAATCTGCCATAGTTTTTGTGGTACCAGCAGAGCCTTCAAGAAACCCAGAGTTACCTGCATGCTACAACAAGGGATCAGAGTAGGATGTCAAACAGCATGTAGGGTGCCAGACCTTGTGTTCTTCCAATTTATATGAATTTATGTGTCCTGTAAAGTTTAAATCTAACCACAGTTGTCCCTATAGTCTTCTAAGCTGCTGTAGGTTTATGGAAACAAGAGCTCTGTTTTGATCTGTAGGAGAACCAATTCCTAAAGTTCCAAGAGTAATTCTTTATTTCAGACTAGTAGAAGGTTGATATAAGTGATACTTAGGAGGCCAACCATTTATTAGTATTTCCTGCCCCTCTATCTCATCCTCCCTCACATATGTTCCTTCCAACAGGCTTTTGTCTAAGGCAGGGGTTCGGCAACCTTTTTGGTCGTGAGAGCCATAAACGCCACATTTTTTAAAACGTAATTTCGTGAGAGCCATACAGTGCTCACAGTGCGTGCTCCTGTAACAGTGTGTGCTTCTGTAACAGTGCCTGAAAAAAAATTGACTTTATGGCTCCTGCAGAAAAAGCCATATGTTGCCGACCCCTGGTCTAAGGTATGATCAATGTAGTCTTCCTACATGTGCTGTCTTCAAACATGTTATATTCTTGTTGATTTTTATCTACTCTTTGTCTTTATTTCTCCATTTTCTAGATTTCTACCTGAATATTGGGCTCTTGCTACTTTAGCCTTCAATAAAGAGATCATTTAGGAACAGGAACTCTCTGTTCAACAATTAACCACTTACATGGAATTCATGGCACATAGGCTCTGATTATACAAACTGAAACAAAAATGAAACAATTTAATAAAGGCCAAACTGTGAGGCCACAGAAAAAGAAGGCAGAAGGCAGACTTAAGTCCTTGCTACCTGCCTCCCCTTCTATCACGCTATAAGTCTAAGGTGACGGAAAAAATACACACAATAATAAAGAAAAAGAGTCACGTTTCTGGTATCAACTGACCAAGCAATCAATCAACAAGAATCTATTAACTCTGTGCTCTGTGCCAAGCTGAGTATTATTCTCTGGGGATGCAAGTAAAAAGAATGAAACAACCTTAACCTGTAAGGTGTTTATATTATAACTGGGGAGACATAAAGTACAGTAGTCCCCTCTTATTTGCGGTTTTGCTTTCTGCAGTTTCAGTTCTCAAGGGTCATTCCAGGGGAAAGAAAGAAGTAAGGAAAGGGTCTATGCAGGATGAAAGAAGAGGCTGGCACATGGTTTTCAAGGACACACAGAGGCTGGGACCAGGGCTTGGACGGATGGAAGAGGTGGGTAGGCAGGCAAACAAATGACTGGGTGGGTGGAGAGGGGCAAAAGTCTTCTCTCTCTACACAGAGGTCTGCCTACAGCAGTGGTTTGTCCCCAGCTGAGGTCTCTTCAAGTATCATTTCTTCTGCTTTCACTTGGAGGTTTTTTTAGATTTAGTTTTGGAGGGACAGGGTAAGAAGACATGGAAAAGCTAGCTGAGGGGCAGGAATACAAAGAGAGAGCAGCACTGTAAAGTTAACATAGGTGTTAAAAGTTAGTGAGAACTGTTTGTGGTTTCAGGCATCCACTGGAGATGTAGAAATGTATCCCTAGTGGATGGGGAGGTGGGGGAACACTACTGTACAGTGCTGTATAATAATGTATAATGTATTACTGTATTTAATGTTGACAATGTCTTATCCACTTAAATCCACGTTTTATCCATCCATGGTAGGTCTTAGAACATATCCCTGTGGCTAGGAGGCTGTACTGTACAGATGAAAATATAAGTATTAAGTTAATTAACACAAATACATACAAAGTAGTAAAAAATAAGTTTGGGGGAGAGAATATAAGCATTTTCAGGGATGAGGTAAGGCTTTATACATAAAGTAGTGACTGAACTGCACCTTCAAAGGAACAGGGACTATCTGAGTCAGAGATAAGGAGAGAATGAATTCAAGGCATGGGGGGGATGGACTGTGCATGGCACAGAAATCAGAGGGGAAGTGTGATGAACAAAGAGAAGGTCAATTTTGGCTGGATTGCAGATTGTGGAAGAGGGAATAATATCCAATATGGCTGAAAAAGAAAAGTCAAAGATAGGCTGTTTAGGTCTTCGAAAGCCAAGTCAAGTTTTTATTTTCTCCCAGAGGCAGTACAAAGCCACTGAATTGGATGAGTAGGAAAATAATACGGTGAGATCTGTGCTTAAGGACAATTATTTTGATAACATTTCATTTTATTATTTTTTTGGAGTTTTCTTTTTTTCTTTCTATATTATTCATTTTTTTAAAGTGAACAATCTTATAAAACCAAAACCCCAAATTATATACTTTGACAACATTTTGGAGGATGGAATATAGTGGTGAAAGTCTTGAGGTAAAGACACCAATTAGGAGATTGTTGCAATAATATAGGTAAGAGATGATAAACTAAAGTGATAGCTGTGTGAGAGAAGATACAAGGTCAGTTATTCATGAGATAACTATGAATCAAAGAAAGTTTTCTTTAAATTCCCTATAATAGTCCAGAAGAGGTGGTTTGTTATTTTAAAATGAGATATTGGAGTTGGTTTCTTTGTTCATTCAACTTTATATATACCTAAATGAAAAACAAGCTAGCTTCAGTCATAGAATTAGTAAAAATTCTTCCTTACCATGATTCTACTAGGAAACATGCATTTTTATATGTATTTTGTTGCAATAAACATTTGCATTTTATAAATTTTAAAATGAAAACAAATCATTCTAGGCAATGAAAAAGTATCGTAGGGAAGAGATCCAGAAAAAAAATGTCTCTTCCCTTATTATAAATGAAAGGTCCTAATGTCAATTTCAAAGAAAAGTAACGATGAGTTATAAGAAAGGCAAATACACAGACTACTAGAAACAGAGGAAGGAGTAAAATAGCAAACAACTTATCAATTTAAAAAACCCGACACTAAAATTTTCATAATTTCAAAAGTGATAGGAAGTTAAAAATTTTTTTCAATGTAATCATCTTTGCTGATGAGGCTTTATCTTTCATGATAGAAATTAAAAAGGTCTCTGAACAAGTACTGCTTGCCAAAAAACTTTTCAAAGGGACACTGATATTTATTATTTGTATGTTATTATATGTATTGGTGTTTTTTTTAACTTTAAAAATATCCTCTCCCAGAATGAAGTTGATCCATATATACAAATTATAAAGTAAGACACTAGTACTAGTTCTCCAAACAAAATCTTAGTACTGGACTAGCAAAGACAGAGCAAACAGAAATGTAGAAGAAGCTGTGAGAGTCAATGTATAAATGAGAGAGTAAGCCATGACGCTCCCAAGTGACTGCTATGTAAACATCTCAAAAAAATTATATACGAACTTAAATGTGTCTCTGTGGACACTGGGGGATGATTTATTTTTTTGGAGAGTTAGTAAATGCCTGAATCAGTTAGTATAGGAAGCAGCCAATTATTTAAATCTTCCTGTTTTTTGAGATAAAGTTACAATTCTTTACTCTTTTCTTGATATGGTATGAACACCAGTCTGTCCCAAAGACATATTTGTAAAGTACTTAATACAGTGCCTGGTATGTAGCAGATGCTTAATAAATGCTTGTTCCACTCCTGCCATCTTTCAATAATATTATTTTTAGACACTTTAGAGAAATAACAATTTAATTTCTATTCTGGCACTAGTATAATGGTAAAAATCTTAACTTCCCACTTCGATAATCCTCCAGCCAACTACTAGAACAATTTTTCAAAAAAACAGATTTGACCACATCACCTCCCCGTTCCCCCCCACCTACAGCCAATAAACTCCAGTGGCTCTCTATTATCTCTAGGATCAAATATAAGATCCTTCAACTGGTTTTCAAAATCCTTCCTAACCTGGGCTCTTCCTACCTTTCTGGTCTACTTATAGCTCCTTATACTAAGGTATATCTTATAAACTTTCTTATACTTTACATCCCTACACTCTGAGATCTGGTGACAATGGCCTCCTTATTCCTTCCATACTACTCAGCTTCTCAACTAAGCATTTTCTCTGGCTTCTCTCCTCATCACAGAAACCTGGCTTCCTTCAAACCTCCGCTAAAGTCACTAAATAATTCCACAAGAAATCTTTCCCAGTCTTCCTTAATTATACAGCTTGCTTGCCCCTCTGGGATGACTTTTATTGATTTTTGTATGTACACAGTAGTTCAAATGTTGTCTCCCTCAGACTGTAAGCTCATTTCTTTGCCTTTCTTTATAGTCCCACCACTGAGCAGTGTCTTGCACATAGTGTTTAAGAAATACTAGCTGACTTTTCTAATAACTAATACTCAAGGTAAGTAGTATGAATATTATCATCATCTCCATTTTTCAGGTGAAGAAGAGGCATAGAGCAATTAAGTGACTTTTTCCGAAGGTGAATGACTGGGTCAGAACTGGGATTTGAACTTGGGTCTTCTGACACCAGGATCAGTGCTCTTTCCACTACACTACACTTCTTTTTTAGTTCAGCTTCATTTGAGAATTCGGTGAGGGCAGGAAGCCCTTGTCATAATTCTGCTGAATTCTTGCAATAGCCTCATGATTGGCCTCCTCAAGTCTCTCCTCCCTCCAATCCATTCTTCATATGGTCACCAAAGTAATTTTCTTAAAGTCAAACCATGTTGGCTCTCCACTCAATAAACTAATGACTTCTTATTACCTCTGGGGCCAAAATGTAAACTCCTATTTTACATTTACAAACCTTCACAACCTGACTTTTTCCTATCTTTTTAGTTTTCTTACATATTACTCCCCTCCTCCATTTATACAAACCTATCTGTAGAGGGCACCTGACTCTCCTATTTCCTGTCTCTGTGCCTTTTTGTAAACTGTCCCTCTTGCCTAGAGCACTCTCCCTACCTTGCTTCCCCTTAGTCTCCAGATATCTTTAATTTCCCCTAAGATTAAGTTCAACTACCGTCCTCTCTAGAGGCCTTTCATGGTTCCTCCCAGCTGCTAATGCCTTTCTCTCTAAGGTTATCTTATATTAACTTTGTACAGTATGTTACAAGTACTTATATGTGTTTACGTTCTCTATCTTCTTAAACTGTATGTTCCTTGAGGGCAGAGCCTATTTCACTTTTGTCTAGGCACAGTGCCTAGCACAAAGTCAGTGCTTAAGAAATATTAATTTTGAAGCTGGAGAAAAAGTGATGATTCCCCCAAAACTAGAGGATTATATTGCTGTAGACTTCATCAGCTCCAAAGGGTTCTATCCTGTACTAGAACCCATTCTTCAAGGGAATTATAGTACTAGGTTTTTTGATACTGAGATTTAAACTGGGATGTATTATTAGATCAGAAAGAAACCCAAGGGTTCTTAAATAACATCAAGTGGCAAATCAAATGATAAGATTGAAAGGGTCTTAAATGCAAAATTCTAAATACCCAACATACACCAGATTTAATTCAAGTGTACAGTATACATCTACATATGAATTTTGAATGACAAAATATAAACCTCCAGCAAATACAGTAAATAACATTTTTTAAAAACTCTGTAATAGAAACATTATTTAGTCCAAACTCCACAGTGAGAAAATTTTGGAGTCAGGAATGAATGAATGCTTAACCTCTTTTCACTCAAAGAGGAGGAATAGATGGTGAAACATCACATTTCTGTACAATTGGGTATATCACAAGGAAGGGCAAAAACCAGATTCTTTAAATACCAAACATATTACAGTGATGATGGGACCTAGTGAATGCCTTCACTTTCACTTTAAACTTCAGTGAAATAGTATGTTAGTAAAGGTAATTTTCGAGAAGGACAATGTATTCTCAAAAGAAAGCCTTTTTATAGCTACAGAACTGAAAGAGCAGACTTGAGTGTTCTTTGGAAAGTGGGGATGGGGTACCCCACTGAGAAGTTCCAAATTGTTTGCCCCTGAATATTTTAGTAACTGTATATATAGGGAGAGTTGACTCACTCTGATTTCCCATTACACACATCCACACCAACTGTATCAAGGGTTACTGTGGGGTTTTTGCAATAATCTCAAAACTGAACAAAACATTTGCAGATTGCACTTCTAAAGCTCTGAGCAAGATGTGTTTTCTCAAGATATCAAAAGTATTATAATTGCTTCAAGGAAGTTTTTTGAAAATGATTCCCTTTATAAAAATGGACTACTATTTTGTAAAGGATTATTTAGTGCCAAGAACTCTTTTCTCTTTTTTCTGAGAAAAATCCTGAACTCTTAGCCTTTAGTAAAAACTTCCCTTTTCAAAATTCATTTGTGAATTTTAGAGTATCTCTAGTCTCTAGTAATGAAAAGTAACTGGGTAATATGTACTATTATTCTATACTAATGTCATTTGAGAAGAGACAATAATTGAGAAGGAAAGCTTTGAAAGATGATTTCCAGAGAGGGCCCTGGTTGGTCCTATTTTAGGAAGGGTGCTAGAAGCCCTAACATGAATGGCATAAGGCTGTTGGGGGAACTACTATAAAGGATACTTAAGGCTTTTAGATCAGAATAAAGTAGAGTTAATTGAAAAATTGAAACTGGAGGAAAACATTAAAGGTAAGGAGAGATTAGGAGATAAAGGGATTATAGACTTAATCTAAGTAAGAGAGACAGAATAAAGTGGTAAAATTTGGAAAGAAAACCATTTCCTTTGAGCCCGATCCAGTACTGTTTCTACTATGCCATGCAATCCCTTTAATATTTCTATGAAAGGCTAAAAGTATACTGTGTCCAGAATAGAGAAAATGTTTATCATGGAAAAGTCAAGGAATGTCACCAAGTCAAAATCTAGGAGACCACTAGAAATTTCTACTTCCATTTTGAAGCTCACATAGAAAAGAGCCTTGTTGAAGAAAGCAGCTTAGCTTTGGTCTAAATATGGAAAAAAGCAAAGACAGGGAATAACCTTCAAGACTTAGTCAAGATGGGAGCCATCTAATTTGCTGGGTGATAACAGAGAAGATTTGGAAAAGCCTAGGCAAGTGAATGATCATGCCAGATTGTTCAGGCCTCCGTTATCTGTTCTATTACTAGCTCCTCTCCTATTAATAGCATCCATATACTCTATAACTGCTGACTGTATTGTGTTGCACCCACACAATCAATCATTTGTATTGTTAAATGCCTACTAGGTGCCATATACTTTTTAGGAGCTATAGATACAAATAAAATGCCACTGAAAGATACAAAGTCACTATGAAGGAAGGCAACTACTAAAGAAATGAAACATTTATAAGAATTTGGGAGAAGAGATCCACAGTCTCTCAGTTCTCTAGGAGTAAAGTGTCCCATGTAGCCACAAGGAATATAGCTAGGGACTCTGGTTTGAGAAATGCCTGAGAAACAAAGACCTTACATCCTATCATGAGAGATGACAAGGACACATACACTGGCCCTCCACATAGGAACTGAGATGTGAGGATTACTAGTATTAAGGAAGGAAGCACAACTTTAGAAACTGCTCCAGTTTAAGTTCAACTGTCAAATGCAATTATATATTCAACTACCTGGGTGGCCTTGAGCAAGTTACTTCTCTCCCTGGGCCTCAGTTTCCTCATCTATAGAAGACCAGGGTCCAACTCGAAGGATTCAAGGTCCCTTCCAGCTCTAGATGTCTGGTCCTATAACCTGTGTCCATTTCACTGCTATGAAAGGTGTAAACAATCAGAAGGAGAGAAAACAATTTTATGGGCATCAGAAAAGTCTAAAGGTCAGACTAGTCATTCAAATTACATATATTTTCCTGCCTAAGAACTTTGGAAAGTCCCAAATGTATTTAGAAAAATGCAAAGCATAGTTTAAAATCTGAAAGTCAGGTATGGGTAATGAAAACAGATGAAAGAAAAGATAGCTTTAAGTATCACACTGAATACAATTAGGAAGATAAGACTTTTCTATAAAAGCATTTGTTAGGGGGAAGATATGGGAAAGAAGTAATGTCTATTTTAGAAGGATTTAGACTCTATTTAGAAACACTGTATCCAAAACTGATCAAAATGTGAAAAACTCTTTCCGAACTCAATTTTAAGGCAAGGAATTTCTGCTTATAATTATAAAATTAATAATCCTATAAGAAGAACTGAATTGAAAAGCACTCCTGTCTGATGAGACCTGAATGATAAAAAAAGTAGTTCCATGACTGGTGTTAATCTAATGCCTGTGTTTAGATGTGCTTGAAGTTTTTAGCCCTGGAAGCACAACATTTTCTTGTAGTTTTAAAATAGTAAGATAGGTGCCTGTTTTCTTACAGTTTAAGACCTAGAAGAAATTTTAGAATCTAGATCCTATCACGGCAACAGCAGGGACTTAATAAATGTTTGCTGTTAGATCCTCATTTTTCAGATTAGAAAACTGAAGCCCAAAGAGGTGGCACAACCACAAGTGACAGCAGCCTATGTTCAGCTCAGGTCACTGGTTTTTTACTCTTGCTCAGGCTTGCTTCTCAAAGATAACACGAGGTTTTCTGTAGGCTTTTTATTTCTTTTGGGAAAGAGAAGATACTGGAGAAGGTGATATGATAGGGGAAATCAAGAACATAAAGGCTTACTGCATACATATGTATCTGATTCTAAGATGCACCACAGTTTAACTCATTTTCTACATTATGTTCTTCCTACAGTTTCCATTCACAAGGTACTCCCCCCAACATCTTTCCCAATGGGAGCACATTCACTTCAACCCCTCTCTCTTATGGTGTCACCTCACTATAGACTCTAACAATGTTATAGACAAGTCACATAGCACAGAATTCAGTTATCTTGAAATCCTCTAAGAGGGGAGGATTTGTTTCTTGGCCTGATATCTGATCAACCACAAAACACCCAAAACAAATCTCTTAAAAAGTCTGAACTGACAGACAACATGACCTTTAGTAAAGGTCTCGAGTCAGAAGAATAGCAGTTCTCATGCGTAGAACTTTCTAACTCAGTCCAGGAAGCATACTTCCCTACTACTCTCCTTAACTGCCTCTCTTTCTAAATTATTAAAGCTTTAAAATAACAACTGCTTATGAACTCTCAGGTAATCTTAAAAATCCCTAATACATAGTATTTGTGACCTCCTAAATATCTGCTGATAATGATGGCTAGGAGGCTATTAAATGAGATGCAGCTTTTTAATCCTCTACATAGCTTTCAGGAAGATGTAGAATGAAAGAAGTAAATTTTATAATTTTTGCTACTACAGACATCTTAAAAACCGCCTACTAAGGAAAAACCAACTGAAGTTTCTAAGATGTTGCTAGGAACAAAAGCCATACAACTTTAGTCCAACTAAAGACAGTTAAAAAACCTTGTAAAATACATTTGTTAGGTGTAGATAGTTTGAGGCCAATTCCTCAGATGTATTGTGATATTGAAGGGCAGATTTGTAAACCAGATTTCCTTTCTTATTTCTACTCAAACCACAGTGGAAATGACAACTTGGGCTTTAATGTGCTCCAAGTTTGGAACATATAGCCATTTTTTAAAGATGAACAAAACTGGGAAGAGAGGTGGGAGTAAGGTGGGAGGGGAAGGTAATGATTAACAGAAAACACCTAAAAAAAATCGGTCTTTTGGTGGAAACACCAATTCAAAGAAAATTAAAAAATTTGATATGGTTAAAGTGCCCACATAAAACTTAAAGGTAGATAAGATATAAATTACATACCATGAAAAAGAAAAAAGTTGCATTGACCTATAAACTCAGAAATCAATGAATGACAAGAACAGAGTAAAATGATTATTATTAGAAATAACTTCTACCTGAGTAAATTTTTTAAACAACTAAGACCAATAGAAACTGAACAGATATAAAGTCAGTAGCCCCATTTTTAGGGAAGATTAGCACATGGCCTTTGACAGATAGTAAACATAACTTTAAAAGGTAAAGCTTAGCATACTCTTTTTCCAAATCGTTTTTTATAAGTTCCCCAGACAGACTCTACAGAGAAAGTCTGTTAGAGAAACAGTTTTTGTCTTTTTCCAGAGAACTGTTCTAGTTTTACTCAAGTATTTAAAAAGGAGATAATTTATTAAGTGATCATATAATTTCAGTAGAACATAACACTAAAGTACTTCTATGATTTTTAAGTTTATAAAAACTGGGAAAGATTACAGGAATATACATTAAACCACATCAATGAACATTACTGAAAAAACATTATAGCAGACAGGTACCAATCAAATAATCAATATGCAGGAAACAACTACATCATCCTGTTTTAAAAGTACAAACTAATACTACAATTTGATTTACTTTAAGAAAATCCACTTGAACAAAACTGACAACTGTATTATAATCACATTTCCAGTCAGTTTATAAGACACAAATTTCATTTCTCCATATATCTATTTCATTTCTGAAAAAGGGCCAGCAGTATTATTCATCAAACACTCAGAGAAGAAATGTAATTCATAGAGAGAGGGGAAATGATGTTAATTTCACGTTATCATCCCATTGGAGAATTGGCAGTTTAATTCAAACATGATCCTCTTTCTGATTAGTACAGCATATAGCTCTAGTTGCAAGAAGGGAGATAAAAGAACTTGCAGTAGGACATTAATAATGTAAAAAAATAAGACTGAAGTGACTAATTTACAAAAACTAAAATTTAATCTATAGTCTGTGTGTATTTTAAAAATCTTTGTATAATATTTCATTTGACCAAAACAAAAAAAAATTAACTTCTTATTTCAAATGCTATAGAAAATGTGACCAATATTCATAGTTAGAAGAATTTGTGAATGGAACAATAAAAACAAAATACATAGTCTGTGTAAGAATTCATTTTAGTGATATTTATGCCTTGTTAAAAAGTTTGGCCATTACAGCTATCTCAAACCACTAAAGCTTTAACACTTAAAAAGGCCAATTTCATGTTAATGAAATCACCTTAAGTGTTTATGAATAATTAAAGTGGCTGTTATACTTCTTGTTTTAATGCTGTTTTCCCATATGAATATATTTTAAAATAAACCGATCAAATCTGAATTGCATTCTCTTTCAAGAGAAAACAACAAAATGGGGAAAATATTACCCACAAAAGCCACAATGGCCACATGCACTCGCTTTTCAAATGCCACATATACACTTGCCTCTCAAATTTCATTTTAACTAAGTCAGCTCATTCTCCTATTTCTATATTCTATTGCTCAAGCAACTCTCAAAGCTCTGTCTCTAAGTATTTGAACTTGAATGCTCAAAAGATCCATTTTATTTGGACTTGGCTTACTTTCACCTTCATTTTCTAAGTTTAATATTATCATTTCATTCATAATGTAGTTGGATGAACTCTTTGACTTGCACCTTTTATTAATCAATTATCTATCTACTCCATCAAAATTTCTCACCCCGCCCCCACCAAACCACTTGTATTAGAATATACTTAAATCAACTAATGGAATAGATGAAAATAAAATAATATATTAAACCCCACTATTTGTTATTACAAAGTATTATGATGATTATACTATTTAGTATATTAATTAGTATAGCTAATTTTTCAGTCTTTCATATTACTTCTTTGTTCATAATGGAAAATGTTGAGTTTTTTAAAAAAAACAAGGTCAATTATAGAAAAAATGAAAAAGTACTGAATCAACTGTATGGAAAGAATTTTTGTATAGTGACAGATGGGTCCATGACAATAAACATTGGATAGCCTGAAACAAACAAATGTTATGGAAAAGGTCACTTACACAGGGACCAAAGTATATGATTAAAGTTGCTGAAACTGACTGGCAGGAGGCAGTACAATTTCAGGTTAATATAAAACTAAGAGCAATCCTTTGACAAAAACTCTAGTTTACCAAGAATCAGGTATCCAGATCTATAAATACAGTATGCTAAACCTAATAAACTTTGAAATAAAGAATGATAATGACTAGGAATTAGAACAAAGAAGATACTAATTTTTCCAATTCTGTCATCAATTAGCAATTTAGCATTGTCTTAGGTTGTTTGGGGGTTTTTTTGGCTGGGGGGGGATGACAACAAAACAATTTGTAGCTTGTAGTCGTCAGTGGTACTGAAATTGTACCACCCTACTCGCTGTCTGATCTGCCTAAGCTAAGTTTCTCAACTATTAAATGAGACAGCTTGAGTTGGTGGCTTGAGTTCCCTTCCAGTTCTATGATTCTATGAAGAATATGCTCTTATGGTCCTTTCAGTGACCATACTCATAGTGATTTAAATTCCAAATTAAGGAACATTTGTTAGACTTGCAATTTTTTCAAATATCTATGACTGATTTGTTCAGTTAGTTATAATATGGTACCAATGAAAGTGATGGCATGGGTTTGAATCTTAGGTAATCAAATTAGTTTCAGAGTTCCACATTCATAGATGGTACCCCTAATACTTGGCCAGCTGCTTTATAAATGTTTGCAATTGATCATGAAAGAGACAAGATAAAAGTCAACAGATATCCTATCAATAATTCATTCATCCTACTAGAAAAAACGGAAACTGCATAAAGTGGTAGTATCACCTCTCTATGGAAAATCAAGCAAGGATTTTAACAAAAATTATTAATTTAATTCTAGCATATGGATTCTTCTAGTCTGTGCTCCTATACAACTTTCAGTATCAATATTACTATGAAGCTCAAAAATGTAGGAAGAAACTAGGGAGAAGGAAAAGGCATACAAAGGGATGGCATTTAAAAAATTTCCAATTTTACCGGAAATTGTATTCAAAGCTAAGGAATCAGAAATTTTATTTACATTATGGTCATCAAGAGAAGTCTTTTTCTACTTCTCACTTTCAAACTATTGAGTCTGAAGTTCAAAAAACTGCTCCAAAGAATCATTTGAGAAGAACATAATACCAAACAAAGCTTCTCTCCTGGCATCTCTGAATCTGGCCACAGCCCTAGATTTGCTTTTATTGCTCTAACAAACTTTCATACAGTTTGGAAGAATTGCCTCATTCAGGTTGGACCTGATTTGGCCCAACCTGGTCAAAGTTGACTTTCTTACAGATGAAGGAATTAACATTTTAATGAATTTATTTAAAGAATTGGAGGCCATGATTATTGCCATATTGCTTCCCATTCCCCTAACAACAACAAAAGTAGGCATTTCCTCCCTAGATCAAAATATTCTTTATTTCTTTAACTGAGAAGGAACAGACATGGGTTTCAGTTTCACTAGATATAAAATGAAATGACTTATTAAACTAAGGCTTTCCCTCCCACTCACCCCCAAACCCCAGTTCTAAAATTCTGATCCTTTGAAATTTTGTCTCTTAGGATATAGAGCCAATTTCTTCCCTAATAACAGAATTTTGATTGTTTTTTATTAACATCCATCTTAATGTTTCTTTTAAAATGCCTAGTACAGTCTATTACAAACACACTTTTATACCATGTTTAATAAATTATACTTTAATCCAATGACTGGCTGGCCTTCTTGTGATTCTTTGAACATGATATTCCAGCTCTCAGCTCTAGTAATTTTATATGGTTCATCCCCATCCCTGGGATATGTTCTCACCTCATCTCTGTCTACTGGATTCTCTAACTTTCTATAAGTCCCAACTAAAACCCTATGGTCTACAAGAAGCCCTTCCTAACTCCTCTTAATTCTATGCCTTTCTTCTGTAAATTATTTAATATTTTTCCTGTATATAGTTTGTTTGTACATTTATTTTGTTTGTTTGTTTGTTGCTCCCCCACAATATTGTGAGTTCCTGGAGCACATTACATTGTGAACTCCTTGAAGGCAGGGGTTGTCTCTTCTTGTGTCTCCAGGAACAGCAGGTACTTAATTTATTAAATAAATACCAATATTGTCATAATATTAAACACAAAAATTTCATGAAAAACAGTGCATTTTTTTCCTTCTTTCTAAAAATAAGAAATGATAATACATGTACAACAACCCAGATTGAATTGTTTTTCAACTTCAGAAGGAGGGAGGGAAGAAGGGAAGAAGGGAGAGGAGACAACATGAATCATATAACTTTGGAAAACTTATGTGTAAATATGTTATTAAAATAAAGAAAAAACTAAAAGTAACAAATGGTATGTTAATTACTGTTTGAAGAAAATCTGTCAGAATCAGATATAATTCTTTCAAATTAACCACCTTTATGAAAAATCATCTTCTGAATGCCCTTCCTTATAAGAATGTTTCTAAATTTTTACAAATGATAAAAGTATGATCCACAATAAGTACTCTAGCACTAACTTTCAATTATAAAAAATGTTTATTTAGTGCCTTCTTTTAAAAAATTAACTGGAACAGTTTTAGTATTTTTTTAGCTTGAAAGGTATGTATTTTCAGTTTTTAATGATCCATAACTATCTGCTTATTTTCTAGACTTTAATCTATGATATATAACATGAACACATATGTGCATATATATATTTGATGTGAAATCAAGACAGGTATAGAAAGTCATTAATTTATTAATGGGAGAATACTTCAAAAAGCTCAATGAAATGATCCCACCTAGACAGCTAATTAAAATTGGTATGTAAAATACTTTAAGCTTTTATTTCAGTTGGTTATCCATAAAGGCAGAGGATAAAAAAGTACCATTGCCGGCATGTTTTCTGACATTTAATTTTCACTTCATTGATAGAAACGTTCACTATGCCCACTCAAGAAAAACTTTTTTGCTTCATCATAATCAAACCATACATTCTAAAGTCCTTGAAGAAACCCATATTGTCATTTATCAGAGCTCAAAACAGTAAAAGGGCAAAGGCAGAGAAAATGAGACTGGTAGCATAGATGTTAGAGCTAAACTGTTTGTCTAAGATTCTAAGAAAGGGTAAAATGGAAAAAAGATTAGAGGTAAGCAAAGAAAATAAATATAGTTAAAAAGTTGAAATTAAAAGTAGAGACAGGAAAAACTATCTGCCATAATTAGTTGATGTTCTATTCTGTAGATACAGAAAAGAAAAAACCTACTGAAATGTTCAGCAAAAGTGACAGCTAGGTAGCACAGTGGATAGAATGCCAGGCCTGGAGTTGGGAGGATTTAGATTCAAACCTTAGATACTTCCTAGCTGATTCACCCTAGGTGAGTCACTTAACTTTGTTGCCACTTTTCTATCTTAGAACTGATACTAGATAGAAGGTTTAAAAAAAAAAAAGATATTCAAAGAGGTTAAAAATTAAAAGAAGCCATACACAATCTAACCTCAAAGTAGAGAAAAATCCAGGGTATTTTCTTCTAATTAAGATAGACATCACACAGATTAGCATAGTTACTAAAAGGACTATATATCAAGACAAAGGTCAAATGTTTATATATATACACACACACACCACCCATAAAGCATATAGTTAGCTTCTCCACAGTCACTATTAATGAAGGGCTACTTACTCAGATCCAGGACATCATCTGTTTTTATCAGGTCTTCTTCTCTTGTCAGTGGTAACTGAGTCTCTGGTTCATCTCGAAGTTGTAGTGACAGTGAGCGGTACATGAAGAAAACTCGAATTGCCTAAAGAAATATGTTTAAAATAAAACAGTAAAATTGTGGTAGCATCTAAGACTCTTTATCAAAAATCATGCAAAAAGATGTAAATGTTATGGCAACTTGTAATAAAAAAAAGGTGGTCTGGAGGTCCAACACCAGAGTTATAAGCATTTATTAACAAAGAGAGAGAGAGAGAGAGGCGAGAGAGATTTCAGCCTTACTAATTTAAGGTAAGATCAGGTCCCAGATTTTTTGCCAAGGGTCAGCCCAGGGAGTCAGTCTATTCAAAAGTGCAAGTAAAAGACCCCTCTTCTCCTTTCCACACTTGCCTTTTAAACCCCACTAGCTCCTCCTTCCACAGCGACATTACATGTTGATGCAGATGCTCATGATGACACTCATGCTGATGTGGTAGGGCTAGACTCTGTATTCAGGATCAATGTTCACACAATCTTGATAAAATACACACACACACACACACACACACATCTATATAGACACACATATATACTCCTCCCCCATCTTTTAGTTTCACTCTTCTGGCATAGGTTATGCCTGGATAAACAGGGTTTTCATGGCAAGAGTAATTACTCAATCAGTTAAATACCTACTCTGGGCCAGGATCTGTGCTAGAAATGGACAAAGTACTCTCAGCTATATTTAAAAAATATAGATATATCTTATTTTTCCAATGAACAAAAATCAATTCTCTTCCCCTCCCCCCAACCACTGGAAAAAATAAAAAAAGCAAAAAAATCTTAACAAATACAACATACATTTTCTTATGGCAGCATTTTTTGGGATAGCAAAGCATAGGAAATGAAGTAGATGCCTATTAACTGGGGAATGATTATCAAATTGTGGTTCCTGAATTCTGAATACATGAATTATAGAACATGGAATATTAATATGTTGTATGTGTTAAATAGAGAGCAGGGAAAATCTCCATGAACTAATGCAGAGTAAAGTATGCAGAGCCAAGAAAACAATATATACAGTAACCACAATGTAAATGGAAAAAATAATTGCAAAAATTGAGTGAATTTATCAAAATTATAAAAATCAAGCAGAACTCAAATGAAGAAATATGAGATCAACCCCTTTGTCCAAGTGGGAAAGGTATCACGCATTGCATGTTTTTGGACTTTTACAGTGCATTGATGATATGTGCTGATTTTTTTTATTCTTTAAAAATAATTATTTGTTGTATGGGGCTGGTTCTCTGGGAAAGAGAGGAATACCTGGGATAACTATGATGAAGTAAGGAACTGAAGTCATCAGTCAAAATATAATAGAAAAAACAGAAATAGTCAAGTAAAACAAAATCTGAAATTAGCTATACCTAAAAATAAATGACTCATTCTTCAACTTGAGTACTTCACTTCTATTTGTTTTCAATTGTCCAGAGTTAATACATGGCAAGACTGAAGTAAGAGAAAGTGAGGATTAAAAAAAAAAATTGGTAATTTTGGAAGGATTTTTAAACTATGTCTACCTAATAACTTCTCCTTTAGAGTGCTAAATATTTTCAAATTACTCTTCTTTTACATTTTCTAATCAATTGTCTAGTACAGCATCAAAATAGGCAACTAGAGTCACAGAATCTGCATCTGAAAGGAACTCAGAAGTCATCTAGTTCAACCTATACCTGAAAGGAATCCCCATCACATTTGACAAGTAGCCATTCAGCCTCAGGAAGGAAGGCAGTAAGACCAAAGGAAAAGCAGTAAATAATCTGCTATCTACAATTTAGGCAAGTAGTAAATATAAGCTGACTATGAATAATTAATTTTCATGTAAGTCAAAGGTTTCTTAGACTCTTTTTGCTATCCTTACCAAAAAAAAAGAAAAGAGTACACTCTAAATTCTACCTTATTTAAACCTTCTATTGCCAACAAACATTTTCAAATTTCAAAAAACCATTTCAAAAGGAAAAATACATTTAAATTCCTTCAAGATCAGTGAAGCTGTTCTTTACTTCCTCACAAAAAATACTGCTCAAACTGAGGCTCCTCTTTTTTCACATGAAAAGAAATAAACATTTTTTTCAAATAGACATCAGAGTGCCTAGTAGTTAATGGTCATGTGTTCGTGCAGGTATCACTTTTCCAATACTAAAAATCAGTGGGTTCAGGGACAGCTGGGTGGCTCTGTGGATTGAAAGCCAGACCTGGAGAGAAGAGGTTCTAGGTTCAAATCTGGCCTCAGACACTTCCTAGCTGTGTGGCCCTTGGCAAGTTATTTAACCCCCATTGCCTAGCCCTTACTGCTCTTCTTCCTTAGAACCAATACACAGTAAAAATAAATGGGTTCACTAATCCTTTGCCCCTGTTCTTGTGTAAGAAGTTTATCAAGAGTAAGAATATGGGAATACTATAACCTATTTCACTATACTTCTGGAGTCACAGATTTTTAAGTTCAGATGAATAGTACCACAACTATAATCAATTGTGTAGACTGTAGACTCTTATTTCATCATCTCTAAAATAGGAATTTAGTCAAGAGGGCTTAAAAATCTCTTCTAGTTCTAACACTATGAATGATAAAGGTTTTCACTTAAATATCTATATAATGGCACTTTCTTCATAACCCCACCTATAAGGTGTATAGCACAAATATTATCTCTAATTAGTAGACAAAATCAAGGCTTAAGGAGATTAAATGGCACAGGGCTAGGAAGTAGGGAAGCTGGCACTTGAAATCAAATTTTAAGTCCAATGCTCTTTCTACACACTATGTTAGATAGGAAAGTATTGTTCCCCAAAGTCTTTATTTTTGTTTGCAGAAAGATGAACTTCCATTGTCTAACTTCCTAAATAAAGGATCAGGGAGCTTAAACAGGTCCAGTTCATGCATTCAGCTCTTCTAATTAAAGACTTAAGTAATACTATTGCTTTTATTTTTAATAAAAAGGTTTGAAGTTAAATCACCTACATAAAGATGTATAAGAAACAGAAAAATAATATAATCCCATCAAATGACTGTCATTTACCCAAGGTTCTAATGAACCCTATACATTTATACTAAGCAAAGACTGCTCTTGACAGAGTTGCTTTAGTTTGCTACAAAGTACAAGAAGTGGGTGGCCCCCGACAAGTTATTTCAGTTTAAGCAGTCAAAAAAAAAGTTCTGCTTATGTATATAATATAGGAAAAACCCTACCAAATTGTCATTAAGCAGAAGCCTCATTTTTATGTCAACACTATAAAAGGACATACTTAAGCAAAAAAAAAAATTATGATCCTGATCTGGACATGTGAAAATAGAATCCTGTATGTCTTGTTACAATCTATTTCTTTAAAAAGTGAAACCCAAGATACAAAATGTGTGCAGAATTTGGCTCAAAATACAGGTCTTTTTGGTAAAACATCTGTTTTCACTATGAACAACAAATGGGAAATATTTCCAGGAATATTAAAAAAAATAAAAGCTCCCATTACATTTCCTGTTTCCTATGTAAATCCTTAAAACAAAGTATCAAGCATAAGGATACCAGGCACAATGAATATATATATTTTTAATTGAACCCCTCCTTACCCTCCCCACACCATGAAGGTAACATCTGGCAAAACAAAGATTATATCTTTCATGTTTCCATTTCTTAGTTCATTTTCTGGAGGTGAACATTTGCAAGTTATTCTTCAAATATTAAAATCTGTAGCTGTTTATAATGTTCTCTTGGTTTTACTTGTTTCGTTCTTCATTATCTCATGTAATTCCTTCCAGTTTAAAAAAAAATTAATCTGCTCATTGTTTCTTATGGTGCAGTAGTATTCCATTACAATCACATACCACAAATGATGGACATTCCATCAATTTCTAGATCTTTGCCACAACAGAGCTGCTATAAATATTTTGTAACATATAAGCTCTTTTCCTTTTCCCTTATCTTCTTTGAAAAAAGACTCAGCAATGATATTGCTGCATCTAATAGGCACTATGAATATTAAACAGTATATATGATAAAAGTAGAGTATTACATTTCTAAGAAAGCAAGTCTAATCAATGTTGATTAAATTCTGCATGAGCAATACACATTATCAACATATGCCTTTGCAGTCTGTCTATGTACCTAGCAGCTCCATCATGATGGCCAAAGGCAAATTCTTATGTCTTTTCCCCTTAAACTCACACACACAAAAAAATTCAAGGTCTGCACAAATTCTGATGTTTTTGATTCCCTTCTCTTCCAACATAAAAGTTAGGATTCCAAATGGTCAGGCAATTTCAAACAATGATGGTCAGATCTTATATTCTTACATATTTGCCTAGAGCACAAAGAGTTTAAGTGACTTGTCCAGGGTCACACAGTTAATATAATTGTGTGATAATGAGATTAAATCTACCTTGCCCATTCTCAAATTTAATCGCCAAAAGTGTAAGCAACTCTACTTAACTCACAAGTTAAGAGGCCTGTGACCTACATGTGCTAGAGTGAGTGATGAATCAGAATTTACTGATTGCCTCCTGGGCAATCCTAAGAAAAGCATCTGTTGTGATTGGACAGGTAAACTAGGAGGAAGGCATAGAAAGTGACGCAAAAGAAGCCCCTTTAAAAGAGAGTTCAGTGAGTTCAACTCCACTCTTCTTGTTTGTGTCTTGGATCTGAAGGAGCTCTTCTGGTTTGTGACTTGGACCTAGGGGAACACTGGACCTGGGACCCTGAGACTTTGGTGAGACTGTTCTTAAATCTTTCCCTTAGAATTACACGTGGTGAATGTAAAGGCTAAATCTTCCTGAACTTCTCTAAAGGAACTGCTCTTTCAAAAGAGATTCTGTAATTGAAGCTCCTGCTTCATTCATCTCCAGTCCTCTGGGGCCATATGGCCTTGGGCTTCAGGCTGAGCTCCCTTTGACTGAGGGCTAATTAGATCTGCCTGGGTTGAACAAGGGGGCCTGGAGCAAATTACTTAGTGTGTTAGGTTACTTATCCTGTCCTATTCTCTCTCTCATTTTCTTATTTTCTCTTCTTCTTCTCATTTGCAAATAAACTTCCATAAAAGTCATTTTGACTTGAAGTTATTCTTTAATTGGGGATTGATAATTATTCAATTCTCTGGTGACCAAAACTTTTAATATTCACCCAACCAAAACCCTTTTTCACCCCTCACATTATAGAAGCATGACTTGAAGTCAAGTCTGCCTCAATCCAAGATGAGCTACTTACTATCTCTTTGAAGAGAAAAAAATATAGAAAAAGTAAAAATATGTTAAAGATATTCATAATCTTACTTTTAAGACTACCCGAGGAAAGATAGAAAATGTTTTAAGATTTGATTTGCTAATGAAACTGTCAAGAGAGAGAAGGGTTTAGAGAAAACATGCATGTTAATATATCAATGGTAGAACTCTGAATTGGGCCAGCTATTATAGATAACAATTTGGAACTATTTCCCAAATGTTAATAAATTGTGCATATCCATTCACTACAATGGGATCGACACCCTGAAGTAATAAAAGAAAGAAGAAAAGGATTTACATGTATAAATATATTTATATTAACCCTTTTTGTGGTGGTCAAGAACTGGAAAATAAGGAGAATTTACATTAATTGGGGAATGACTGAACAAATTATGGTACATGAATATGATAGAATACTAGTATTCTATAGTGTAGTAGAAGGAAATGATGAAAGGAGCAGTTTTAGAGAAACCTGAGAAGAATTGTAAGAAATGATGAAGACTGAAATGAGCAGACTCAAAAGAATGATTTACACAATAACAATTTATACAACAAAATCTGAAGAGAAACAACTTTGAAACACTTAAGAAATCTGAGCAATGAAATGATCAACTATGATTCTAAAGAACTCATGATGAAACATGCTACCTACCTCCTAAAAGAGAGGATAGGCTCAAAGTATAGACTGAGACATATTTTTTGGCACGGTTAATAAAGGAATTTGTTTTGCTTGATTATAAATATTTGTTACAAAGGCATTTGTTTATCTTTTTCAATGGAGGTGGGGGAGAGGGAAGAGGGAAACAAGGTGGATTTTTTTTGTAATTAACAAAAATTTTAAAATGTTAAAAAGTTATTTTTATACTGAAAAGGAAAGAAAGATATTGTCTTATATATAGAATCCTATTCTTCCTTGCCTTAAATTTCAAATAACACGAATCAACCAATCAACATGTATTAATTAAGTGTCAACTATGTGCTAGGCACTGTGAATACAAAACAAACAAAAACATAGTCCTTCCCTCCAAGGAGCTTACGTTTCATTGTTAGTAGAAAGATGAAATTAAGAAGTCAGGTAGCTCCAACCAATGTTTCTTTTCCATTTAGGAATTACATTATCATAGATTTACAGTTGCTAGGGAATTTTAAGGCTACCTACCTAGTATAACTTTTTCATTGTAAAGATAATGAAATTAAGAGCCTAGAGAGGTTCAGTGATGTTCCCAAGAACATTTCAAGAAGTAGTAGAACTAGAATGCACATGCATGTCCTCTAATGCCAAATTCATCATATTTTCCCCTCTACCAAGACTCTACCATATTACCTCCCAAATAAACCACACAAAGGGCATACATTAGATATACTTACTACCCAGAGTTTAAACATAATGTGGCATGAATAAGGATACAGCTCAAGCATCCAGCTTGAGATTGGTAAAATGTCATAATCAGATCTCAGTAGTAGTAAAATTATTCTAAATAAAGCATATCCTTTTAAAATATTGTAATTCTGAAATTACCAGTGATATTTTCCGTATCAGAGAAATATGGAGAAAATGTAGACATAAAAAAGTTATTCTTTATTGAGAAAAGCTTTTAAAATTCTTTTGACCTTTAAAGTAGCTCACTTCCTAAAAGTTATAGCAATTCTAAGTAAATATAAGTAGATTTCAATAGTTTTTGACAAACATCTGAAATATCCTTTGAATATTACCCCTCCCCAATTCAAGCAAAAAATTTTTAAAAGTCCATATCAAATACTAAACACATATACTCCCTTTTTACTCTCACTCAAAGCATATCATTCCAAGAAATCCTTGACATTTACAAGGAGACTTTAGCTTACTAGGAATGTTTGCTATATTTTAAAAAACTTTGGAAAAGTAAAAAGAATGAGGAATATTATAGAAATATACTAGTAATTTAATTTTGTTATTTAAACAATAAAATGGAACTTTTCTAAACAGTCCATTAGCACTGTGATGATGATCAACTGTGAAAGTCTTAGCTCCTCTGATCAAAACAACAATCCACAACGATTCTGGAGGATTCATGATAAAAAGTGCCATCCACTTCCAGAGAACCGATGAATTCTGAGGACAGATTGAAGCACACTTTTTTTATTTTTCTTGATTTTTTTCCCAACATGGCTAATATGTTTTGCGTTACTTCATATGGATAAATGATATCATATTGTTTGCCTTCTCAGTGGGAGGGAGGGAATTTGGAATTCAAAATTTTTTAAAAAAGAAAAAAAAAGTATGTAAGCTTGTTGAGAATAAGGACTATTTTTGCTTTACTTTGTAGGGCTTGGCAGAGTGGCTAGCACACAGTAGGCACTTAATAAGTGCTTATTTACTTGAAGAAATAACAATCTTGAAACATTAGCTACAATCTCCTACTTCCTGTCCTCTAGACACACCCAGAACCCTTCAGGGTACATTTATCCCCCACATAATACTCTGAGATCACCATTTTATTTCTCTGGGCCAACACTAACTTTACTAGCAATTCATTTTCTTATTGACTCTGGGCTTCTGGTTGGCTTTTTGTACAAATCTGAAGTGGAATTTGGATGGTACCCAAATAGAGGCAGGTAGATCAGCTGCTTCACATCTAATATAGGAAAAACTAAAAATCACAACAGGTTGAATAATGATGAAGAAAGTTAATGATAAACTCCAGTAAATCATTTCTTCCACCTTGGAACTGCACAAAAAAAACCTATCAGAAGCCCATAGGCAATGACAAAGAGGGCTATTAGTAAAGTCACTGTTAAAATAAAATGGTAATCAACGGCTTGAACTCATGGGTGGAGGTGGACATGATTGGGGATGTAGACTCGAAACTACCACACCAATGCAACTACCAACAATTTGGAAATAGGTCTTGATCAATGACACATGTTAAAACCAGTGGAAATATGCATCGGCCATGGGTGAGGGGAAAATGGGGGGCGAAGGGGAAAGTAGGAGCATGAATCATGTAACCATGTTAAAAATGAATATTAATAAATGTTTAAAAAAAATAAAATGGTAATCTCAAAGTATGGTTCTAGGTAAGAATGAAGCCTGAAAGTCTCTGATGCTGGAGGCAATACCTTAGTGCTATCAGGAACTCACAGAGGACCAGGAGCTGAAGCAACCAATGTCGGGCAGCAGTGCTTAGAAAAGACACCCCTGAATTTGAAGATTCCTAGCATGCTGTCCTGAACTATCATAAAGAGCTCTAGAAATTCATTGCTCTGACCTTCAAAGATTCAAAAGGGCATAACTCTTTGGAAGTAGAGGTCAATCAGCAGGGAAATTCAGGGGAAGGTCTTCTAGGGAAGACCAAATAGTCAACCACCACTTCAAAAATACAGAGGGAAGCCTGAGCCTTGCACAAAGCCCTAGTTCAGGAATTAAGACTGGAGTGGGAGGGAAAGATAACAAACGCTTAAAAATTAACTTATTAAGCATTAAAATAACTAGTTTCCTTGGGGTATATGGCTAGTAGCAGAATCTCTGAGTCAAAGGTTATGGATATTTTTACCTCTTTATTTGCATAATTCCAAATTTGTTTTGCAAAAACAGTTGTACTAATTTAAAACCTGAAAAAAACAACAACCCTCCTACCATTATAAAATATTACTGAAGATCCAAAGAGGCCAAAATCCAACCTAGAAATTGCTAAGACCTGAAAACAGAAACTCAAAAGGAGGAAATGAGGGAATTTTAAAAAATGAAATAAAAGCTAAGAATTGGAAGAATAGTTTAGAATAACAGAAAGTAGAAAGCCTTATCCAATTAATGAATTCCCTGAAAATTAGAATAGATAAAAGAGAAATTAATGACTCCATCAGATAGCAAGAAACATTAGAACAAGAGTGAGCAGTAAAGATAAAATCCACTGTTAATCTCCCGAAGGAAGCCCCTAAAGACATAGTTCCAGAAATATCATAGCCAAAATCCCAAGTTCCCACAACAAAAGAAAAATACTGCAAGCATCCAGAAAGAAGCAATTCAAGTACCAAGATCCAACAGATAAGATCAACCAGATCTGGTGATACAATATTCCAAAAGACAAAAGATATTGGCTTATAACCAAGAACAACTTACCCTGCAAAGCTGAGTAAAATCCTACAGGGGAAAAAAATGGATCTTTAATGCAAAAGAAGACTTTCTTTAAAAATACATCTATCTATCTATCTATCTATCTATCTATCTATCTATCTATCTATCTATCTAATCTTTTATTTTCACATAGCCTAAATTCTCCCCTTATCCCTTACCCCTCCCTCACAGACTGCTATGCTATATGACAAATAATTTTTTTTAAAAAGAAAAAGAAAATAATAAGCAAAACTGATTAATACAGCCAAAAAAATCTGATAATATGTCATATTTAAGATCAATGAACCTCTAACCTCAGCAAAGAAGTAGAAAACAGCTGTCTTTTTTGGGATCATTTGTTTTTATTTATTTATTTGTTTGTTTGTTTGTTCATTTATTTATTTATTTATTATTTTTTAAGCCCTTGTACTTCGGTGTATTGTCTCATAGGTGGAAGATTGGTAAGGGTGGGCAATGGGGGTCAAGTGACTTGCCCAGGGTCACACAGCTGGGAAGTGGCTGAGGCCGGGTTTGAACCTAGGACCTCCTGTCTCTAGGCCTGACTCTCACTCCACTGAGCTACCCAGCTGCCCCCTGGGATCATTTGTTTTTATAATTTAACAATATTCATTTTCAATTGTTTTGTGGTGATTGTTCTTTCTTTTGAATGGAGTTTTCTTGACTCTGCTTACTTCACTTTCCAGTAGTTCTTGTGTTTTATGCTTCTCAGTATTCATATTTGTTCTAAAAAACTTTGAAAGATTTTGGAACTCTGATCAATTCATTGATAAACCATGAGTCCAGAGAATTGAAAATGAAATATGACACCCTCCTCTTGCCAAGAAGGTGATGGACTTAAAATGCAAAATGAGATACATATATTTAGAAATGGCCAATGCTAAAATCTGTCTTGCTAGACTACACATATTTGTTCTGAGAGTCTTAATTTTTTTTAATTGTCTAAACTGGAGAGATAGTGGGAGATACAATAAATGACTAAAAATGAATTAAGTAATTATTCAAAATTAATTGCTTCCTGGAGGTATATACTTACTAGTGGAATCACTAGACCAGTGATTCCCAAAGTGGGTGCTACCAGCGGTGATGGCCACAGGTGCATTTATCTTTCCTATTAATTGCTATTAAAATTTAAAAAAAAATTAATTTCCAGGGGGCTAAGTAATATTTTTTCTGGAAAGGGGGCAGCAGACCAAAAAAGTTTGGGAACCACTGCACTAGTCCAAAGGTTATAGACATTTGCACCTCTTTATAAGTTGCATGATTCCAAACTGTTTTCCAAAATGGTAGTACTAATTCACAACCCTACCAACAAAGCATTAGTGTATTTGCCTTTCCATAAACCCTACTATACTGACTACTCCCACTTTTTCTTATCTTTGCCAATATGTTAGATATGAGGTAAAATCTAAGGGTTGTCTTTAATTTGCATTTTTCTTATTAATAGTTATTTGGGGCATTTTTTCATATAATGGTTAATAATTTGTAATTCTTATCTTGAGAAGTATTTGTTCATATCCTTTGATCATCTTACATCAGAGGACTTGCAAATATTTCTGATGAAGAGACCAAAGCTATTTTTCATCATACAAGTGCTTGAGAACAGCATACAAATACATAGGAAGGAGAAGTGAAAGTGGGCATCAGAAGAACCTCACTCTTACCCAAATCAGACAAAGGTAGGTTGAACAAAAGCACACAGACATGTAGCAAATGTACATGTATGCATGCATGCATGTGAGCACACCATACACATACAGTTTAATGCAGAAATACATCAGACTTAAGAGGGAAAACAAGTGAGGATTAGAGAGAGGAGTTAAGATAGAGAATAATAAGAGCAAGAGAATAGTTGCAAGGAGAACCAAATTCCAGATCCTGAAAGGGGGAATTAAAAAAGCAAAAAAAGGAAAAGAATTAGAATTTAAGAGAATACCTATCAATCAAGGAAAAGCTGAACAAAACATGTTATGTAACTGTAATTGAGTATTATTCCATTATAAGAAATTACTTTTAGGGAGGAAAAGGGAAAAGGAGGATTAGCAATATTGATATAAAAAAACAAAAAAGGTCACAAAACATTTTTTGAAATATAAAGAAGAGACAGGAGAAAGTTTGGAGGGAAGTACAGAGAGGGAGGATAGTCCTGAAAGTAATATGTGGAAATTATAATATGGTTTCTAAAAAAAGGGCAAAGGGTATGAAATAGAGACTAGGTTTCATATACAATCCATTTTTTCTATTGGGCATATGTAAATGCTGTTGTTTTTTAAGTTCAAGTTTAGAATAAAAAATAAAATAAATCAGTGCTGCCTATGAACAACCAAAATCACCCTGCTGCATTTCTCTTAGCATCCTTCCTGCTGTGGGAACAGATTGTGACCATTAAATTTATAATTCCCTCAAATGGTGATGTAAAGGAACCCCATAGCTTATGGGTAACTCTCCAGCTGCTTGATATATATAGAGTACTGCTAAGAATCAATCATTTATTGGGCATTCTATTCTGAGAAAAAAAGCTGTGAGGATATAAAAGAAATAGGAAGTATCGACCCTTGAGGAACTTAAAACTGACTAGAACTCTCAAATAGAGGGAACTAATGATGTACTTTAAAACACCGGAACAGGAGGTGCTTAGAGATTATGTAGGTCCAATGTCTATTTTTCTGAATATTCTAGAAATCCAATCCTTTTCTCTGTCCTCCTCCCCCCAAGGCTATTATTATCTCTTCATGCCCCAAAGGGTTACAATGTGAAAACCTATCCAACAAAAACAACTGCTTCTTTTCACTAATAGTCAAATACACTGTGTCCCTTTAGTAAATGCTAAGTGATAAAGAAGAATTATCAGATCCTTGAGTTGTGATAATATGTTGCTTTTTGAACAAATGAAAAAGCATCTGTTAAACATTTACTGTATGTCAAACTGTGCTAAGTGCTTTATATACAAAGAGAATCTGCAATCTTGGCTCTCAGAGAGCTCACATTCTTATTAGGGGAAACAATACATAAAGAAGAGTTTACATGCAGGACAGAGAGCAAGGCTCTATGGTCCTTAAGGCACATCAGCAGAGAGGAGGGTCCTGTAGGGTATAGTAATAGGACAAATAGGAAGGTTTTTTTTTTATAGGAATTGAGAGTATAGTGTCCAAGCAGAGAGGAATGTCTATTAAGAAGAGCTGCAGTACTGTAAAAGCCTATGTATGAGCAGATTTTAGGGGCTTGGCCCATGAT
Organism: Gracilinanus agilis; assembly: GCF_016433145.1. NCBI lineage: Eukaryota > Metazoa > Chordata > Mammalia > Didelphimorphia > Didelphidae > Gracilinanus > Gracilinanus agilis. Next base: position 178,794,128 of record NC_058130.1, on the reverse strand, counting down.
CCCTCCTTGGTAGGGAGGAAGCGCTATTGGGAGAAATTCTGGGGAGAAAAGTTCTAATAGGGCTGTTCCAGCTGGGCTTTTATTAAGGATTTTTTTTTTTTAAAAGCATACTTGGGCAAATATTGAGGACAAACTTGTTAAGTATAAACTAAAACAAGGTTTCAAAGTATTTAACTCAAAGTGGTATTCCTAATCATTCATGATTTCTTGAACCTTGCTGGTCAAAAGCAAGTGATGCTACATAAGATAACTTTTTGTAATGGTGATAATATTTTCCTCTTACTTCCTTGTCTGCTAGATGTTAAAGCTGAGGAGAAAAAACAAAGTTTAAAGTCAACACTTTCAATTAAATACAAAAAATAATGAGTCACTGAAATGCTAGCTTAGATCAGAAGCAATGACAGATGAATTCTGTATCACCTAAACTGATGTCTGATTGAAATGAAATCGACTCTACCAGGTAATTTTTTATACATTTGCAGACCTCTGAAGGACTCATTCAAAGTAGACCAATATAGCATATACACTGGCAGAAGTTCTTAAAAAGGCTGGATCCTGTGTTGAGGTCTGTGGGCTTGGTTAAATAATAGCAAAGTTAGTTATAGCAAGAAAGATGTTTTTAATGTTACTTCCACATTTTGTAGATGTAGTAGATAAAAGATTATAGGAATAAGGAAAATGAGAAAATACTTTGTTCCACATGATAAGAAAGAAACAATGAGGACAGCAATAACTTTCTTTTATTGAATACTTAGGAAAGGGCTATTTATCTTTTACAAAACAATAAGTAAAACCACCAATACCTCTATGGTTTACATACATGGCTTAAGTTAAAAGGAACATGTAATCTGCTAATAGGTGCTTACTTCAATGAATTTCTCTAAAACATCCATTAATATTAATTGCCCCCATGGAATGATTTTTCTAGGAAAAGATTTCAGTGCTTTCTAAGAAAGAAACCATAATCTTACAAAGTAAGTTAAAATACCATGAAGAGTGCAGAGACAATTTCCTAAACCAAATGCTTTAAAGTAAGTGCTGATAAGAACACTTTACGGCATGTCCTTGGAATTTATCTGCTTTCTTACACATTCTCTTCAGCAGACAAACAAGAATCACAATGATATATGACTGTGTAGATCAAGATTTGTTACCACAAATTATCAAGGAGTATGGAATTCATTTGTATTTCATTTCACACTGTACTCACCAATCCCTTATTTCCCACAATTCTCAACTATGTGTGGTATTGTAGACTGGCCTAGTCAATCCTTCTTTCAATTAATACTTACTGCCAAAGAAAATGAATTCCAAATCTGAATTATGTATAAACAGCTTAATCATTCTACTGAAAGCTTAGATTGCCTGATGGGTAATTTGTGGTATCTTATCACAGCATCACAACAAATGGAAGGGAAGAGAAGGGAGTAAACATTTATTAAGCATCTACTATGTACCTGGTACTATGCTAAGTGCTTTACAAATATCTCATTTGATCCTGACAACAGCTCTATAAATTAGGTGCTATTATGATCTCCATTTTACAATTGAGGAAACTGAAACAGACAGAGGGTAAGAGATTTGCCCAAGGTCACAAAGTTAGGAAGTGTCTGAGGCCAAACTTAAACACAGGTTTTACTGAGGCACAGCACACTAGCCAAAGCAATACCTAGCTGCCTAGAGTACATATTTCACTGTGACTAAGTACTTTTCACCTGAACATTTTGGAAGAAAAACTAAAATATACTCACTCTACGGGTTCTTTCTACATCACCACATGGTAATCGCTTTACAAAGTCAATCCCAGTTAGAGGTGTTCCAGTTGGAGGTAGCAAGATAGAGGCATCCATCATTAAATATTCCACATTCATAGGCTTAATCTATTAAAGAGAAATTCAAGTTAAACATGAAAGTTGTGTATGAGGGGGTATTTGACAGATTATGCTGGTCATATTTATTAAACAGTACAAATTAAGTGTCTCAAGTTATACCAAAACTAAATAAATATATGCCTTGATTCGACCAAAAAAAATAAAAAAATAAAAAAAGAGGTATGCTATTGGGGGCAGAGAAAAGGTCCTCATGTGATATTAAATTACAAGGACAATCTACTAGTTATCTACCACCTCCCTACCTTACCCATATACACATTTTACCCTCAGCATTCAATATAACAATCTGATAAAAGTTCCATTTCCTCTAGAAGCTCCCTTTTTTCCTGACTTCCTTATATCATTCACTTAACCTAAACTGTCTTCTTCCTTCCCTCTATCCAAATTTTATTCAACCCTCAAGGTCCTCTACTCCTCAAGACCTATCTTCTACATGAAGTCTTTGATAACAATTTGAACCTACCCAGGCCTTGCTTTTCTCTGAACTCTTATTGCATTTAGCACTGTATAGTTAGTGTTTAATTGGTCCATGTGTGTACTATCTAAATATACTCTAGACTTCTTAAGGGAAGGGGCAAAAAAAAAAAAATCATCAACACTTCATTTATTCAGCATCATTAGAAGTCTGAGTAGTTCCATACAAGTGATTGTTTTTTGATGCTTTTTTTTTTTTTAACATTTATTAATATTCATTTTTAACATGGTTACATGATTCATGCTCCACCTTTCCCCTTCAACCCCCCCTCCAACACCCCCCCCACCCATGGCCGATGCGCATTTCTTGATGCTTTTTAAAATTCTATTAAATTAATTAATTTAGAGTACTTTTCCATGGTTACAAGATTCATGTTCTTTCCCTCCCCTCCCTTCAGCCCCCTCCCATAGCTGACGCACAATTCCACTGGGTTTTACATGTGTCATTGATCAAGACCTATTTCTATATTATTGATATTTGCACTAGGGTGATCATTTGGAGTCTATATACCTAATCATATCCCCATCAACCCATGTGATCAAGCAGTTGTTTTTCTTCTGTGTTTCTATTCCTCCTCTGAATGTAGATAGTGTTCTTTCTAATAAGTCCCTCAGAATTGTCCTGGATCATTGCATTGCTGCTAGTAGAGAAGTCCATTACATTCAATTGTGCCACAGTGTATCAGTCTCTGTGTATAATGTTCTCCTGGTTCTGCTCTTTTCACTCTGCATCAATTCCTGGAGATCGTTAAGTGAATGTTTTAAAATGGAAATTTAGATAAGAGATATTGTGCATTCCCTACCTTCATTTAAACAGATTTACAAAGCATAAATTGACCTTTGATGACTCAGGGTTATCATACTGAAAACTTGGTGAGACTACTTTAAATATCTTCTTTTGAATTCCATGTGGTGAGTTTAAAGACTGTATCTTCCTGAACTTCTCTTAAGAAACTTCTTTTAACAGATTCTGTGAATGAATTTTTGCTTCATTCACCTCCGGGTCTCTGGCCCTCTGACTCTTGGCTGAGGGTTAAGATCTACCTGGATTAATTAGAGGATTGTAATAAATTGCCTACTGGGTTAGATTCTTATTTCCTTATTTCCTCTCTCCTTAATTGTAAATAAACTTCCATAAAAGTCAATTTTGACTTGAGATTATTCTTAATTGAGGATTGATAATAGTTCAATCCTCTGGTAACTATCTTTTAATATATTGAACCCAAAAAATCCCTTTTTCACCCTTACATATTTGGCTGTGACTAGACTTGGAGTCAGGAAAACATCTTAGTTCAAATCCAGTCTCAGATACTTCCTTAGATGTGCAACGCTAAGCAAGCTACTTAAATTTTGTCTGCTTCAGTTTCCTCAACTGTAAATCTAATAATTGCTTCTATCTCACAAGGTTATGAGGATCATGAAATAACATTTTTAAGACACTCAGCATAGTGCCTGGAACAAAGTAGGTGCTTAATAAATGCTTATTCCCTCCATCCCTCTCCTCCCTAAGAAGTCTTTTTTTTTTTTTTAATTTCCCTGTTGAGGTTTTCTCTTGAAGTTTAAGATTACCAGAAGACAAATACTAAACAATTGTGGGCTTGGACAGATTAACACATTTGAAACACATTTGATAAGTGCTTGTAGTTTGCAAAGCATTGTGCCCAGATGAAGGGACACAAAGAAGAAAAGAGTTCCTGTCTTCCAGAAACTTACAATCTAAAAGAAGTCAGGTATAACATGTACATACCTACAAATAGAAAATAATAAATGGAAGGGAGAAATAAAATGTCATGAGAAAAATTGAAGAGGAAGGGATCACTCTCAGTTAAAGGGATGAAGGACAGCTTCATGGAAAAATGGGAATCTAAAGTGAGAATTTCATTATAAAGACTTTAATGGTGGATGTGTGGTGGGAGAACTTTCCACACATGAAGCTCAATATCTGGAGAATGTAGGATGACTCAGGTGAAGAGTCAGTAACATCAGTTTGGCTAGAAGGTAGAGTGCCTGAATAATATGATACAGGGTAAATAAAGTAGTTGGAAGTTAGACTGCAAAAGATCTCAAATGTCTAGCTATAGAGTTTGTATTCTGTCATATAGGCAATGAGGAACTGCTGAAGTTGTTTTGTTTTGAATCAAAAGAATGGCAGTCAAAACCATGCATTATATTCAGACAGCTCTATGGTCTTACTGATGTGAATTTTCATTCAAACAATGCAGATTATAATTTATGTATGCCTACTTATCTTGTTCAGGTCCTCCCATATGTTTTTTAATTTTAATTTTTATTAATTTTTATTATTTAAAACCCATATCTTTCATCTTGGAGTCAATACTGTGTATTGACTCCAAGGCAGAAGAGTGGTAAGGGTAGGCAATGGGGGTCAAGTGACTTACCCAGGGTCACACAGCTGGGAAGTGTCTGAGGTCAGATTTGAACCTAGGACCTCCTGTCTTTAGGTCTGGCTCTCAATCCACTGAGATACCTAGCTGCCCCCCCCACAATATGTTTTCTAATACTATATGCTAGAGAACTTCCTCAATTTCTCTCTCTCTCTTTTTTTTTTTTTTAAATTTTTTAAACCCTTAACTTCTGTGTATTGACTCCTTGGTGGAAGAGTGGTAAGGGTGGGCAATGGGGGTCAAGTGACTTTGAGAAGTGTCTGAGGCCGGATTTGAACCTAGGACCTCCCGTCTCTAGGCCTGGCTCTCAATCCACTGAGCTACCCAGCTGCCCCCTCAATTTCTCTTGATGTCATAAGGCTACCAATGGCACCTACACACTGTCCTACCTTGATACCTCAACATGATACAGAAGAGACCCTACCTTCTTGAAGGTTATGTCAGAAGAATGAAGACTCTGGCAAGTTATAGCAAGATAAAAGGGCTTTGAGTATAGTCCCAACAAAAACCTATTTCTGCTTTCCAAGGATCAGCCTAGTCAAGAATGAAGAAGCTCACAACCAGTAGGCTGGGAACTCAGTAATGAATTATCTACTCATAGCAATACAGGAAAGAGAAAGATACAAAATAGCTTAAATTATGAAGATCAATTTGAACACTGTACAACATAAAATGGATTGGAGGTGAGAGAATGGAGCCATGGATGCCAATTAAAAGTATTATTACAATATTTTAGATGGGAAAAAATAAAGACTTGATTTTAAAAATAGTGGTAGTCTGAGTATAGAAGAAGCAGATGCAAGAGATACTTTGGAGGTGGATTCACAGAATCTCATAAATGACTGGCTAGTTCATATGATGGGGTTGGGAAGAGATAAGATCATTCCAAAGTGACTTCAAAGTTTTAAACTAGGAGATGGGAAAGAAGAGGGAAGATAAGAAAAGAGAAGTTACGAAGTAATATAAGTTCAGTTTGGCCATGAATTTGAGGTGGTGGCAAGACATTCAGGAGGACATGTCTAGCACAAAGATGAAACTATAGATCAGGAGCTCAGGGAAAGCATAAGGACTGGATATACAGATTTGAGAGTCATCTTTTTAGAGGCCAAATCACCATGGTATCCCCCCAAATTACCAATCACTAACCTGAAACAAATAGTTGGTACTCAATAAATATTTGATTATAGGAAAGACTATTGTAACATATCTACAAGCAGCTAATTCATAATTACAGCAGCATTTAAAAGTTTATCATAAGAATAAGCCTTAAGTTTTCAAAAAGTAAAACAGGTTGGTAGAATTTCATTAGAGAAGGGACTATCATGAGGTAAAATAAAATGGAAAATAACCACTAAATACACTTCATTATGATTAATGGAAAGGCATAAAACAGTAAATTCCACTAATGGATTATAAGCAAGGATGGGTTGACTGTGATCAGCAATGAAAATAATAAGCTGTGTAAATAGAATAGCCAGATCCTATTAATAGTCAAAAATCTACCCAACCCAGGCGTGCTAATGATGTCACTCCCACCTCCCTTAGTGGGGAGGGGAGACGAGTTACCCACACGTGACAATAAGTAACAAATCAAGAATAAGGGACGGCCCTTTGGGCAGTCCAAATCAATGTAGAAACTGCCATTTGTCCATTTGAATTAGAGGTGGACCACAGGAAGTGATGAAAGACACATTCTCTTTAAGTAAGTTAGTGAACTTCCTGTGAGGGGAGTTGGCGTCTGGAACTGGAAGAAGAAGCATCTCCTGAGACCACAGACAGATTACACTCTGTATTGTCACGTGGGTAAGTTAGGCTGGCTTCCTTGGCCTAGCTGGGCCAATTCTAAACTCTGCCTATCCGGCTGTTGGGCCTTGCGGCTTACAGCTTCATTTATTTAGTCTTCTACCTTCCTCTTCTCTTTATCCCTACTCACTTTCCTGATTGTAAATAAACTCCTCAACCCGATGCTGACTTGGGTCTGATTTAATTACGGAATCAACCTGAATTGTTGATTCCTGGCGGCCACATAATTTTAATATATAAATATAATAACTAAATTTTAATTCTTACAAAGCAGAAATACACAAACATACACATCACCATTAAGATGATATGGGAATTGCTACATCTCCAGAGTAGCTCAAAGAAAGCATTTTAGAAAATGTACACTAATTTACATTTTCCCTTAAAATAGCTCTAAGGCAATAGTCAAAACTGATCTAGAGGGGGTACTGTGAATAATGTTGTGGTAATAATACTGATGCTTAAAAATATAGTCAATACAATTGGTGAGGTAGAATATTTTGAGAACATAAAAGGACTCCTCAGGAGAGCCAGGTAAGACAGAAATGCAAAGCAAAGGTCCTTTATTTGGCAAGTTTACCTCAAAAAAGAAGGGTCATTTAACTTAACAGAAATGCTTAAGGGGATAAAGAAAGTGGGACAAGAATCTGGAAAAGTAGAAGACAGGAAATATGGTTACAGCACATAGTGAAATAAGGGTGTATCCAGAATCTAGAGGGTGCTTTGAGGGACAGAGCAAGAGAAAGAGGTCTATGATGGCATAGCTCTAGATCCTGGCATAGCTCTTAACATTTCTTCTCTTATGACTCCAAGTTCATGGGATGCTGGGAAGTTCAGGGATGTTGAAGAGAAGCAGATGTTTTCTAGGGAGGTTTCAATCAGGTACATATTTTCCATCTTTAATGTCAGAGGCTAAGTGGTAGAGTTTCAAGGTTTCAAGAATAGCAGATAAGGGAAGAGAGTGTCAAAAAGGAGGATATGTTCCCTAATCGACAAATGATCACGGGACATGAATAGGCAGTTTTCACACGATGAAATCAAAACTATCAATAAGCACATGAAAAAGTATTCTAAATCTCTCCTTATTAGAGAAATGCAAATTAAAACAACTCTGAAGTACCACTTTACACCTAGCAGACTGGTCAATATGGCAGCAAAGGAAAGTGATAAATGTTGGCGGGGATGTGGCAAAATAAGGACACTAACACAAAATAGCAACACTGCTGGTAGAGTTATGAATTGGCCCAACCATTCTGGAGGGCAATTTGGAATTATGTCCAAAGGGCTTTAAAAGAATGCCTACCCTTTTATCTAGCAATACTACTGCTGGGTTTGTACCCCAAAGAGATAATAAAGAAAAAGACTTATACAAAAAGATTTATAGCCGCGCTCTTTGTGGTGGAAAAAAATTGGAAAATGAGAGGGTGTCCATCGACTAGGGAATGGCTGAATAAATTGTGGTATCTGATGGTGATGGAATATTATTGTGCTGAAAAGAATAACGAACTAGAGGAATTCCATGTGAAATGGAAAGACCTCCAGGAATTGATGCAAAGTTAAAGGAGCAAAACCAGAACATTGTACACAGAGACACTGTGGAACAATCAAATGTAAATAGACTTTTCTACTAGCAGCAATGCAATGACCCAGGACAATCCAGAGGAACTTTTGAGAAAGAACACTATCCACATTCAGAGAAAGAACTGTGGGAGCAGAAACGCAGAACAAAAACGTAAGGTCAACCACATAGTTTGATATGGATATGATTAGGGTTTTTATGTTAAAGATCACTCTATTGCAAATATGAATACCATGAAAATAGACTTTGAACAATAATACATATATAACCCAGTGGAACTGCTTGTCAGCTTCAGGAAGGGGGAGGGGAAGGATGGGGCGAGGAGAATCATGAATCATAGAACCATGGAAAAATATTCTAAAGAAAAAAAGAAAAAAAAAAGGAGGCTATGTATCTAGAGGTAAGACAGCTAGTCCCAAGAATACCCCAAAGAACTCAATCATGTTTGGAAAAAATGCATCTATTTCCATTGAGCATTTCTGAGTGCACTAATATAAATACTCGTACTAATAGGATATAATCTACAACAGCAGCAGCACTAAGAACAAAAGGTAGAGGTAAATTAAATTTCCCATTGGGTTAATAAAAACAAAAAACTAAATAACTAAATTCCTTTACTAATCTTTAGCATACTGTAAGGAAGCACAATTTAAACAAAGTTCTTATTTTGATATACGATTGCTAAACTTTAAAGGAAATCAGCAGTATTCTAACATAAGCATATTTCTTCATACAATTGGTAACTGTGACTAGTCACTTACTGTCATGCTCCTATATTCGTCTTCAAACATATCCAGAAAAATTTCTTCTCCCTTAAAATAAAAAGGGCAAGATCATTCATTTTTTTTTCCATAAACAAGAAAAAGTATTATAAATTCCAGTTCATGGCTGTTAAGCCATCTGTTTTTCATTACCAAGTTCTCGTAAATCATCAGGAACTCTCTCTCACACACACGTGCGTGTACATGCACACACACACACATATAATGTGAAATGATATACTAATGAAATGATATACTAAATCTCACATTTTTCCCATCAACGCTTTTTAAAGTTCTTAAAACAAAATTAAAATAGAAATGAGGGATTCATACTAATTACTGTAAGGTGACAGCATTGCAGTACCTTTAACGTGATTTTGGGTTAGTGTAAGAAGAGTGGAAAAAGGGAAAGAAAAACTGTTAAATCCTTTCTTTTGTGTAAGTGCTTAGTATAAAAATAAATACTACAAATAAGTAAAATAAAGTTAATATTCAAATGTTTTAAAAATATGGTCAATTCTAAAATTTGCCAAACAAAACATAGTAAACTCCTGTTTATTCATAATGGCTGAGGAAAAGGATATTTTGGTTAGCTGAGAGTTACAATCCTTAGAGAATTCTAATGTAATACTAAAAAGATAAACACAATTTTAGATCTTATTAAGGTCTAAATCTTTCTTAAGATGATTCAGAAGGTCCTTTAGAATTTTGTGATTTTTCAAGGTCATCATTCTGAATAGGTATTCCCATAGTACTATACTTTAAATACAGAAGAATTAGAAGATGGTGCTAAGTATGTTCTGATATAATATCCTCTCTTCAATGCCTTTTGGAAAAAAAATCAAAGAATTATAGAGTTGAATGAGACGTTAGAGGCCATTTAATAAAACAAAAATTCTCTGTACAACCTATCCAGTGAGTGGTCACTCAATCTTTGCTTGAAAAGCCCTAATGAAGGAGAATTTATTACTTTCCCAGGCAGCACATTCCATTTTTGGATAGAGGTGGCTAGGTAACACAGTGGATAGAGTTTCAGGTCTAAACTCAAGAAGACTCATTTTCTCAAGTTCAAATCTGGCCTCAGACACTGACTAGCTGTGTGACTCCAGGCAAGTCACTTAACCATATTTACCTCAGTTCCTCATCTATAAAATGAGTGGATGACAACAGCAAATCTTTCGATCCTTCAAAGTTTTCCTGATAGCAAGTCAAAGGTTGTCACTTTGAAACTTCTAATTACTGCTTCTAGTTCTGCCCTAGGGGGCTAAATGGGTCAAGACTAGCCCGTCCTCCATATGACAGTCCTTTAAATAGCTCCAGGTAGATATGTTGCCCCTACGTTTTCGCTTTTGCAGGCTAAATATATTAGCTTCTTTAACCAATCCCGATAGGGTATGAACTCAAGGTCCTTCACAATACAGGTTAACCTTCTTTGGCCAATGTTCTTCCTAAAACGTGGTGAACAGAACTAAAAACAAGATTCTGTATGTGAGAAGACCATGGCAGAATACAGAAAAACTGTAATCTCCATGTTCTACAATATCACCACCTATCCCTCTAGGCCCCCAGTGCAGCCTAAGATCAAATTTGTTTTTTTGGTTGCCACATCACACTTAAAAAAAAAACAACCACCACCACCAATCCTGGGAACAGTTACATAGGTCAATGAATTGAAAGGTAGGCCTAGAGACGAGAGGTCCTAGGTTCAAATCTGGCCTCAGACACTTCCTAGTTGTATGACCCTGGGCAAGTCACTTAACCCCTATTCCTTAGCTTTTTCCACTCTTCTGCCTTAAAACCAAAGCACAATATTGATTCTAAAATAGAAAGTGAGGGTTAAAAAAAAAACAAAAACAATCCTATTTTATCATTAGCTTCCCTTGTTCATCTCAGCTCAATCTGAGCTTTAACATTCCTGATACTATTTTTACCTGACTACTGTATAATCTTGTATTCATCTTCTATTCCCCTTCTTTGCTTCCATTCTTAGTACATATTTAAGAATAAAAAACTCTTTTCTCCAGACTCCAATTCAATTCTGTCTTTCCAATGTTCTATTCTAGCTCTGACTGTCCGTTCTAGGAGGCCTTCTGTGTTCTCCAACAGACAGTCACTACATTTATCTATCTTTTTGCTAAGCTTCAAATTTCTTCCTCATATTCTTTTTCATTATTAACAAACACTCTCTTGCTTCTACCATGCCCTCAAGCTATCAGCTTATATTTCTCTTGTCTTACATATGTTGCTTCTGTTTCCTCTCTTCTCTTTGGCTCTCTTTTCAACCTTTTTGATCCGACTTTATCACTCAACTGAAACTGCTACTTTCTAAGTTACAAATGATCTCTTAGTTGTAAGATCTGATAGTATTTTTTAAGTGCTCATCCTTCCTGACCTTTCTGAAGCATGAAATAATTTTTACTCTACTCTCCTCCTGTATACACTCCTTTGGTGTAACATTGCTTTCTCTTGGCTCTCTTTCTACATGTCTGATTTCTTCTCAATCTCCTTTTCTGGATGATTTTTTTTTTTAAATTTTAAACCCTTAACTTCTGTGTATTGACTTATAGGTGGAAGATTGGTAAGGGTAGGCAATGGGGGTCAAGTGACTTGCCCAGGGTCACACAGCTGGGAAGTGTCTGAGGCCGGATTTGAACCTAGGACCTCCCATCTATAGGCCTGGCTCTCAATCCACTGAGCTACCCAGCTGCCCCTCTGGATCATTCTTAATACTCTTTCTACTTGAAAATCTACTGCACAAGTTTAAACATTTGAGGAATTAATGGGGTGTTATATATTTACATGTGTGTATGTGTATATATATGTACATATATATATATTTACCTTATAAAAATGCCTCACAAGATGAACACTTTCCTCTCTTGCACCCTATTTAAGACAGAAAGTACAAAGAAGAATCAAATCTTATATGGGAAAAAGTTGCTAAAAATGACTGAATTAAAAATCTTAAGATAAACACAGGGATCAAATAATTGCGAAAAAACTAGTATCTAAATTATAAAGTGAGACTTTTAAAGTAAATTTTAGATTCAAAAAAGAATATGCATTTCTTGAGAAGGAATTTAAGATCTGCTTCTCCTTGCTAATGTTATCCACTGAATAAGGTGGGTTACAATTTTGGTTAAAAAGCTTACCCCTCTATAGGAGAAGATGGGTCCTTACCTCAAGGCAGGCAAGGTGAACATCCTTTATAATGCTGCCACTGTTTGTCATGACTTGCTGCTTTAGTAACAAGCAGCTAAGTTCCAAAGTGGCCAGTCTGATTTTTCCATCTATAGAGAATGAGAGTTAACTTAGTAAACAGTTTCAAAGGCTTAGCTCATTTGAATAGATAATTTCTTTCCCCACTAATATTCCACAAAAATTTTAATTTTTCAATAAACTTTTTAAAAAATCATCCAAACTACTAAAATTCAATGGAAAAAAGAGGGCAAACTAAATATCTGTGTCTTCCCTACACAATTATACTGTTCATGTGCCCATTAGAAATGAAATGCAGCCAGTGCTAAAATAATCTGTGAAATCTGTAAATAGGTTCCCAGACAGAACTATACTGGGTTTTAAAGCACACGAATGACTACATAAAATAAATAGATAATTCATAAGTAACATCTGATTATAATCATAGTATTTCCTTAGGTTTCTATAGTGCTTTTTTAGGAAGAATAGGCAAGAGCTGGTACAGCCTAAGATATAGCTCGAGAGCCATATGTTACCGACCCCTATTCTATAGTATCTCTAGCTCCTGTGCGTTCAGTTATCATCTCTATGCAGATAATTTCCAGAATTATACATTCAGTCCTAGTTTCCTTCCTGAGTTCTAGTTCTACATCACTAACTGCTTTTTGGATATTTAGAAATGAACATTCCATAGGAATCTCAAACTTACTATGATTTCTAAACTAGAATTCATTATCTTTCCTTTTAAGTCTTATTCTCACAATTCCCTGTTTCTATCAAGATCATCAGAATCCTCCTACTCACATAGGCTCACAACCTTGGTGTCATCCTCTATTTTTTTAAAAGCATAGAGCTAACTAGGTCATTCTCTCCCTCCCACTCCTTTTTCCAATTCCAGTGGTTCCTTATTACCTCTGAGATAAAATATAAAATTCTCTTGCATTTAAAGTTCTTTATATCCTGTCTCATTTCCTTCTTTTTCTATTTTTGTAACTCTTCTTTCCTCTGCCATGCAGTGATCCAACCATACTAGCCTACTTGGTGTTTCTCCCACACAACACTTAATCTCTGTGCCTTTTGACACTGGCTGAAGCCTGTGCCTAGAATACACTCCCTCTTCACATTCACCTCTTGATTTCCCTGGCTTACTTCAAGACTTTAAATCCCACACTTCCATAGAAAGCCTTTTCAGATTACCTTAGTCGCTTATGTCTTCTCTTCTAAGATTATTTACAACCTTTTCTGTATCATATTTATATCTAGTTATTAACATGTTTCTCTCCCCCTTGAAAGGTAAACTCCTTGAGATCAAGGATTATAGTTTTGCTTTTCTCTTTATCTTCAATTTACAGGGCAGGACCTAGTCCATAGCAAGCCCTTAGTAAGTGTTTATTGACTGACCTGGGGAACGTAGAGAAACACAGTCCTATCCCCAAGACCTAGGCTCCCTTGCCTCTAATAAATCTTGGGTCTGCAAATTATAACCCAGGACAAACTCAAAAGATTATCATGTTCCTGCACTGTGGGCTGAGGCATGAATCCTCTAGATTATTACAAAACAAACATGAAAATGGAAAATGTCTATAATTAAGCAAATTTGGATGTGATATACTCATGAACTACTACAAAGTAGTACAAACTACAAAGTAACTTTTTTCTGATGAGAGGGATTTTTTCTAATAACCAAGCTCTTGGGATTTATGGACTTTCAATTTTAATTGTTCTTCTGCATAATATACACTATTGGAGGCAAACTCAAATAGAAAGGACCCCTGTAGACTGCATATTGACTTAGAAAACCACAAATTAACATTATCTATTTTGTACTATATTTTTATTTATTTTGTTAAACAGTATCTAATTACTGATATGCATTAGCATAGTATGAGTCATGAGAAGTTTTAAAAGACAAATATTTTACTTTACTACAAGAGAATTTTGGAGAAGCTAGAATCGGCTAGTTAAACAGTTATTCAATTACCTTGACTTGGTTTAAAATATTAACAAGTCTCTTACAAGCAATCTCTTATTCTCTACTTCATGCCATTTGCCTCCTTTTCTATGGAGAAATGATTAAAACAATTTTTTTAAATAAATACTCTTACCTTCTTAGAATCAATACTATGTACTGGTTTCAAGGCAGAAGAGTAGTAAGGAGTAGGCAATGGGGGTTAAATGACTTGCCCAGGGTCATACAGCTAATAAGCAACTGAGGCAACATTTAAACCCAGGACCTCTTGTTTCTGAGCCTAGCTCTCAATCCACTGAGCCACCTAGCTTCCCCCTGGAGAAATTATTTTTAAGAATAATTTCTTTTCAGTTCTTTTTTTTTCTTGCCAAACTTAGTCCAAAGTGGGCTAGTAATGCCAACCCATTTTAACGTTAAAGAAGCAAAATCCTGGGCCCTGGGGTTTACTTCTCTGTTTTGTTTGAAACTTTTCTTGCTGAAGCCTAAACACCTGAATTTGTCTCACCTTTGCAGATGGTTCACAGTCTACTTCTGGACTTTCATTTTTTCATTCCACAAACATTCACTGAATACTTAGTATATGCAAGATATTGTGAGAATAAAATAAAGAGTAATACAAATGAGGCTGTTTCCCTGCCCTTAAGATTTTTCCAGCTACAATTATGTAATGAAATTAGTATATTATTTTTCCTACTTGCATTTGTTTTTGAGTGAGCATATCCTACTGCTTTCTATCTGAGCTTGAGTTTCCTCCAAGTTTTCTGTTCCCTATTCTCTTTTGTTCTAAAAGTTCCAAACTCTACTATAAGTCCTCTTCCTGCTATCATAATCTTGTAGATACAATTTCTGTATTGGATTACCACATCTCTTTTTGTGAATCACTTCTCTAAGACTTCATAACAGCCTCTGCATTTATATTTATTTAATTCATCTGACCCAAAACCACACATGATTTTTGTGAAGTATTTTTGGTTGGTTTAAGAATAGTGACAACAGCTCACCACTGAATACTAATCCCTTCAGTGGAAATTAAAACAAAATTTATAATAGTAAAGGGAAAGAACCATCTCCCCAAAACACATGCATTAAGTTGTGTTTTCCCAGGTTACAGTTGAAATTCTTTGGGCAGTAGACAAAAGCCATATAAAATATTGGGAGTGTTTTACTAAGTAATTATGCATATGCCTTACATTTATATCATTTTAGATTTATAAAATACTTTCACATTCATTCTCTAATTTGACCTTTTCAACAACCTTATAAAAAGCTAGTAAATAAAAGGGTTAGGTCATGAACACAAGTCTTCTGTCTTCTAGGACAGTGGTATTTCCATTAAACCATATCACCTCTACATTTGAGATTGTACTTCAAATTTTTTTCAGGTGCTTTTTTTTTTTTAAATAGACGAGCAAAGTGAGGTAGGAGAAAAAAATGTCTTCTTTTGGTGGACAACAGAAATGCTAGGAATAGAAAAAAATTCACTTTAAGTTCTTGCTCTTGTACCAGTATTGCCTGACTATAAGGTTGACAAATGCATTTTTAAAATTACTAGTGTTTCATTTGAGATACACTTACCAAGCTGAGCAGCATAGTTCATTATCCTGATGAGTCTTTCAGCAAGTAGGTGGTTATACGAGATCTTCTCAACTTCAGTCTGCACTGGAAGCTGAATTCTATCTAATTTTTCAGGATCAATTCCTAAAATGAAAACCACAACACCATACAACAACAACAACAAAAACATGGAAAAAGATATATTTATCAGGAGATTTGTTCACCTAAGAAACAGAAATCCTTAGATTCAAAGGAAATTATATCATGACTAAAAATTTCACTATTATATATGTATATAACTATGTCATATAGATACCACAGAAGTTCATATCTTCATTATTATAAAAACAATTTTAATAAACTTTTGACATAAATTTCAAGCAAAAGAGAGTCTAGAAGGCAAGGAAGAAGAGTAGAAAACCAATGACACTAAAAATTCATTGTTTTTGTGCCAATGAAACACTTAAGTAAATAGCTATTTAAATCTTAAAACAAGAGAGGGAGGGTAGAACAAATGGGAAGAAATGACATTGCCTGGGACATTTGAAATATTGTGTTTTAAGAACCAGAGGATGTTTCCTAAGAACTAGAGGATGTTTCCTAAGAAACTTGAAAAAAGAGCTGAAAATTGTATTGAATAGCTTATTGTCTTGATTCTAAGTAAATGCAACACATATTGGCATAATAAATCATAACAATATATCTTTTTTATTGAATTCCTTCCAACAGTGAACTATAAGTTGCTAAATAATTCCAAGGAGATGTCACATATTTTTTGAATACATTTAATAACTCCTGTCATATACAACAATAAAAATGTATTTTTTCAAAAACTGAATTTCAATGAAAATTAATCTTGTTTAGAAGATGTCTATTTTTATGCTAAGTCCTCATACTACAATGGAAAAATGTTAATGTTGTATCCTGGTTGTTTTTGTTCCCTTGAAAAAACCCTAAAAAATAGCTTTGACTGTAATTTTTATTCCGTTACTTAGCAATGTCAGCAACATTATAACTTTTTTTCTCTTTGAAACATAAATTTTTGAAAAAGAAAACACCACCTTATTCCTGAACCCATCACATAACTTTTATGATCCTTTAATCAAACACGTTTAAAGAAGTGGATATGGGTTGTTGGTTTGCTTTGGAATTAAATGGCAGGCCATAACATACAATGAAAGACTCAAAGTTAGGTTTTCCTTCCTTCATTTTTTTTTTACCCAAATAAGGGATATGTAGAGAAGGTGTCTTAACAGGAAGGGAACACTTTAATTTCAAGGGTTATTCTGATCTTCCTGAAGCTGATATTCTACCTTCTGTAATAGAGGGTACTAGCCCCAAAGAAAGATAAAATCTAAAAATGAAGGGGTAGGAAGAGGAAAATATAAATGTTAATCCAAAAGTTGCAACCACTATAGCAGGCTGTTTAGCACTTTATATTTGTCTTTCTGTTTCATGATATAGCCTTTTAAAATATTACAGATTTTCATCAAATTTTGCAGACCTCTAATGGATATCAAGATATATCCAAAAGTTGAACTACATATATAGTTCAGTCTATATTCTGAAGCAAAATTATGGTTGACAAAACTTGCAAATAGCATCTTATGTAATTTTCAGGAATTTCAATAAAATTTGGTCCACAAGTGTATGTTAAATGCTGAACTGGAGCCAGAGTTCTCAAAATGCTAAAAGGCTATAATGTTGTTTCTTACATTTAAATGAAAAATTTTATTTGTTGATAAATTTCTCATATTTGCAATAAAAAAAGATAAATGTAATTTAGGAAACAATATTAGAAAAGTTCTAAAACAGACAAAAATCTTAAGACAGATATTTAAATACTTAAGACACACATATACTCAGAAAAAAGAGAAGGAAGAGAATGATGGTGCTTCCAAATCATAGCTTCTCCCTTTCTTAGGTTTATTTTTATATATATGTATATATTCATTAGTCAGAGATTTTTAAAAATGTCAAAACTCTATTGTTCACACTAGCTATAATACTGATTTTTATAAGGTAGGTGAATATTTCTAATAAATAAGTCTATGCCATTTATGTCAAAAAACCATGCTGTCACTAGCATTTGTAAAAATCATCATTTGTTCTGTGGCTACTATTGTGTGTCTCCAGTTCTAGATGAAGAGGAACAATGTCTTAATTCATTTATATCCTTCACAGAGAGGAAGAATAGTGATTTTCAAATATAGAAATGGCTATTTTCAAGGGAATTTAACTTCTTTGCAGGGCAATATTTTTATCTTTTAAAACTGGTACCAGGGGCAGCTGGGTAGCTCAGTGGAGTGAGAGTCAGGCCTAGAGACAGGAGGTCCTAGGTTCAAACCTAGCCTCAGCCATTTCCCAGCTGTGTGACTCTGGGCAAGTCACTTGACCCCCATTGCCCACCCTTACCAATCTTCCACCTATGAGACAATACACCGAAGTACAAGGGTTTAAAAAAAAAAAAACTGGTACCAGTGCCTAATAAATAATGGGCAATTAAATGTTTGATAACAAATTCTGGAGATAGGACCTAATTATTTGTATATTTCCTATAACCAGAGCTGGGGGGAAGAGGAGAAGAGTAGGTGGCTAGATGAGAGGGAGCAATGTTAGAGGGGCTGGTGGGAAAGGAAGAAATTGCTGAACTCTTCCAAACATCTGGCATGGCAGGTCTTTCCCTTTACTTACATCTTCTCAGATCCTGACCTGAAAAAATAAGTCAATGTGTGTTTTGTCTTATCCCCATCAATTACCACCAATACTATGGGTGAAAAGAGACCAATTTAAAGAATCAGAGGTATTGTTACTCTGTGGGAGGTTTCTTAATCAGCCAATCTCAGTAACTGGTAATTGAATAGACTTTCTTATTCTTGGATTACCTCCCACAACAATGACTCTAGAGGCAGAAATGTAGCCCCTCCACAAGGGGTAGGCCTCAGATTTTGAAAATAGGCTGATATAAATGCTTGGACAGAAAATTGCCCCTCCACAACTAAAAAAATTCAGCAAGCATGTTCAAAATGCCAGAAAAGCCAGTAGGTCTGAATAAATGTGTGTGTGTGTGTGTGTGTGTGTGTGTGTGTGTGTGTGTGTGTGTAAACTGAACAAGTAACACTCAAGAGCACATCTTCAGTCATGCTAATATTTACAATTGTTAAAAAAATGGTCTGCTTCAAAATCTAATCTATGTTGGACCTTTAGCAACACTGAAGTATCAGCTGTTCAAAATTAGAAAGGATTGTCTTGGGCAGTAGTATGAAGTAGCATGCCTCAGAGGCTAGAACATTGATTTGGGACCTAAAGTTCAAGTACTGCATCATACATGTACTAGCTATATGAACTAGAGCAAGTCACCAAACTTTTCCGAGCTTGCTTCCTTGTCTAGAAAATAGGGATGATAATAATAGCATCTACCTCACAGGAGTGTTGTGATGATAAAATTAGATTAAGTATATAAGGCTTCACAAACTTTAAAGCACTATATAAATAAGTTATCTAACCAGCTATCAGGAATGTTGTAGAGGAAATTCCTATATGAAATACATTTGGAATACACCAAAATTTCTTCTCACTCTGAAATATAATCTGTACTCCGAAATAATGTTTTTTTAGATCTCTGAAAATCCAAAGTTCCATTTTATCAGTACAAGAAAAGAGAGCTCTCTTCTCTTAGGTAGTGTAACCCACGAAGTGTACTTATGTGTTATATGTGGGTATGGGTGTGGGTGGAGTTGATTAGGAGGCTGCCTTAAAAGAAGTATAACAGCTACAAAGACTACCAGGTTAGTTTATGTGGAGAAGGTTTCTACTATCAGCCACAGCTTTTAGGAGACTCAACAAAGGAATGAAAGAACAAATTTTCTATTATGGTCATGAACCAGAATTCATCAAGCCACCCTATTGAATCATAACTGGCAAAGCTCTTTTATTCTATTCAACCCTTTTCACTGCTGTATATTCACGTTGATGTAGCCTCTAATCTACTGTTATTTACTGGAAGTCCTAAGCCAACATTCAGTTTTTATTATCATTGCTTTTATGTTCAAATTGTTTCATGATGAAAAATCCATCTGAATGAGAGACTGTCTCATTAGGAGAGCTACAATGGTGGTAAAAATGTAGAATAAAACTCTAGAAGGTGAAGTAGAAATGACCTTCTGCTGTTTCAAAGTGAAAAGACATCGAGCCAAAATCCTATGGAAATAAAGAGTGGAAATAAAGCAAACGACAGATTCTACAAATAAGATGATACATCTCCTTTCGTGCATAATTCTACTCCAAAAATATTAACACAAAACTTTCTCAAAGAAAACAATGTTTCAAGTAGATTATTAGCAGGAACATAATGAATCAACTTGACTTTTTTTTTTAAACATCCCCACTGTCAAATGTTTCCTTCAGTTACAAAGAAGTTTTAACTGGCAGTCACATTCGTGAGATTTATCATTTATGAATAGCCTTCCTTTTTAAAACTAAAATGCTAATTAGTCACAGAAAAGAAAGGATACTCATATAAAGACTATTGCAATGAAGTCACTCAGAAGGTGACAGTAGTAGAACTATTCACCAGGTCTATCACATTCAAAATTTTGGTGTTAACTCTTTTCATATGTAAACAACTATTGAATCCTTTCAATTCCATTTCCATGGCATTTCTGGAACAGATCTCTTTCTCTCATTCCCCCCCCCCCCTCCCACTGGTACAGCAGCTTATTGTTTCTTGTCACTATTATAACAATAAACATCCTACTAACTAGTCTTCCTGTCTTCAGTCCCCTCACCCGTGGGTGAAATTCATATTCCACAAGGATTAAGATTAATCTTTACATATAGATCAGACCATGATATCACTCTTTTGCACAAAGCCCCTCACTAGATCCCTACCAAGGCACTAAATCTTAGACTTGAAAAAAACCTTAGAGGTCAACTAGTCCAAATATCACCCAAATAGGAATATTTTCTACAATATCTAGCTTCTACTTAATGAACTCCAGTGAGGGGAGAACTCCTAAGGCAATCCACTCTACTTTTAGACCATCTAATTATAAGGAAGACTTTTCTTTTATCAGGCAAAAAACTTCTCTAACTTCCATTTATTGTTCCTAGTTCTATTCTTTGGAATCAAGCAAAATAAGTCTAATCTTTCATCTATTTTACTTTCCCCCATTGCTTACCAAGCAAAATTTTTTTATTTTTTAAATTAAATTTAAATTAAATTTATCAATCAAAATAATTATTTATTTAAAATAAAATAAATCATAAATTAAATTTTTATTTATTTATTAATTTTAATTAAAGAAAAAATCCTTACCTTGGCATTCATGGCCCATTACAATCCAATGTCATTCTCATTCCAACTTATATTACTGCCTCCCACATACTCTATACTCTAGTCACACTAGAATACTCACTTCCCTAAAGAGACATCCTATATTTTTTCACTAGAACCTTTATTCTTCCTAAGTGTGGAATAATCTTACCGTCATCCTATTAAATCTCTACCCATCCTATAAAGACCAACTCAACTGCCATTTTTTCCCCAAGAAGTCTTCTCTACTCTGCCAAGCTGGTAATGACCTTGATAACAATAATTCACATTTATACAACACTTTAAAGTATTTTCTTCACAATGATCTTATGATTAAAAATATAATTATTAATGCTTTCAGTTTATAGATCAGGAAGTTAAAGCTCAAAATGTAGTGACTTCCATGTGATAATACAGCTAGTGCAAGGAAATGCCAAGAATAAAACCCGAGTCTATTGATTTCTGTATTTGGTATTTCTTCTTTCTTTTATGCTATACAGCTACTTCTTAGATCTCATCTAACACTTTGCCTGTAGTACTTATATATTTACCATGTATTTTTTGTTATAGCTATTTGTGCAAATGATATGTTTCTCTATAGTTAATAAGCTTCTTGAGGGTAAAGGATATCTTGCTCAAGTTTTCTCTCTTACCTAAGACAAACTATGTCCCAACACAATACTCTTCAAATAATGAAAGATGACAAATCTCAAGGACTACAGTCAATTACTTTTGTATCACTGTTCAAGATGGATGGGGTTGATATTAAGAGAATATATCATTGCTCTTATTTTGCTATTATTAGAAATTTTGTTATGAACACAAATCTTATTTTGTTTCTGTTTCCTATGTAAAGGAAAATGTGAATGACTGGAAATGAAAAAAAAACAAACCTAAGACAAGTTGATATTTAAGACAAATAGGGACAAAATCATTTAGCTGTCATAAATGAGACAAGTCATCAAATGCAGATGACCTACTCATGGGTAGAGAAAGGACTGATAGATGTCATTCCTGAAGTACTCCCTGCCAGGGAGTATCTGAAAGATTGTGGGTGACAGAAGATATAATCACAAGCTTGGAAAAGGGCAAATGTCTTAATAAAACTGAAGAGCAGGAAGCTTAAAGGATCAAAACCAGCAGGCCTAACTTTGATTCCTTGAAAAATTCTAGCCAGTCTTATTAAAAGAATGATTAGCAGTGATCAAAAAGAGTCGGCATGGCTTCACTAAAAATAAATCATTTTGAACAGGAGAAGAGAAATATGAGTAAGAGGGACACTTGAAAATAACATACTGAATTTATTATAGTTTTTAAATAGCAAGGAATATGGAAAACTCATAATTTCATATACAATCCTCTTTTGTATTCTACTTTGTATATGAAAATGTTCTGGGTGTGTGGGTGTATGTGAGAGTTCAGAATTTTTAGGGAATTAAAAAAAAAAGAATAAACCATGTCAGATTAATCCTATTTCTTTTTTTTTTGACAATGTTACTGGACTGACAGATGAAGAGAATACCATAGACATAATTTCTGCTAGATTTTAGTAAAACATTTGATATGGTTTCTCATGCTATTCTTGTGGACTAGATGGAAAGACAGGGGCTAGATGATGGTTCAATTAGACTTAATTGACTTAAGCTCAAATGGCTGTAATTAAAAATAGTTACTGATGATTTAATCAATTTGGATAGAATTTCTAGTGTAGTATCCCAAGAATATGTGTTTGGTCTTGTAATATTTAAAATTTAATTGATGACTTAGATAAATATATAGATAGAATATATATTACATTTTCAGATGGCACAAAGTTGAGAAATTCTAACACACTGGATGACAGTCAGGATATAAAAATATCTTGACAAGTCAGAATGTTGAGTTGACATCAAAATGAAACATATGACAAATTTAGTCTTACAAATGAATTTAAGATATAATTAATTTCACTATCTCAATATGGAGACATGGCTAGGCATGTTGGGTTTTGGCAGATTCTAAGTTCAGTACAAGTCAATTGTATGATTTAACAGACACAAAGACTAATGAAATCTTAGGCTGTTTTAGGGGAATAGTTTCCAGTATAACTATATTCCTCTGTTCTCTGAATGGTCTGACTTCATTTGGAGTTTTTTAGAATTTAGAAAAGACATTCATACACTGCAAAATATGCAATGAAAGGTAATCAGAGTTGGAAGGAATATCAGAGACTCTCTGTCCAATCGCCTCATTTTTCAAATAAGGGAACTGAAGTCCATAGAAGTTAAATGACTTCCCATGGGGAATACAGGTTGGATTTAGAGATAGGACTTGAACTCATGTCCTCTGACTCCAGAATCAATGTAATTTGTGCTTCATGATATAAATGAACTTGACAGGATGCTACATGAAATTCAGAAGACTAAATGCAGAAGACAGGTTAGCTGACTTTGATTATTCAGAATCTATCATGTTTAAGAGGAATAAGATTTGTTTTGTTTAACCCCAGAATGGAGTAGTAGGGGCAAAGGGCAGAAGTTGCAGAGCACCTTTAAATCTAATTTAGGGAGTCTGTAGGTTCTTCCTCAGTAGAGATCTTTAAGCAAGGGCTGACTGACTACTTGTTGTAAATGTTTTTCAGATACAGATTGTACTAGATGGGCTCTGATGTTTCTTCTAACTTCAAAATTTTGTGATCTGAGAGACGCTACCATAAATGTTCTCTTCTGTTCCTTTCAACTCCAAAATTCTATGAATTTTTGAATTTGGAAAAAAAATTAAAGCCAGATATATAGCTTTGGGAGTAAGCTTCATAGTGGTGATAGTTATGACAGTAATGAAATCAATGAAGGAGATATCAAGTAGATTTTTACCTCTAAGTAGTTCTTTTGAAATTCTCTGGATTTTGTGAGTTGGCACCTCAAAGAGTTTATTTATATAAAAATAAGTAATTATTAAAGAGTTTCCAAAAATCTCATTGAGACTTTTCTCTATCAATGAGTCCAAGCATCATTTGGGACTTAAATCAGTCAGGATATATTAAAATATTATGATTTCTTTTCTTCAAAGAAACACAGATTCTTCTGGTACAGTGGTTTAATGTTCCATGTGATAAACTGCAAAGGGAATCTTCAAATGAACAAAGCCCACTGATTCCAAGGTGCCATCTGTCAATGGGATGAAGGGCAGGAATTGTACTATAACTGCATTAGGTTCAGATTAAGTGACCTGGTCTTGTATAGTCTTAGGGCAATCTGGCTATATATAATATGTATAATATAATATAATATAATATAATATAATATAATATAATATAATATAATGTAATGTAATGTAATGTAATGTAATGTAATATAATATATAATAGGTTCTCACTCTATCAACTATGTCAGTGAATGACATATGAATAAATAGGAATAATTCTAATCATAGAAGGCTCTAGACTCTGATGTTGATTACTTGATCAGAATAAGAAAAGCAATACTGATCTTCTGAAAGGACTCTCAATTTCACATTCTTTATGCATACTCTTTATATACATTAGGAATTTAATTAAATATAAAAAGACCAAAGTTATATATCAAATGATTTTGGCAGTACTGCTAGGAAACATATTAAAACTACCATAACCTTTGTTTTATATCAAAGTGCTAGGAAAAACCCAAATGAATATAAAATACGAAAAATATTGAATGTCATATGAAAATACCAAATGCCATATGAAGTAAAGAGGCAATATGAGGTTATGGAGTCAAGAAATCTAGGATTCAAGTCTTGCTTCTAATATATTCTAACTGTGAATCCACAGGCAAATCACTCAACCTTTCTGTGAACCTCACTTATAGATGAGTTGCTTATCTTTAATGGTAGAAGTTCCAAGCTGAGAATTCCCTACATAGGTCCAGACTCACTCCCAAACCCAATTTTTTTTAAATTTATTTTTGATATTGATTTTTTCTGACATAAGTATATTGGAAAAACAAGCTATATGTCCCATTTCTGATGAAGTAGAATTCTAGAAACTATAATAATGTTAGCTATGAAAGAAATCCCTTAATAAAAGCATGTTTTATTATCTTAAAAAATGGAAAGATACAAATTTTAAAATTTCAATTTTAAAATTAAAAAAAATTAAATTTAAATTTAAAAATTTAAACTTTTTAAAAATTTAGAATTTAAAAAATTAAAAAAATTTAAATCCATATATATTAGGATAATCTAAAATCTTACCTTTATTATGAGACATGGCATATAGAAGACAGAGCACAAAAAGGGCATGATAATCATCTTCAGGATTGTCCAATGCATTATATACCATATCAAGGAAAGGCCTATGAGAGAATCATTAAAGAGATTAGCATTCGATGTATTATCATTTGATTCCACAAAAGTCTTAATCCAGTGCCTCTTTGAGGTACAGATGTGACCTCATGAGTTCTCAAACACCATGCCAATAAGAGCACAAGTTACACCACTTTCTGCCATGTTGGAAAGGAGATAAGAACAATTCCTGTAACAAATGTGTTTATTTTTTAAGGCCCTGTCTTTGTCTCTAGCACTCAGCTCAGTACCTAGCACATAATAAGTGTTTAATAACTGTTTGCAGACTGATTGACTAAAGAGACACTCCATAGTTCCCAATTTTTAAAACTCAGACATTGAAGCCCTTTACTCCTTATGCCCTGAGGCAAAGGATCTGTAACCCTCCAGAACAGAATCTCTACTGCCCCTGGTTCCCTGAAGGTCAGGCACTCTGCTTTTTGTTTTCATTATTTTTTTACTCTCTGTAAATTTATAGAAAACCATCTATTTCAAAAAACTTTTTTTATTTCTCCCCCACCACTCCAAACATACATACACAGTGGGGTCTTAAAAGGAGAGTTGAAATACTCATTGCTCCCCACTATCACTTGCAGATATTCTTTTTGTTGTAATTATTCCATTAGTTCATATTGATATATAGGGAAAAGGAAGATGGGGGTCTCAAGATGAAAAGCCTCTAACTTTCTATTCTCATCTGAAAGACTGGGATAGCTGATTGAGCTATCCCAGAAGGTTGAGGAGACAAGTAAAAGATTGGAACACCTCTGTTGAAACACCATACTCTTGGAGGAACAGATATGACTATTTGTTTAGGAGGAGCTGCCACACTGAGGTCACAATTAAGATAACACAAATTTATAGTGGTCTTAAGCCACTTCAGTTTTGTGACATCCTTTAGCACTTCATTGCTGAAGAGCATCAGAGGAAAATGGTGGGAGTAAAGTTTGATAAAGTTTGAATGTGGTATATTTTTTTATTTTGATTTTTTGCACTTATTATAAAGATATTTTATTTTACCGATTACATGTAATAACAAATTTCCACATAAGTTTCCCAAAGGTATGTGATCCAAATTGTCTCTCTCCCATCTTTCCTTCTCCCTCCTAGAGCTGGCAGGCAATTAGATCTGGGTTATACATGTATTATCATGCAAAACATTTCCAAATTGTTCATTTTTGTAAGAGAATAATCATATAAAGCCAAAAATCCCCAAATAAACTGAAGTGAAAAATTATATGCTTAGATCTGCATTCTGACTTCAATCATTCATTCTCTGAAGGTGGATAGCATTTTTTGTCATAAGCCATTACTCTCCAATTGAGTTAGTCAACTGTAACTGATTAATAAGTAATCATTTATTAAATGCTTTCTATGTGCCAGACACTGTGCAAAGTGCTAGAGATACAAAGAAAAAGCAACAACTTTTTGACCCCAAGAAGTTTATAGTCTATTGAATGAGGCAACGTATTTAAAACAGTGCATATAAGACAAATAGAAAGTGAATAGAAAGTGACCTTAGAGAGGAAGGCATTAGTATCTGTGGGGACCAGGAAAGGGCTTCTAGTGATACACTAGCTGAGTCTTGAAGGAAGCCAGGGCTTCTAAGAGGCAGGGATGATGAGCGAGTCTTCTAGGTACAGGGATAAGGTAAAGAGATAGGACACAGAATGTGCAGTGTGAGGAACAAGAAGAAGACCAGAATTGCTAGGGAGGTTTAGGATGACTCCATCATCCATACAAATCTTTTGTAAGGCAGTATTTATAAATCTTGTACTATATCCCACCGTTAATTCAGTTAAGTGGTAAGATGCCTTTTATTACACATGAGAAACACATAAGATTTTAAGAAACTCACCAACAATGGCATCAACTAAACTCCATAAAAGCTCTAAGAAAGGCACTTTTTAAATTAATTTTTAAATTAACTGTAAATATATGTATATACATACATACATATAATAAATCACATACACATCTAGTATCTTCTAGACTACAAAATTACAAAAGATATTCACAGGTTGCAGCAACTGGGAACTGCTTTTGTTCAAATAGATATTTTAGAGTTAATCTGGTCTAGAAATAAGTTCCTTGTTCAATTCATAAAAATAAATTCATTCTGATAAATAACAAAGACCTTTATAGAACAAAGATAAACAAGATAAGATTGGGAAAGAGAGAAAGTCAGTTCCTTTCAAATACTTATCATCAATTCAAATTCATAGGCAGGCCTATGACACTTTTTCTCAGGAGATAATACTTTCTTAGTGAGTGTGCACATAAGACAAAGGAGACCCATCAAGCACATAAATGTACTATTTTTTAAACATTGTCCTCAGGGACCACTATAACCAGTGAAATCACTCTATAATGAGACCCTACAGGGGATAGCTGGGTGGCTCAGTGGATTGAGAGTCAGACCTAGAGACAGGAGGTCCTAGGTTCAAATCTGGCCTTAGATACTTCCCAGCTGTGTGACCCTCGGCAAGTCACTTAACCCCCACTGCCTATAAAATTTTTTTTTTAATGTGAGACAACTTTGGAGACTTTACTAAACACTCAGATGGAGTCAATCTTATATCTTGTTATACATCTTGATGCCATCATGAGAGATGTCCTATTATATTTTGTACCTGAAAATTAAAAAAACTTCAGGTTGTACCAAAAAGATTCAGGTTCATCCTACCATCACCAGAATGATCATTTAATCCACACCCACTATAAGGTTATCTTTAGTACTAATTAGTCAAATAAATTATGGTGGGCAAGTCTAGTAGGGTAACTATGTATAATGGGAAACAGGAAAGATAGTGATGCACATAGATGGATGAATGACTATAAATGCATCTACACACAGACCAAATACGGTATTTCTCAAAATTTTTATGATAGTGCCAAGAGCTGGCAATTTCAGGGGGATACATACCCTTTAAGACTGACGCCAAAATCTAAGTGCATCAGAGAAGCAAACATTTAATTTCTCAGTTAAGTTCCATAAAAAGGAAAAAAGTACAGCAGTTTAGTTGGTATTCATCAAACTGGTTTCTTCTACCTATCATGCATGCCACAGAACATGATTATTCTCCTATCTAGTGGTAAAACATAAGAGGAATTTGCCATGAAAGACTTAAGAAACGGGAATAAGATATGGAAACATATCCTCATGTGAGAGAACCTACCTGTTCCACTGTGTGGTCTCACTCCCAGAGGCAGCAGCACTCTTCTCTTCATCCGTTGTATTCTGTTCTGTCACTACAGAAATGGCTAATTCGGTTAGTTTGCTTCGCTCCATGATTACCATCTCTATTTCTTAAAGAGAATAAAATTCATTTTATTTGATGAAGAGCCCACAGGAGAATTTCTGATGTAACCAGGGTACGTTTTATAAATACTTACAATTATAGTGGTAAACAAATGTAAATTGTTTCCAGTAGTATGGCAATGTTTAATAGTAACTAATTCAGGCAATACAGTTCACACATATGTGAAAAATAAAATATAAATGCAGATACCGATTTCTTTAACCATAAGCAATGTTAAGAAATATATTTCTGATTTTAACAAGGCAACAAGAATTTCATGAAATGTTCTATGTCAGTACATAAAAGATATTAAATGGAATTCTTTCATTCGAAAAGTAGGTATACTTTTAAAGTTGTCACATTGGTTATTTTGAAGACTGTTCTGTTTACCCATTTCTTTTCTCATTCCCAATTTACTAAGGGAAATGTAAAAATATATTTTTTTCTTGATCAAGCAAACAAATCATTGTCCCAACAAATTAAATGTTTGTAGTTTTCTGAAAAATTATAGAAAAATTTTTGAACTGATGCTATATCACCAATAACTCACATTTTGGGCCTTAGGCATTCATCTATTCAAATGGAAAATAAATGTTCTAGGGGCAGCTAGGTGGCTCAGTGGATTAAGACCCAAGCCCAGAGACAGGAGGTCCTGGGTTCAAATCTGGATGCAGACACTTCCTAGCTATGTGACCCTGGGCAAGTTACTTAACCCCCATTGCTTAGTCCTTACCACTCTTCTGCCTTGGAACCAATACACAGTAATGATTCCAAGATGGAAAATAAGGTTTTTTTTGTTTGTTTGTTTGTTTTTTAAAGTTCATGAGCTAAAGAGAAGGCAAAAAAATACCCTTTTTGTCCAATGCTTCTAACTCTCTATTCCCTCTCAAAAACAAAACAAAACCATAACACATCTTTATTAGCTTTATTAGATTTATGTATCAAATTCAAATGACACACTGAATTTCAAGCTTTTTCCAAAATATCCATAGCCTAGTTTTCCATTTTAAGTGATCTATTTTTCTACCCATTATTTTCATTCCAAATAAAGGTCTTAGTCTTCCCTCTATCCCAATTTTTTCTACCTTATTCGTCTATTCACAGTCTTTCATACTGTTACATATATGTCTCCATTCCACCTATTTTTTTTTTTTTAAATCTTTACCTTTCATCTTAGAATCAATACTGTGTATTGGATTCCAAGGTAGAAGAGTGGTAAGAGCTAGCTAGGTAACTCGAGTTTAGTGACTTGCGCAGGATCACAGAACCAGAAAGTGACTAAGGCCAGATGTGAATGCAGTACCTCTTATCTCTAGGCCAGGATCTCAAACCACTGAGTCATTTAGCCGCCCCTGCTCTACCTAATTTTAAGTTAATCTTCTTTTAAGCCTCCTTCCTCTAAAAAAGTCTATTCTGTTTACCTAAGAAGAGCATTCTTTAACACAGAAAACTTTTTCAATCACTCTCTTCCGATCTGTCTTTATTTATGTATCTGCCCTCATTTGGTGAATGACTGTTCTCCTTGCTGATCTAGGATTGAAGTTCTAATAGGCACTGACCAAACTAAGTCTTTTTATAATCAAGTACCAGGTATATATGAAAAGTTCTCCCAGAGAAAGTTTTTCCCTTACCTACTATTTTTGTCTTTGATTCCCTAGAGCCCAGCATAGTGTCTAACACACAGCAGGCACTTAATAAATACTTGTTGATTAACTGATTGATCTTCAAGTCTTTGAGGAAAAAAAAAAGAAACACTACAGGCCACTTAATGCATCTGTCAAATGAATTCTACAATTAACCTTAGTAGTGTCTGATGAGGGGAGTGAGATGTGAACATCTATAATTCTACATAATTTCCACTCAATTCCCACTATTTCCCTTTATTTATCCTACCATATGCAGCATCATTGTTGATAGATTACAATTCATCAGTTTCATATCCACCTGGCTTCACTTTCTACTTCTGACATCAAGGTAAAGACCTTGCAGGACTGATGGGAAAAAAATTTGTGGTATGGGAAGGTAAAGTGGTGGTGGGACCAACAACTGTGTTCTGGCTACACATTACAAGATTTTTCCTGAATGTAGCCAATATATTTCAGGAGGCTACATGAGATTAACTTCTGATATATCAAAATTTATGCTATAATAAACCCTCATAACAGATTTCTACTCTATTTTTGTAAACATGTGAATAGCTGAACTCGTTCAGCTTGCTAAGATAAGTCTAACTGGCATGAGAGGCAACATGACATAATAGATATCATAATAGGTAGTTTGGGTTTGAGTACCTAGGCAAGTCACAACCTCTCAGCACTACAGCAATTAATCCTATAAGATAATAAGAGACAGAGCAAGTGCTGATCTGCATTTGTGGTAGGAGTTTCTCACCTTTGCCAGAGAAATCACAAATTCAATTTTAAAAAAATCAATCACTCTTTGTGGATAGTGGATTCATTGAAGTTTCTCCACTAATTTATTATGATCTTCACTTATACCTCCTTATCTTTTCCACAATACACTGAAACATCAAAACAAGATTCTAGAAGTATGTAATAGACTCTCCTAACAGGACTAGTAGTTTAAACTCAAGAGAACATGTAAATCCCATTGTAAGAAAAATACCAAAAGGTAAATTCTCAGGCTAACTTGGTTTCTTCCCTATCCTTGAAGATTAATCTAGTTCAGGCTCAAAGGCCTCTTTCTGATGGTCATATTTTATCTGAGATTTTTCTAAGGCTATTCTTACCCTGACCTAAAATCAACTAAACTACTAGAGCTTCCTGTCTTTAGGAGGCTGACTGGCAAAGATCAGTTAGTTCTCAGAGCTTTTCTAAGCCATTATACTCTACTGCAGAACAAACACCTTGCCTAAACTGGAAACTAAAGGGTGCCCATCAATTGGAGAAGGGCTAAACAAATTATGACCCATGGATGTAATAGAATACTATTGTGTTTTCAAACCCTCTCCATTTCTCCTCAACTTATTTTCCCAGTAGCTTCCTATTACTTACGTATCAAATTCAAATAACACTGATTTTCAAGTTCTTCCAAACTATCCATATCTTAGTTTTCTACATTAAATGATCTATTTCTTTATCCATCATCTCTACCCATTTAACGCTATCATTTGAACTTGCATAAGTTATACCAATCTGGCATAACTGTGTGAAGGATGAAGTATAGAATAGGAGAGGTCAGAAGAATGGAGATCTCTTAAGAGGTTATTACAGAGGCAGCTAGGTGGCTCAGTGGAGTGAGAGACAGGCCTAGAGATGGGAGGTCCTAGGTTCAAATCTAGCCCCAGATATTGCATAGCTATGTAAACCTGGGCAAGTTACTTAACACCCATTGCCTAGCCCTTACCACTCTTTTGTCTTGGAGTATTGATTGATTGATTCTGACAGAAGATTAAGTGTTTAAAAAAAAGAAAAGAAAGCAATTACAAAAGTCAAAGTAAGAAGTGATAAAAGTCTGAATCAGGGTGGAAGTTATGGGAATAGAGAGAAGGGAACATTAGCAAAAGTGGAACTTAAATCTACAATACTTGGAAAATGACTGGAAATGAACGTGAGACAGGTCAAGGATAGTTCACAGAATGCAAGTTGGATTGACACTTTCTATTTCAGACATGTTGAGCTATCGATATCTATGAGACACCCAAGTGGAGATATTTAATAGATACTTGGAGATGTGGAACAGGAACTCAGGAGAGAATTAGGAAATTTGAAAGTGACTTGCTTTATCTAGCAGTAAGAATGTGAAAAATGTGGGTATGGTCAAGTCACATAGGATGGGTAGGCATAGATGAATTAAGAGCTGCATCATTAGTAATCAATGATATCTCAGATCTATTTGATTAAGAATATATATTTTTTATTTATTCATATGCCAAGGTCCCGTTGGTGATCAACAGCACACTGCTGTACAGATGGTCAGAGTTAGAAGCTTAATATGTGGTCATGGAAATAGAAAAATTCACTGTCCCACATGGGGCTGAAAAACGAATTTGGATTCATTTTGCAGTGCTTTAATCAACAGACCTAAGCAGACACAAAAGAAAGGAGAAAGGAGGGTAGAAAAAAATGGTGCATATGGTAGAGAGAAGTTGTGTGCTACCAATAACTGCCTTGGATTCCACTTAATAGCATCCATGACAATGACTGCCTGCTTTACATTAAACCACAGGCTGAATCCATTTCCACATGGCTTTAAAAGATGTGGAAAGACCAAGTCTCTGTTTGTCAGATGACTGCGGTTGGTGGATAGAAGACAGTGTAATC
The DNA here is from genome assembly GCF_016433145.1 of Gracilinanus agilis. Lineage (NCBI taxonomy): Eukaryota > Metazoa > Chordata > Mammalia > Didelphimorphia > Didelphidae > Gracilinanus > Gracilinanus agilis. The sequence continues at coordinate 178,761,295 of NC_058130.1, read as the reverse complement.
CTAGACCACCAAGTGAAGTACTGGGTAGTGTGGGATGGGAAGAAGAGTTAAGAACCCAAATGGGTCAGGCTCCAATTTGAATCTAACAATTCTAAAATGTTTTTTCAGGAAAGTTCCTAGAACAGTATAGTGTCATATAACTATTTATTATTTCTATTTCACTAATTATTTTACAAATTAAAATAACTTATCCACTTTACTAGGCTAATGTACATTTTAATCTCCATACTCTCTGTGAAATGAAACACCTTTCAGGGAAATAAAACTAGTAATTGCTAAATAGCTTTTGGTTGAAAAACTTAAAGGATTCTATCTCCTGTTACCTTCAACCCATCAATCATAACAAGGAAAAACAAATTTACTCTATTATATGATGTTAATATATTGAATTGAGCGATTAATGATACAAGATGAGGAGGAGGAGGAGGAGAAGAAGAAGAAGGATAAAAAGGCCCTAAAATAAAGGCTAACCTGATATGAAAGAAAACATTTAATTTCCTGGGAAACCAGAAAAAGAAAAAATTTGATTGGCTCACTGTGAACAGAATTTCAAGAGACAAAAGCACTTGAATTACATATTACATATGGGTGGGGGGTGTTTTGTGTGTGTTTCAGTACTGAGTTTCCTTCGCCCTCTCCCTGCCTGTATACATACTCTTTTTATTTTATTCTGAATAGAAGCAGGATGAATTCTGAATAATTTATTGGGAAGTTACTTACTAAAAGATGTATTTTTAAAAATCGTACTAGAAGTGTCAATCTTCCTCCTCTCAAGACTGAAAAATTATCATTCCCAATTCTCTCCACAAATGCTTTAAAATATTTTCCCACTTGACACACCCCCAATGAAATTATTAGAATATGACCACAATTGGTTTGGTGGATAGCGAGAGAAAAGGAGCTCTGACAAATGTATCTAGACATATTTCATATCAACAGAGAACACCATTAGATTCCACACTATGGACTTTCCTGCCAAATGCAGATATATCTCTATCAAGAAAATTGGCATGTTCACTGCCATTTTATGGTCTGATCTAGTCCTGGGCCATCTAAAGATAAGCTCCTTTGCTGGGTCTAAGAAAGAATTTCCTGCTTTCTTTGTTAGAGTAACTAGAAATTTTGCTAGCTTCAGTGCAAATCAATCATATCTTTAAATTCAAGATGTACTAATGAATAAAGAAAGAAGGTTGAGGCCTTTAATTTTAAAGGTTATAGTTCCTCTAGTTGGTTTTAAAAAATTATTCTGAGAAGTTCATAGGCTTCGCTGAACTACCAAAGGAGTTCTTGAGAGATTAAAAAAAAAAAAGGGGTAAGAAAAAACTCTAGTTTGAGCTACTATGATAAAACTGTAGATAAAAGGTAACTTAAAAAGAACATGTGGAATGTCAATTATTTACATAAGCCAATATGGAACTAGCTAAAGTCTTCTAAGCAAGGTGTTAAATAGTTTATTCTCATTATTCAAAACTCCTTTTTCTCTTCATACATTTAATAAAGACTGTACATGCAGATTAGAAACTAAACTGAAAAACTAAAATGCACTTCATACATAGAAAATGTAGCCTTCTGGACAGATGGTTAGCATTTCTTCAGTTATCTGATCCTATGACAGAACTTGTCATTTTTTTTAGATCCAGTATCTGTAATATTAGATGCACTATGAACTTCTTTAATGGTTTCAAACTGAGTGGCCAAAGGCTTATGTACCAAGAGAGATCAAGATCACTTTTTTCATGCCAACCAGTATATTTCATGTAGCTCTCTTTCTGGCATTTTAATGTGGAAAAGGTATGAGTATGGGTGCAACATTTAGGCTAATCTATTTGCTAATTATTTTAGTTATACAAGTTCAGATGATACAGTTAAGTAAGATCAGGGTAGTATTTTGCCTTATGACATCATGTGTTTCATATTTATACACAAGATCTTCCTAATTCCTTAGCCTATTTATTTGAGTGGATTTGCAACTATAAATTACAAGTGATCTGTCAGAAAATTGACAATGTGAACAGATCACAGTGTCAACATCTGGAAGCTTAACTGTCCCCTCCCAAAAAAATGCTTTGGGGGCAGGAAATGCTTCATTTTATCTTGGTATCCTCCTCTCCCCTATATTCTCCCTTCCCTGCCAAATGCTTTACATATACAAGTAGGTATTGGTTAGAATCTTTCACCTTTGATAATATCGTTTTACTTTTTTAAACATTCAGAAAATAGGGTTAGCTAATGTTTCTAAGCTAAATCAGTCACATACTGCCTAAATCAGTCTGCCAGGATAGAAACAAAATGTAAAGGAGAAAAATGTTAAGAAAATTAAGAAAGAAGGGAGCAGCTAGGGAGCTAAATGGATAGTACTTCAGGTCTGGAGACAGGAGGTGTTGGGTTCAAATTTTGCCTCAGACACTTCCTAGCTGTGAGCAAGTCATTTAACTCCAATTGCCTATCTCTTACTGCTTTTCTGCCTTGGAACCAATACTTATCATCAATTCTAAGACAGAAGGCAAGGGTTTTTTTAATTTAAAAAAAAAACAAAGGAAATTGGGAAAGAATTAAATGCACTGTGTATGGATAACAGAGATGGTAGTGAGAATAAAAGGAGGGTATAAAGTAAATGCGATAACATTTTCACCTTGCTTTTTAGGGCACACCTCTTCCTAACACCAAAATCTATAGATGAGGCAGTTAAAAGTCCAGATATCTCAAGGGACTTGACTAAAATAACAGTGAATCTGTAATCAAGTCAAGAGTAGAAATCACACAAAAGCTTAGGGCTGGAAAGAACTTAAAGTTTAGTACAACTCCTTCATAGAGTAACTAAGGCCAAGAGAGATAAGATGACTTTCTCAAGACTGAACCCAAGTCTTCTGAGTTCAAATCTTTCCACAAATCACAATGATTCTCTTAAATCATGTGTCGTCTAATAATTCACTTTGTCTTTCTAGACATTGCTAGGAATATAAACAAAGAACTATGTCTTCTTCCTACTTTACAAAAACTTTTGGAAAATCTTGAAGGTAAAAACTGGATCCAGACCAATATATTACATCTTAGACCATAATGAACTCCAAATGGACATTCAGTCTAAATATATATATATATATATATATATATTTAAATTAGAGGAGAATGAAGTAAGGTAACTTGAATGACTATAGCTAGGAGAATAATTTTTAATAAAAAAAGAGAAAATGATATCATAAAGGATAAAACAGATAAGCTTAATTACATAAAGTTTCTGCAAAGCAAAATCAAAGTGGCTAGAAGAGGAGTGTCTTGAATAGAAAAACAAAAAAAAAATCTTTATAGCAAATTTCTCTGAAAAAAGTCTGGTTGCATGTATGTTTGTATGTATGTGTGTAAATGTAATATGTGCAACTAATACAAATAGGTAAGAACAAAATCTACCCCCAGGTGATATTCAAGGGCACTTTTCAAAAGATGAAATGTAAGCTACAAATAATAAGAATGCTCCAAATTGCTACTAACAAGGAAAATGCAAATTAAAAAAACAACTTGGGAGTTTTTAATTCATACTCATCAGATTGGCAAAAATGAAAATGGTATATGTTAAGAGGGGCTATGAGAAGATAAGAATACTAATGTGTTAGATCTGAATATTAGCTCCAATACTCAGAAAAACAATCTGGAATTATACTGAGGCATTCAGCTGTATATATCTTTTAACCCATTAATAATCACTAGTAAACATTCAAGGCTAATCCCAAGATTTCAAGCATAAGAAGTATGGTAAATGACAGTACAATTGAAAGAAACAGAGAAAGGTAAAACTAGTTTCAGACTTATGAAGCATTCATTTGGCAATTAATATTTTGTCCTAATGATATTTCTTGGGATTGTTGTATTGACTTGTCATTTAAGTCCTATATTATTATTTAGCTTTTTCTCATATTAACTTCTTATCTTTTCTAACAAAAGGGTAGAGGTTTACACTACTTTGAATCTCTTAGAACGTCTACTATGGGACCTTCCACATAGTAAATAATTAACAACAATGTTTGTGAAAAAATAGATGCCTTTTAACTAATTACTAGTCTTTCTTTTTATTGGAGGCCAATGACCCAGAGAGGAAAACAAATAGCAGGCCAAATAAAAGTAAAAGAGCAACAACTGAGAACCACAAATGATTAAAACTGGTTGTGAGGGGGGCAGCTGGGTAGCTCAGTGGCTTGAGAGCCAGGCCTAGAGACAGGAGGTCCTAGGTTCAAATCCGGCCTCAGACACTTCCCAGCTGTGTGACCCTGGGCAAGTCACTTGACCCCCATTGCCTACCCTTACCACTCTTCCACCTATAAGTCAATACACAGAAGTTAAGGGTTTAAAATAAAAACAAAACAAAACAAAACAAAAAAAAACTGGTTGTGAATTGTCAAGCTGCCAGTACAGGGACAGCCCTACCAACGTTAAAATAATGGAATTCAACAATAGTTTCTATGCACTAAAAATACTCTTTTATAAAAAAAGTCTATGTTTTTTATACACCTGATCAAATTAAGCAATGGGCCAGAGTAACCCTTCAGACAAGTACAGGAAAGCTATGGTAATAAGGCTCTGGAGTTAAAGAATCTAGGTTCAAATTCTAGGTTATCTAAATTATCTAGTTATTATTACTAATTATCTACTTATCACCTATGTGACTTTATGCAAGAAACTTAATCAACCACTCTAGGCCTCAGTCTTCTTTCCTAGAAAATGAAGAGTTGGGCTAGATGATTTCTAAGGAGCCTTCAAGATTTCAATTTGTGAAGTTTCCCACATCAGCTAAAATTGAACTGAAGGCTTCCATTAGAAAAGGTAAAATTCAGGGGGCAGCTGGGTAGCTCAGTGGATTGAGAGCCAGGCCTAGAGCCAGGAGGTCCTGGGTTCAAATCCGGTCTCAGACACTTCCCAGCTGTGTGACCCTGGGCAAGTCACTTGACCCCCATTGCCTACCCTTACCAATCTTCCACCTATAAGTCAATACACAGAAGTTAAGGGTTTAAAATTAAAAAAAAAAAAAAAAAGAAAAGAAAAGGTAAAATTCCACCAAATCATGCTACTTTTAATTTTGGAGGAGGCCTCGCATTTTCTTTGTTCTAGTCTATCAGTACAATATCTGGTATAATCCAGGGTGAATGAAACATCCCCAGCTCTGAGGACATGTGATCACTCTTTCCCAGATGTAGAAAGAATGTGATACACTAGCAGTCTATTCTGACAGGTAAACAAAGAACCTTTAACTTTTGCAAAGTTCTGTTTATTCAGCTGGAGTGCAAATTCTCTTCCAAGTCACATGGATAAAACTCAAATGTTATTTCACCCTAATATAGATATAGCTTAAAGAGAAACAAACTCAAATCTTTCCCTTATTACTTGAATACGGGAAACAAAAAGTTTAAGAATATAATCATCTTTCCCAAAACAGGATTTTCTTTGCATAATGGATGCATGATAGACATGTTTATTTAAGGACAGTTAGATGGGAAGATAACAAGCATATCATATTTAGGAATGACTAACTTGTTAAGAAAATGTAAGGGCACCAAAAATGCTGACAGGGTCAATGAAAGTTATGTCTGTATGAGCTATGAAATGAGTATCAGCTGTATAAGCAAATCCACTAGTGGAAAACTCTTCTGCACTGCTCATCCTGGCAGAGAATTAATATCTTTCCAAATACTACTGGAAGAGGTTTACAAAAATACCTACAGCCCATCCATTACCATCATTCTCCCAGGGCTGATGAATGCAGAGAACATCAGTTCTTTAAAGAAAGGATCTCCTCCAGCTCCAAGCCCTTCCACTAATTCAAGTAACCTGAGTAGAACCACTGTCTTAACAGTAGCCTAAGTACTTGATTTCAACTTGTGTGTTTTGGGATGGCCTAGGAATGCTGACTAACTTGATTCTGATTCCATAACAAACCCTGTAAGGCTCTATCCATACCACAGTTAGTCATGGCCAGTGCAGTATTAGAGATTATCCCTTAAAAGGGATGGAGCAAAGGCATTACATTTTCCCAAAAGAAATGGACACGAGGAAGAGTATGCAAAACATCTTTTTTAAAGGGCAAAGGAGAGTAACACTTTCTTTGACAACATTCACTGTATAAGTTAATTCAGTAACCAAATATTTTCCAGTCTCAAAAAAAAGTACTTAAACTATGGTTTTACTCTATATGTTCCCTTTTCTTTGTTTCTTCATTTCTCCCAAAAGTCAACTTCACTGAATTTTGCAAAGATTTACCAAAAAGAAAACCCAAATTCATGTCACCTCCTCCACTGAACAAAAATGTCAAATTTTTGCTCTAAAAAGATATTGTTGAAGCTTAGGTGATCTTTCTTAAAAGACTCAATACAATATTACCAATGCAACAATGAAAAATTCTCAAGTATTTATGAAGACGTAATCATTAAATCCATTATACAACAGTAACTGCCAAGAAAATTCCAACACAGAGAAGAAATAGATTCTTGGCTGGAGAAGTACATTTTCCTGAAAATAAATGAGTACTAACTCTGGTTTACTATTCTAGACACTGTGGGAAATATACTGTCTATCCTGAAATAATACTGAAATAGTTGGCTAAAGAGCATCCCCTAATGGTGTATCAATACAAAAAGATAGTTACAAGAATGTAATATTCCAGCATTATAGAACAGCAGACTCTCTAAGGCTTCTAAAAAAATTTGGTCTCCTCTCTGTCACAAAACCTTTGTTTTGATCTCATCTGCAAAGAAACACCATAACTAACATCATCACCACTCACAAAAAATAGACTTGTTGGGAATGTTGTAGAAGGCTTTCTTGATCAGTATGGTTTGGACCAGATCACCCTTTGAGATTCCTTTCAACTCTAAGATTCTGCAAAGTCTAAAAGTATATACACTTAAAACACAACAGAAGAATTATACAACATTTTATAAGTAATACGTTCCACAAACAAGAATACTACTGTCTGAATGAGTTGATTATGTAGAGAGAAGTAAAAAATAAACCAGAATCATCAAAAGAAAAAAGGAATTTAAGATTCTATTAAGCAAATGTGCTGCTATACCTTAAATATATTTGTACCGACACTCATTATATTTTACAAAAAAGATTCAACATAAGATTTTCTTAAGAAATCTAAAAAAACCAACTCAATTAAAAATATCAAGTTATAAAATTAAGGAACATTCTTCATATTTTACATAAAACATGGTAAAGGAGGTATTCAAATTGAATAAGAAAGTATATACAACATACTATTTACAAGAAAGAGTTTGAGAGAAACAATATTTCTAAAAAATATATCAGAATCAGCATATTTTTAAATTCATTGATTTACTCACCTTCACTATCCCCACCTGACTTGATGCCTTTTGAAGTACCTTCTATACCTTTGGTCTTATCAGCATCTTCCTGGGTTTCTTCAGGGCCTTTTTCCTCTTCTTCTTCCTCGCCAACATTTTTATAGTTGGGTCTCTTTTGCAATCTTTTCTTTCCCTTCTGCTTATTTATTTCAAGAGATCTTTCCAGTGATTCAGTTGGTTTAATGAAACACCTAATGCTGGACTTTATCTAGAAGAGTCAAGCACGGAGGACACATTTTAAGACATGCAAAGACTCCCTTTACTCTAATTTGCTACTTAGGAACCTTTATAACATGAAAAGATTCTCCAAAATAACAAATGCTAACTTGAGATTTCATAAACTTGTCACTTTACCTTGGTGAGTTAAACCAATTCAATAAATTGAAATGTTCAGTTTACCCTCATATGAATTATTTACAAATTTTTCATCACCAGGATGTTATTTAAGTCTCCTTTCAGACCTTCTTAATCTAGCAAAAATGTGAATGTGTGTAGGAAACTTTAATTAACTAATTTTAATACAAAGTAAAGCATATTTAGGAAGCTAATTTTCTGTTTAATTCATTCCAACTCTAAAAGCCCAATGATCCTAAAATTCAAAAGGAATTATGAATCTTTATTTACCTCATTTTAAATTATACATTCTATTGTCCCACTATTCACATAAATACCTAGATGAAAAATAACCTACAAACAGTCATACATTATATTAGTTTTCAACTATCAAAAGAATACTGATCACAAAAATGAAAGCCTTACAAACACATTTAGAGAGAACAGGAAATATCTATCATAGATCAATATGCCATCTTTCTTTGGAAGAACTCTAACACAGAAAATGAAACAAAGACTTTTTTGTTTACTTGCTTAAAAACAAACAGAAGAGACAAGAGTAGATCTTCAAAACTGTTTATTTCAATACCTACTCCTAGTTTAATACAAGCTAGTTTTAAATCAGATAACGCTGAAATCAAAATCTTTCCAAAAACATATTAAAGACTACATGTAAAGCTTCAGCAATAGGATACCGGATTATATATTACAGATTATGAAACTCATAGGGATCAACTTTGAAGATTCTGTCTGTAAATAAGGTTAGTATAAACTCAACGATAACATACATATTTTAAGTTATTTAAATAGATATCAGTTATAAAAATAAAATATTCATGTATCATTCAAAGGGTGAAGTATGTTAACATTAATGATTTGTATGTAAAAACTGCATAAAAGGCATCAAAAATATATGGCCAAAAAAGGAAATGGGTTTATCATATGGCCAGAGTAAGGAATAACTAACAGACAGTTCTGCTATACTGGTACCTAAATAATATCTGGAAACCTAAAGGAAGGTACTTACATTTGGGGTGGACCCCCTGTGGAAGCTTTGTAGGAGAACTTGGACAAGAATTTCACAGTGTGAGAAATCATGAAGAGGTTTAGATCTACACCACTGGGAAGGTGGGAAGTAGTAAATACATAAATAATAATAAAAACAGCTAACTATTTAAAGAGCATTTTACAGTTTGTAAAATATTTTACATCCTACTTGGTCCTCATAACAACTAAGTGAAGCAGGTGCTACTATCATCCTCATTTTATAGATATGGAAACTGAGGCTAAGGGATTCAGTGACTTGCAGGGTGGCGGGGGTCATAAAGTTGGTAATGGCTGAGTCAGGTGCTCTTGACTCCTATTACTGTTCTATTCAAGTCACCACTAGCTGGTGATGAAGATCACAAGTTTGCTACAGCAGGAGTGTCAAACTCACTGACCATACTGCTGCATCAAACTAAAATGTAACTGGGAAATGGTTAAGAAAATAAATAAAAATACAGTATAACATAGATAATGTAATTTGTGGTTTTATGAGCCGTTAAGTGATAGGGACAGTTTCTATTTTGAGTTTGACTTCACTCACTAAAGTATCTCTAATTGTACTACTTGAAACTCAAACACGGACTTATGCTGCTATTCTGTTTCTTCCTATATACCAAGCTTTGGCCAAGAAACAATGTTAAAGAGAATTTTAACCTTTAATACATAATTAATATGGAAAATTTGAATCTGCTTTAACCCTTAACAGAGGTGTGTGTAGGATTTATAATTCTCCAGTATGACCTCAATCTTAAAAGTACAAATAGTACAGTTTCTAAGAAGTCAAATTTTGTTTCAGATTTGACTTAATCTGGGATTGTCAGTATCTCCTACATACCTCCACTTCTATCTACTCACCCAGCAACCAACCTAATTCAGGCCTTCACCACCTGATCCATCACAACCATCTCCTAATCATTCGGTTCCACACAGATGCCAAAGATTTTTTTTTTTAAACCCTTACCTTCTGTCTTGGAGCCAATACTGTGTAGGCTCCAAGGCAGAAGAATGGTAAGGGCTAAGCAATGGGGGTTAAGTGACTTGCCCAGGGTCACACAGCTGGGAAGTGTCTGAGGCCAGATTTGAACCCAGGACCTCCTGTCTCTAGGTCTGGCTCTCAATCCACTGAGCTACACAGCTGCCTCCTTAGTTAGAATCTTTTTTATTTTATTTTATTTTATGTTAAACTCTTAACTTCTGTGTATTGGCTTATAGGTGGAAGAATGGTAAGGGTGGGCAATGGGGGTCAAGTGACTTGCCCAGGGTCACACAGCTGGGAAGTGTCTGAGGCCAGATTTGAACCTAGGACCTTCCGTCTCTAGGCCTGGTTCTCAATCCACTGAGCTACCCAGCTGCCCTCCCAAAGATTTTCTTAAAGCACATGTCTGACCAAGTTACCTCCCTCTCTTTCCCCTCAAAACACTCTAGTATCTATAGGATTAAGAATAAAGGCCTCTATATAGTATTTAAAGCTCTTCATAACATAACATGTTTTATTACATATACATTATTCCCCCTACACACTAAGGTCCAGTCAAACAGGCTCTTCCTGATGTTCAGTCTCCATACATTTCCCATGTCTGTGCAGTTGCACATCTGGAACATATTCCTAACTCATCTCTGCCTTTCAGAATCTCCAGTTTCTTTAAAAGCTCAACACAAATATCACCTTCTCTAGGAATCATCATCCCCCGATTTCCCTAGCTATTAATTCCCTCCCATCAACTAATTGTATTTATTTTGTATGCATGTAAATATATACATATATTCTCTCCCCTAACAGAATCTGAGTTCCTTGTGGTCAAGGAGTTTTATTTTTGCCTTTGTAGGACCTAACACCATGCGTGGTATTTAGTGGATACTTAATAAATGCATGCCAATTATGTGAATGATGGCTTATCAGTGATGGTGAACCTATGGCGCAGGTGCCAAAGATGGCACACAGAACATTCTCTGCGGTCATGCCCCCTCCCCCCAAGAGTTCATTACTAGAAAGGCAGAGGGACTCAGGTGGAGCTGCTCCCGCACCCCTTTCTACCATGCCTGATGACATCTTTTCACATTTCTGCCCCTGTTCCCAGCAGCCCAATTGGAGCACACCAGGGTTAAGGCGGACAAGCTCACAGGTGGCAGAGCCATAGTGGAGTGGAGAGCCTGAGCCACTCCCCAACCTCTCTACACTCGCTGAAGACATTCCTCACTTCACCTGCTCCTCTACCCAGCAACCCAATGAGAGCCCTTTCTACTGCCTCTGTGTGGGGTAAGAAGAGGGGGGAACAGGGCATGCCCAGCACTCATGAGGGAGAGGGGCATGGACACATGGTCAGGGGAGGGGGGGGCCAGGCACAGCATATAGTCTGAGGGCTGGGGTGGGGGCGAAGCTTGGCACTCTGTCTCTAAAAGGTTTGCCATCACTGTCATACTACAAAAATCTAAATTACAATGTTAAAGTAAAATAACAATCATGCTCAGAAGGCTAATTGACCCTATTTAAATAAAGTTTAACTCTAAACTATTAAAAATTATAAAATCGACTTTAATAGACAAGCGGTTTTTAAACCTTAGTTTTTTAAAAAGAAAATATGTAACACATTACCAGACAAAATGTGTGTATGTGACCTGGATAAGCCACACATGAAGGTGGCTATACTTTTGATCTTGCCATCATAGACAAATGCAATACTTCCATGTTCAAAACTTTCAAAATCCCCTTATTCATCCATAATTTATTGGCTTTTCACCTCTCCCTCTGCCTTCCTTTATAAAACCCTACTTTTCATCTGAACTATGACCTCCAATTCTGTGATCCCTCAATATTCTCCCAGATCTCCCCCTTGCACTAATCACTTTCTCTTCCTCATTTTGACCCCAAGGTGAACCAATTCAACTATATACTGTCTCCTCTCTTGAATCCTTAGCTCCTCTATACTGCTAGTTAAGCCCTGCCAAGCATCATTTAACCTCTCTAGGCATCAGTTTCCTTATCTGAAAATGGAAGAGTTGAACTAGATGATCTCTAAGGTCTCTTCTAGCTCTACAGTTACAATATCATGCCCCACCTCACTCACCCCTCTGTCCCCTCCTCTCCTGGCTAAACATCTCAAATTCCTTCAGCCAATCCTTTCACAAGATAGTTTTGGGTCTCTTCACCATTCTGGTTCACCTTCTAAATATAGTCCTGCTTTTGTCTAAAGTCTCTGACTGATTCAATGATTGAGAAGTGTTCTCAACTGATTAAGATAAAAGGATAAAACATCTTGTCACTTTGAGTGGCATGGGGTAATTGACTGATCAAATGATTCAGTCCATCATTCTATTCTGACCTATCAGGATCATTTCTATTTGTCTGGAGTTTACTCCCTTCATTTGCATTTCTTCTACCCAATAAAATCTTCTTATTTCTTACTTTAAGGCCTAGGTTGGTGAAGACTTTTTGATGAAATTTCCCTGCTTCTCTCAACAGAAAATTATCACTCTTTACTCAAATTTTTCTAAAGCAGTATGTCTGGATCTTTCTCCTTCTCACATTCTACCCTTTTTTTATATTTATTTGTGGGAATGTTTTATCGGTCCACTAGTATTAAGGGTAGTCTCAATAGCAATAAATGTGGAATCAGAAGAATAAGGTTAAAAGCCCAAGATACTCACTTATCAGTGGAATAATTTTGGGCACTTAACCTCCCAAGGCCTCTTTTTTTCTATTCTATAATATCTCAGAAAGTTAATGTGAGGAAAGTACCCAATATTGTCTTAGAGTAAGTCAATAAGTCAGTCAACAAGCATTTATTAAGGAAACAATAATGTACAAACTAGATATATACTCCTGTACTTAATTGACAAGTACTTTGTAAGTATGTACTGTGTGCCTGGCATTGTGCTAAGTGCTGGGGTTACTTAGAAAGGTTTCAAAAAATAGTCCTTGTCTTCAAAGAGCTCAGATTCTAATGTTAGACACATCATAATAACAAGGTATACAAGATTTATTAAGAGAAGATAGTTATCTCAGAGGGAATCTGCTCTATGAGCCAATGATTCTGGCCTTCTGGCAGTCCTTTGAGAAAAACTCTATCAACACTCTACCAATTCATTGGCTGTCTGCTATCTCTGGAATGTTATGCTTCCTTACCTCCATTCTCTAGATTCCTTGGCTTCTTTCTGGATTCAGCTCAAATATAGCCTTAGGCAGGAGGTCTTTCCTCATTCCTTACTGCTAATGCCTTACCTCCAAGAAAACTTTGTTTTTACTCTGTATAGAACTTGTATGTACATGGTTGTTTGTGAATATCTGGAATAAAGGAACTTTTTTTTTGGTCCTTCTCTGTATCCCTACTTTCTAATTCAATGCCCAGCACAAAGTAAACCCTTAATAAATGCTTGTTGACTGAGTATAAGAGTACATATCTTATATTTACATAATTGTTTCCTTGTTGTCTTCTCTATTAGAATGTGAGCTTCTTGAGGGCAGGAACTGGCCCCTTCCTACCTTTCCAGTTAGGCAACTATTCAACATCCCTGACATCCTGCCCCAATATACACTGTGATCGAATGACACTGGCATCCTTGATATTTCTTTCCCCCCCCCCCCATTTTTTAAACTCATGTCTTCTGTCTTAGAATTAATACTAAGTATTAGTTCCATGGCAAAAACATGGTAAGAGCCAGATAATTGAGTTTAAGAGACTTCCCCAGTGTTACATAGCTAGGAAGTATCTGCAGATCAGATATGATCCCAGGACCTTCTGTCTTCAGGCTGATGAGACACCTCGCTGCTCCCTCCTTGATATTTCTTGAATAATATACTTCATCTCCCTACTCAGAGCATCTCAGTGCCTTCCCTCTTAGACTACAACAAAAACAACTTATCCTTTATCTTGTCTGAATATAGCCATTTGCATGCTGCCTCTCCCATTACACAATGAGTTCCTAGAGAGCAAAAAATGTTCTTGGCCTTTCTTTGTAGCACAATTTTGAACACATTGATATGAATAGCATAGTGAATGACACACAGTAATCACTTAATAACTGAATTCAGAAGTTCAAGGAGTTCTTAATCTGACTATATTATCTCCCAATATCTGTCTATCTTGTAACTAGGATACTCAAAGACATCATTCCTTTAGCTTAAAATTTTGTTCCAAGTTAAATGCAAATAAACCTGAAGGGTAAAATAAGTCATTCTGAAGTTAAATACACCTCAATGTGAACAGAGAATATGAGAATAGATGTTGATATTTATGAGAATAGATGTTGATATTTATATCTTCCATAGCCAACAAATGGAGGCTTTAAACTATATTCTTCTAGTGCCAAAGATATTTCCTGGGAGTAAACTAGGCAATTTTGAAGTTCATTATAGCCACAAATTAAGTTACTGATTAGCATTAACTCACTAAAATTCTGTTTGGATCCTCACAATAACTCTGGAAGGTAGATGCTATAATTATACTCATTTCACAGATGACAAAAGTGAGGTAAACAGAAGTTAAGTGACTTGCTCAGTGTCACACGTCGAGTAAGTGTCTAAGGCTAAATTTGAACTCATGTCCTCCTGGTTCCAGGTCCAGTGCTCTAACCACTGTGTCTTCTAGCCTTCCCCAAAATCAGAGCAATCCCTGTCCATCTTAAATAAACTAAAAATATAGAAAGCTTTCTAAACAAATGATTTTGTTTGTATCAAATTACCTAGTGTATGTTCTTTAAACCTTTAGATGATTAGGTCTGCATACGACATGAAAAGACATCATGTTCTTGGCAGAAGTACATACTTTATTCCATTATTCAAAATCAAAGATGACCAAGACAATATAAAACAGTATTGGCTTGAGTAGCTTTACAATAAGGTATGAATTTCAGGCACATAATATAATCACTGAAAAGTATGTATATTTTCATTTCAGAATGAAATGATCAAATAAGTATACATAAGAATGAATAAACCATAAGATGATGTATAAGTATGCATATGTTGTATGCCAATCCTCGAGTAAGATGATTCTTGAACTAAAGCCCAAAAGTATATCCAGAATGCAAAGTACCAGCAAAGGGATCTGATAATGCAGCTAAAGCTAATGTAAAAAACAAAACCTGTAAAACACAGGAATCTGAAGAGGTAATAGGTGCTGCCACTGACATGAAAATGGTAGTCCTATAAGGGAATAATATATATCAATGAGTATTACACAACAGTAAAGACTTAAATATAATAAACTTTCATCTATCTGAAAATCCAAATAAGAAAGCTCAAATAATCAATTGCCACATGAAAGAATGCTCCAAATTACTAATGATAATACAAATTAAAATAGCACTGAGATAAACCTTCTATCCATCAAACTGGCAAAGATGATTAAAAAAAGTCAGTTATTGGAAAGGATGTGGAAGAACAGGTACACTAATGCACTGCTGGTGGAATTCTGAAATGTTACAATCACTTTGGCACTATACCCCCAAATTATAAAACTTTTTCTTACTCTTTGGTCTCATTATATCAGTACATGGCAGATATCCTTAAGAAGTATAGGGGCAGAGAGAAAGGAGGTAGATATGCAAAAACATTTAGAGCGGCACTTTTTCATTGTAGCAAAAAACTGGAAATAAAGTGGATATAAATTAATTGGGAGAGGGCTGAAAATATGTGGCATAGGAACACAATGATTACTTTGCTGCAAAAAAAATCAAATATGAAAGATTCTGTGAAACTTGGAAAAATTTCTGTCAAGCAACACAGAAAAAAATAAGTAGAACCAAAAGAACAATATACATGAAGATCACAAAATGTGAATGAATGAAAAAAATATTTAATGCTTACTATATATGCAAAACACTGTAGTAAGTGCTAAGAATAAAAATAGAAAGGAAGACAGTTTGCTCTCAAGAAACTTAACATTCTAATAAGGGAGATCATATACAAGAGATTTCAATTTCAAGTTAAATGGTAGGGTCTCATGGTTCTTTGGGTTGTAACGATTAAAAATGATAAAGGCTGATATTATGAGGGAAATTAATATTTTAATTTCCATGGCCATGTTGGTAAGAGATATACAACCACGCCTGACTATTTTTAAAAAATGCTGCCCGTCCGTATCTCCACCCATCTTTCTTCATCTCGCACGCCAGAGAGAGCGTCTCAAGCCCGACCTCTGAATTTAAGTTGAGCTCAACGTTGGTTCCCGGTCTCTGAAGTAATCATGTCAGAAACGAGAAACCCATTAGATCATGGGAAATGTAGTCTCAAAGTGCCTCACATGTCCACAAGAAGTTTGTAAATACTTTTAAATGGCACCTCCCTGAATTCCAAACACACAGGGTGCAACATCAAAGTTGATGATAGTGTCTCTCTAATATCATTTCAACTGATTAAATCTGTTTCTGATGATGAATCATTTGATACTTCCTATGACTTTAGTGGTCTTCTAGGGTCTTTAGTATCTATGGGCTACAGAGGAGGCAGGGGATGAAGCATTTGCAGTAGTAGTTGCCAGGTCTCATCTCCAGAGGGGTTAACCTCCCTGGATGATGGATGATGGGGCTTGGCTGGAAGTTTAGTTGTCTGGGGTGTATAGCTATTTCTAGGACTCCTTGGTCTTGGTCTTAGGCTGTTTCCATTTGGGTCTAAGGGGAAATGGTGGTCAACATAGCTTGATCAAACTGGCACTCCTATCTATCCCTCAAGATGCCTTGCTGCTTTAGCTAAGCTGGCTTGCTTGCCCTTTAAGTGGCAGCTGGTGGAGATGAATGGTGCCTCATCCAGAGGGGTTATTTCCAAGATAAAAATTTCAGGAACTGGGCTGAAGGAGGGCCTATTGTTAAGACATTTCAAGACAATGTCACTGTTTATATTTTGATTCAGCATATATTGCTTTTTACCAACAATGAACAAGTAAACAACTCTGAAAAACTGTGGAACTTTGATCTCAGCTTCAGAAAATTGATGAGCTTTCCTCCTCTCTCTTTGGAAGAGAGGTGCTAGACTACACATGCTAAATGAAATGTACTTTTCAGAAATGCCAAATATATTGAATTGCTTTGCTTAATGATGCTTATTTACTAAAAGGAAAGACTTCTATTTGTTGAGAGGAAGATAAAAAATTTGTGAGTACTGATAGAGATGTGTTGGCAAACCTATGGCACATGTGCTGAAACATGCCCCTCTCCACACGCACCTGAGGACATTTCTCACATCATCTCCCCTCTGCCCAGTAGCCCAATGAGAGCTCTTCCCCGCTCCCCTGTCTAGGGTAAGGCAGGGAGGCTCACATGTGGTGTGAGGGTTGCAGTTTGGGTACTCAGTCTCTAAAAGGTTCACCATCACAGTGATAAGAGATACCAGAAGAAAAAGAGTATCAATAAATTATCAAAAGCTCAATAAGAGGACAAATAGGTCAACTTTGTTACTACCTTATTCATTTCAATACATACTTTTACAAAACAACTAATAGATCTTAACTATTCCATATGCAATCTTTTTGTCCTTTTTTCATGGAAAATTTTAGATTAAGATCATGAAAAAAAAAGGAGTTTGAAAAACAGAATGTTAAAAAAGAGTTCATTTAATTGGATAGGATGTGTGCACTTACTTGGTATGTGAAATATGTGAATATGTGAAATATGACAAGAAGGTGTTATCATGGATTATTTTTTAAAAGCAACTTCCAGATGATGTCATTAGGTTAAAACGTTTTTTTTGTGTGTGATTTCATTGGTGGAGAGTAGTGATGTCAAATTCAAATAGATAAAGGGATCACTAAACCATACATAAGGATCCCTGTGGCCACATGATGACTTGGAAAAAACACACATATTAACATTATTTATGTTTGATCACATTTTTATCTATTTTGGTAAATATATTTCCCAATTACATTTTCATCTGTTCAAGCAACATTAGGGAATATATAGGCTACTGCTGGGGGGTAGGGGTGGGGGTAATGAGAGATATGCATCTACTCTGCAATTTAAAATCTTGAGAGAGTTGCTTGGAGATACTAAGGGGCAACACAACTTGCCATAATCACATAGCCAGTATGTGGCAGAGGCATTTTTTTTGAACTAGCTCTTTCTGACTCAAATCCATTGCCTTTTGTACCACACCTGGAAGCCTCCTGTGGCTTCTCATATATGCCAACGTGTTCAGCATTTAGCATATTCATAAGGCTCAGATGAGGCGATGTAAGGTGCTTTTCACATCTTAAAGTACTAAATAATGTCAATGTCAGCTAATATCAGAGAACCAAGTGATGTTAAACCAAACACCACTTGTGGATATACACACTCACTCACTTATATCCAAGACATATGGCATATTTTAACCTTCGATGGAAATGAGATCCGCACAAAATGGTGTAGTGGCAAGAGCAATGGACTAAGAATTACCTGACTTGGATTTGAAACCTGACTCTTGTACTTAAAATCTGAGTGACCTTGGCAAGTGACCCAGACTCTTGGGACCTTGGCCTCTCCTTTTACTATAAACAAGATCCCTTTCAGTTCCAAATCCTATATATATTATATACTAATAGACTTATGATGGGCAATGCTATCCACCTCTAGAGAAAGAACTGTTGGAATCACCTATCACATTAGTGTATCTTTGATTTTATTTGGGGGTTTTGGTTATGTATGACTTTGTTCTTGCAATAATGACAAATAAAAAAATACATATTTTTATACAAAACAACATGCTGGGAGTGAGGAAAACACAAACAAACGTTTAGACTAGATATGTATGCTAAATGCATTCCTGAGGCTTCCATTGTAACAGGAATATAAGTCTTTGACAGACAGTTATAATAGATGATACACATATTAAGTTACAAAACAGATAATTCAACAAGCATTTACTAAGTCATTGCTTTGTGCAAGGCACAAAATATTCAGACAAAAGGGAAACATATCCTGCCCGTAAGAAGCTTATACTCTATCAAAGGAATATATGTAAAGATAGCACTGTCTTGGCCATGACTCCTACAGAAGTCACCAAAAGGATCAGGACAGAAAGATAGATGTCTGGAAGTTTGGGAAGAAATTTCCAGTATTCTTCTCAACTTCTGCCTGGGAGTTCATTCAAATAACAGATTTTTATTGGTAACTTCTGTTTTTAATAATGCCTACATTTTCCCCTCCTAGAATCAAAGAATTTTTTAAGACAAAGAAAAAATGGCTCAGTAAAACCAATCAACATAAAAAAAACCTGATGTTATATGCAAAGTTCTATATCTATGGACTCCCAGTTTGGCAAAGGAATGGGGGAAAGAGGTTTCCTCTCATGTCTATTTTTTTGGCCATCCTTGGATTTTTATAATTTCAGTCAATTTCAACTGTTTTGTTCTTCATTTTCATTGTTGTAGTCATTGTCTATATTATCTTAAAAAAAAAAAACCTTTACCTTCTGACTTAGAATCAATTCTAAGTATCAGTACCACAGCAAAAGAATGGGATAAGGGCTAGGCAATGGGGGTCAAGTGACTTGCTCAGGGTCACGAAGCTAGGAAATGTCTTAGGCTAGATGTGAACCCAGGCCTCTCTCTATCCATGAGCCAACTAGCTGCCCCTCTATATTGTTTTCTTGACTCTACTTAGTTTATTTTTGCATCATTTCACATAAATCTTTTCATGCTTCTCTGCATTCATCATGTATTTATTTCTCTAATTCCAAATTACTTTCCAGAATGGTTAGACTAACTCAAGTTTTACCAACAATGCATTTAGTGTGTGTGTACCTTTCCATAATCCCTCCAATTCTGTCATCTTTGCCAATTTGCTACGGTTAAGGTAAAACAGTTATTATGATTTGCATTTCTTTTTTTATTAGTTATTAGATAATTCATTATATAGTTGTCAAGTTTTCAATTCTTTTGAGATTAATTTTGACCATTTATCTATGAACAACTTCTGATATATATATATATATATATATGGAGAGAGAGAGAGAGAGAGAGAGAGAGAGAGAGAGAGAGAGAGAGAGAATTGTTAAGTATCGATTCTAAAAAGGGCAATAAAGCCTATGCAATTGTAGTTAAGTGACTGGCCCAGGGTCACACAAATAGGAATTGTCTGGGTTCAAATTCGAACCCAGGTCCTCCTGACTCCAGGTCTGGCCTTGTATCTACTGTGTTAACTAGCTGTCCCTGGTATACCTTCTCTCTCTTTTTTTTTTAAACCCTTAACTTCTGTGCATTGGCTCATAGGTGGAAGAGTGGTAAGGGTGGGCAATGGGGGTCAAGTGACTTGCCCAGGGTCACACAGCTGGGAAGCGTCTGAGGCCGGATTTGAACCTAGGACCTTTCTTCTCTAGGCCTGACTCTCAATCCACTGAGCTTCCCAGCTGCACCATCTGGTATATCTTTTTAATATATAATATTAGCCCTAATCCATTCCTCATCTTTACCCATTACCTATCTTGCTTCTTTTGAATTAGATATCCTTTTTAAAGTCATATCCTCTTCTACTAAGTCTCAGCAGTACCTATAAAGACAAATTTGACTCACTAGTTAAGAAATATATAGTTTATTCTGTGTGACTGAATATTTTGTGTGTTTATTTTGTAAGAACCAGTCTAGCTAAATATAGAGAAGCTTATTACTAAGTTGGCAACAAGGTGATGTTTTTTTGGCTGTAGCAATCCTCAGAGACCATCTCATCTACTAAGTTGTACAGGTCTATTTTTTGCTCTAGAAAAGAGTATCCACTAAAAAAACCAGAGATTTCTGAAGTATCTGTGTAAAGTATCCTTCTATTAAGAATTACATTGCATTCTATTTCTTCAAGAATATAACCTTTTAAGGAACCCACAATAATAATGCTCAGTTAATAAGGGCAGGGATTGGACCTGTGTTTCATGGGCATAGAAAATTCCTAGATAAGGAAACTCCTTTAACAAATTCAAATTGGCACCTTCTTTCCAATTTATAGCCAAGATAGTTGTCTAGAGACCTGAAAGATTAAATGACTTGCCCAGGGTCACACAGCTAGTAAATGTCAGAGGAAGAACTTGAACCCAGGTCTTTCTGACTCCAAGACTTTTCCTATTCATTATGCTAAATCTGTGATGGTGACCATATGGTACAGGTGGCACACAGGGACCTCTCTGTGGGCGCCTGCAGACTTGGCCTGCTGGGAGCCTGGCCCGCTCCTAAAAGCAGTGGGTGGAGCATTGTAGCCTCACTGTCTCTGGGGCTGAGAGCTGCTGCCATGCAGCAGCAGCAGAAGGCTCATCAAGCTCAGCTAGCCCATGGCCCTGCCTCCGCCAGCAAGAGCAGCACAGTCGTGGTTCCACCTCAGGCCAGAGCAGGCTACCCTGCCCCAGCTCTGCCCCTGAATGCAGGGGTGGGTGGGGCACTGTACATAGTTAGGGGGTGGGGCACACAGTCTGGGGGGTGGGTGAGGTATAGTACAGGGTTCCCAAAAGGTTTGCTATCACTGTGCTAAACATATTCAATTAACCACAAAATCCTATTCCTTAAGTACTCTAATTAAAAAGTAATTTAGGGCAGTGTGTAGGTAACACAATGGATAGAGAGCAAGGCCCAGACTTGGGAGGACCAGGATTCAAATCTGGTCTCAAATATTTCCAACCTGTGAAGCCCTGGGCAAGTCACTTAACTCTGATGGTCCAACCCTTGCCGCACTTGTGTCTTAGAACTGATACTAGACCAGAAGATAGGGGTTAAAAAAAAAAAAAAAAGAAATTTTACCTCTTTGTGACTCAAGTTCTTCCCTCTATAAAAAGAGGGTGGTAGGGTCAAAGGATTTCTAAGTACCTGGGGAAAGGGAATTGTTTCATTCTTTGACAATGCCTGGAATAGTGCCTGGCACAAAGAAAGTAATCAATAAATGCTTTTTGAATAACTGGATATGCATATTATTGAATATTGAATAACTGGATATGCATAGGTAGAAGGAATTCCCTCACTGGAAGTTCCCCATATCAATGAAATCACAACTCTGTACTAAAATAAAACCTACACAACATAATAGCAGCTAGCAATTACATAGCACTTTAAATTAGCATCACCCTTTATATATGTTCTCTCATTTGGTCCTCACAAAAATTCTTGAAGTAGGTGCTATGATGATCCCCATTTTGAGGAGACTAAAGGTCAGAGAGTTTAAGTAACTTGCTCAGGGTCACAAAGCTAGTGAGTATCAGAAAGGATCTGAACTTTGGTCTGATTCCAAGGCTTATACTATTCATTACAGAAGTAGCATTTCTTCTTTTCTCAAGGAAAAAAAAAAAAAAGATAGTTATAATGACCTTCATTGTGTAAAACTACTGTATAGGCAATGGAGTCATTCCAGAATTTGAAGAAGCTTGTTCTATGACTTTTCTTTTATTCTTCTAGATAATCTTATTTAAGGAGAATAGCACACCAAATGCTTCAGGAGATAACTGCATTATGGAGCTATAATTCCATTGAGAGATTACTGTGATAAACCACAATAACCATGTGAAAATGGAAAACACAAATTGAGTTCTAATTCTTTGAGGAATCATTTTATAACCTACCAATTAAGGAACTTGATTTATGGAAGTCTATTTTTTTCCCTCCTCAATCACTATCAACTTCCTCTCAGAAGCCAATTATTGCTTCAGGATCAAGGATATGCATGCTTAACACCATTCTCAATTCTTAGTTCATACATGAGGTCAGGGATATACTAGAAAACATAGTGAAAATATAATCATGATTTGAAGTAAGACACTCTGATATGTAGAAGACAATATTTAATGTCTGACTGAAATCACACATATTAGAAAGACAAGCTGATAGCATCTCACATTGGATAGTGATGCTTGAGAAACCCAGAGCAGATTATTTAAACATCTAAATTAGCAAACTTTTAAGAAAAGCAAGTAGCTTATTTATCTATGGAATATTCTCTAACAGAGAATGAAACTATAAGTAATATTAAGTCTTTTTGTGTAGAGGATAAATGATTCACAAAAAGGGAAATGTTTAAGGTTTCTAGAGTATCCATCACCCAATGACTTTAATTTAATTTAATACAATTTAATACAGTAGGTCCTAGACATAAGCCAGTGAAGTTCCCAGAGTTGTCTACTTTTCACATTGTTGTAACTCACTACATTTACACAATCAATTGACCCTGTCAACTAATCGGTGTTTAGCAAATGTCTGCTACATGTTAGCTCTATGCTTAGTACTGTAAAAGACTCAAATAGATTAGTATAAGACCAAGTCTATATACAGAGTTTACATTTTAGTTACATAGCATCCCTTGTCTCTCCCAATATGAATTAAAAGGATTCTCTCAAAAATCATCTACTCTAACTTGTATCCAAATGGGAATCCTCTTTCACAACATTCCCAACAAGCAAGTCAATCCAGATTTTGTTTGAAAACACCCACTGTTAGATCTTCTTTCTATGATTTCACTTTTGGAACTATCTAATTATTAGGAACTTTCTCTTTGAATACCTGCTGATCCTAATGCCCTTCTGAACAAATAGAACAAGTAATCACTCCCATATGAAAGCCCTTTAAATCAATAAAAGAGAGCCACTGTCCCCTTCTGTCCCCAAATCACTAAATCATCTCTCCTCCAGGTTAAATACTCTTAGTTCCTTTAACTGATTCTTGATTTTTTTTTTTAAACCTTTGCCTTCTGTCTTAACATCAATACTAAGCATTGGTTCCAAGGCAGAAGAGTGCTAAGGGCTAGGCAGTGGGGGTTAAGTGACTCACCTAGGGTTATACAGCTAATGAAGTGTCTGAAGCCAGATTTTAACCCAGGACCTTCTGTGTCTAGGTCTGGCTCTCTCAATTTCACTGAGCCAGCCACCCAGCTGCTTCCCCCCTTTTAATTGATTCTTATGAGGCATATATAATAGTCCTATGTAAGCCTATAGTCCAATCATAATCCTTTTCCTGGCACACCTCTATTTATTTGCACCCTTCCTTAAACTAAATGTAAAATACAATATGTGCCCCTACCAGGACAGAGTAGAAAAGAATATCATCATTCTTGCCCCGGACTCTAGCCTCTATTAATGTAGCCAAAGGCTGAATTAGTTTTTTTGGACACCATGTCATAGTATTGCAAACCAATGAAATACTTGGAAATTTTTATCATAACTATGGTTTAGTCCTGCTTTTTGTATTTCATATTAACTTACAAATACTCCCATCTTCCAGGGATGATATTCCAGAGGGAATGGGGAGGACAATATTATGCCCATTTTATAGCCACAGAAGCTGAGAAATAGAGTGACTTTCCACAACCACCAAGTATTAGAACTAGATTTGGAACCTGACTTGAAGTCATGTTCCTGCCTGGAAACCAGGTTGCCCTTAAGATAAAGGAAAAGGTAGATTAAACCCTGTATGTTCGACAAGGATTTCTAACTTCTTTCAAGCATTGATAATCAATTCTAATGGCATTTCATGATTTTTGCCCAGCCTTGCTCCAACCAAAAATGCTATAAGACTTCTCTTAATTTATTGTTTTAAATCAAAGTACATTAAAACTAATTTGGTTCCAGGAATAGAGAAGGGCAAAACATCTTGAGATAGCTGAAGAGAATCATATTTAACAAAAAGTAATACTGCAAATCTCAAAACAAAAAATCTATCTTCATTCTGTAAGAGGAACAAAATACTACCAGTTCCCAGCTTAGGACTCTCATGTAACATTTCCTTAAACTGAAAGTCACTATTTTGCTTTTGCGAAACAACTAGAGTAGTAAAAATTACCCTTATTCACATATTTTAAATTTTAAACAATATATTTCAACATGCAAATATCAATTATTTATTTTACTGTGCTGCTATATAGGAATTTAGTGCTTAACTGCATATTCTTCAAATAACTTCTCTGTGTGTTCAATTTTGATTTTATTTTGTGAAAGGTCTGCTGGTAACATGAAGCAGTACCAGTAATTTATCTACATGTTACAGGAAGGAGAAAGTAGGTTAAAAAAGACTAAGACACTTAAAACAAGTGTGATAAAACCCCATCTGACTTGTACAGGAAACAAGAGGAGGCAGTTCTCACTCATCAGGAGGGAAGGTAACCTTACCATGACTATTGTCAAATAAGGTATACTACATTTCCCTTGAACTCTTCCTAAATTTAAACTGTGGTCACCAGAAGACCAATATCTGACTTCAAATTCAGACACCAGGATAAGTAAGATGACACTCATTCTAACAGCCAATTCTTCCACATTTAGCACAAGGCTTATTTTCAGCTTCTTGCATACCAGAGTAGGGAGTTAAATATGTCAAGATTGTTTAAATAGAAAAAAAAAGAAAAACTTGGTTAACAGAGCTCTATCTCTATAGCACTTCTTATAGGGTCCTCCATGTTATAGAGTTAGGATGAAGGGTATATCACCCAAGTAGAAGCCTCCAATAACTTTCTGCATTTATCTTTTAATGAATTAAAAAAACAGCAGATCACATATTGTGATTCCCTGCTTCATCCTTTAAGACATCACATCTTCCATGAGTTTCTTGACCATATAAATTAACCACTGAAATGGATAGGGAATATAAGTACAGTCCTTGATAGAGCATTAATAGTGTCACATTAGGCATCATTGGATTTAGTATTCATGGATTAATTTTATTAAAGGATGATAGCAAATATTTATCAAAGCCTCCATAAAGCATTGCCTAGAGTACTCACTTTATCTGTAAATTCTCAGGAAGAAATACTTCTCTAATCTTTGAAAGGCTGAAGAAACCACAAGAAACAAAAAGGAATCATAGATTCTCAAGCTCGATAGGGAGCCAAAGGGTCTCCAGGGCCAATTGGTACCTCAGTTAAAAAAAATGTTCTCCACTGTATGGCTGAAGAATGATTATTTAGGCTCTAATTGAAGACATTCAATAATAGAGAGCTCATCCACTCTCTGTAAGCAGCCCATGTAACTTTTAAACAGATTTAATTTTTCAGAAATTTTCCTAAAGATTGAACTTAATTGTACCTCTCTGAAACTTCTATCAAGTACATCTAGTCCTTTCATCTATAGCCAATCCAAGCAAGTCTAATACCCTTTTCCATAGCCCAGGTCTTTGAATATTTAAAGACAGATGTCATATCCTCTGAAATTTTTTTCTTCCAAGGTAAACATACCCACCCCTTTCAAATAATTTTTATATGAAGAGTTTCAGTGCTCTCTCCATCCAATCTCTTCTTGTGCCCATTTGATTTTGCTAACTCCACAAAAAAAATCTATAAAAATTATCAAAAATTTTGAAGGCTTTGGTATTTTTCTTTATCACTAAATGGGTCAGATAAGCTAAGGTCTAAAGAAATTATACTGTTTTGAGTCTACCACGTGTTTCAAGATCACATGTTAATCATATGTTTAGGTATTTCATCCTAGACATAAGTATTTACAAGTCTATCACTGATAATACCTAATACCACAACATGTAAAAATGGATTTTATAAAATAGAATCTTTATACCTAGGAAATTCACCTAGTATTTATAAAAGAACTTAAAGGAAGTATATGGTACTTCAGAATTGTTCTGTGCATTATTTTTAATACACTTGAACAATAGATCAACTTGTGTATAACTTTTTCTGCATCTGGCTGGCTCTGTCTCTCACCAGGGTCAGGGACTTCCTAGTCAGGAAGCATTCCTCCTAATTAATATTGGTCAGTCCTTGTTCAGCAACTTAAAATCTTAGAGAGTTTCCTAGAGCACTGAGTGATTAAGTGACTTGACCAGAGTCACATTGCCATGATGGGTCAGAGGCAGACCTTGACTTTAAGACCTGTTATTTAATTAATGATGTAAATTATTAATTTCAAATTCAATAAACACTGAGTGAGCCTACTATCATGTTTGGCAATGGAGATAACAAAGAGGAAAAAATTTAAGTCCTTCTCTCCAAGAATTGATTATACTGAGGGTATAAAGCATATTGGCAAATAAATATAAGAGAAACTAACTTGAGGAGGAAGAAGGAGAGAACTGACAACTGAAAGGACCGAGGAAATCTATTCAGAGAAAATTTTCTGGTTTGGGGCCCATATTTGTGATTTTATCAGTATAGGTACCTCATAGTTAAGAAAATTCCGCATACCAGTTTAAGAGGCATCAATGCCTTGAGAGTTTATGTGACCTTAAATTGCGCAGGTGTGTTTTCAAAATGATGTGAAAGCCAGATCATTCTATATCCAAAGTCAGTTCTCTCAAGTCTCATTATACAAACAAAATTTTGATTTTGACCTTTCAAAAAAAAATTTAACATACTCTTTCTTTAACATAGTCAAGGTACATTATGAAAGTGAAAGACTTACAGAACATCTCTGAACATCTTGTTCAGTCCTACAACACAATACGGACAGATCCCCATTCAAAATGACCTCAGCTAATGAGTTCACCAGTGGTGCGTAGTGTATAATTAGGAAAACCTAATAAAAAAAGGAAATAATATATTAGAACAAAGCATTTGTGTATCTATATAATATATATGTGTATATATGCACAAATATATACACATATATATCGTTACCAAAATTATAAAATACATCTATTTTCTTTGTGTAAAGACTGTCACGAAATCATGGAACTGTGAGATCTTAGACATCTTTGTATTCCAAACTACAGACAAAGAAGGGACTTTCTCAAGAATATCTAATATTTATAACAGCATTATTTTCATTGCAAAGAACTAGAAACAAGTCAATTGTCTACAAGTTAAGGAATGGCTGGATAAACTATGGTATATAAATCTAATGGAATACTATAATAAAACAAAAAATCATAAATGAGAAGAATTTACATTTTGGAAAAAGTATGCATAGTTGCTATTGTTAAAAAAATAAGGAAAATAAAAAATTTAAAAACAGTATACACACTGAATCCAGTCTCGAAGAAAGAAGGAAAAAAAAGAGAAAAAAAACCAACAAAGACTTCTCCAAGACAGAGTACAAACAACACGATTCTCCCCTTCCAATACCTCAGACATAACATGGCTGTCTTTAGCACTTGTCATTCTATAATGTAATGTCAGTTAATGAAAAGTCAATTGATGAAAAAAGTCAATTAATGAAAAGAAACATTTATTAAATAGCTTGCATAAGTCAAACACTGTGCTATGCACTAGAGTTACAATGGAAGGCCAAAATAAACTTTGTCCTTAAAGAGTTTCCATTCTAATGGGGGAACCAACATGTAAATAATAACTGGGGACACACAAGATATATCACAGTTAATGGATGGCAATCTGGGAAGGGAAGACATTAGCAGCTAGAAGAACTGGGAAAGGCCTCTTATAAAGTAGATCTAAATGAGTTGGGAAGGAAGGCAGGGACATTAAAACGCAGAGGTGAAGGGGCAGAGAATTCCAGACATAGATGACAGATGGTTCAAAGGCACAGAGATAAGAGATGTGGCATGTTCAAAGAACTTAAAATAGGTTGGATTTTAGGGTGAATGGAGGAAAATAAATGTAAGAAAAACAAAAATAGCATCTCTTTTGATCTTCACAACACCCTCTGAGGTAGAAACGATTATTATCCCCATTTTATAAATGGGGATAACTAAGGGTTATCAGTCAAGTGACTTGCCCAGAATTACCTAGCCCATGAACTTAGGTCTTCCTAACTCTAGGCTCAGAACTCTACAAGACTCTAAAAGGACTGGAAAGGTACAGAGAACATGCTTCCACTTAACTAGGTTTCAAAAGGAACAACCAGAAGATACAGAGAATATTTTTACCAGTGAGAAAAGCCTACCTAACTCCCAGAATACTAAATGAGCTTTGTTGGCATCTTGTTTTTTCATAAGGTGGCAGCCACCAAATCTGCATGCCAAAATAGGCGAGGTTTCTAAATGTTGAGCTCATGCACAAACATACAGGAGATTAAGGACAACACCTATAACAAGATGCACGAACATGGAAATTGTTCAGTTAGCATCAAAAGTTAAAAATGTACCTATTAAAAGGATGAAGGAAAGCTCTCAATTCAAAATTTCTTATTGAGAAACATGAAACAAACTTTATCCTCAAACTGGATAAAGCTCAGGAACTAAGATCAAAAATAGCCCCTTTTCTTTTTCATCAAGATAAATACCTTTTCTATTTTAAGAAATGGAATCAACCTATGGTCAAATGTTTGAATATTTGACAATAAAACAAAATGACTTGAGAATGTGGGTTATTCATAATAAAAATATTTTAAAATGTTACATAACTAGGTTACCATAGAGTTTTTCCCTTCATGTAAATATTACGTAATTATGGGAAGGAAGTACAATTCTTGAGGTGGGGGGAAGAATAAGACAGCTTTAGCTTAACATACAAACTCATAAGATAAAAAAATGACAATAGCCACAAGTTTACTTGACAGAAAGCAATATTCTAATTTGGTATCAAAACACATTTATAAAAACAATAATTTTTTTAAAAATATAATTTTACTAAATGAAATGTTATATCGTGATTCCTCAGCAAACACATGTATATCCCTGGTCTTGAAGTTAAGGGCTTAACTTCAAAATTCTATAATTAAGATTTTTATATTGTCAAAAAACATAGAAATATAAATATATGGATTTCCAAAATACTATTAGCATCTATAACTGCTCTTAGATATCTAGTCTATGGATTACCAAGATGGTATAATGGAAAGAGCACTTGATTTGGAGTCAGGAGGTCCAAGTTCAAATCTCATCTCCAGCACTTATTACTTACCTGAACATGAGTAAAAAACTGAATCTTTTAGGGCCTCAGTTTTCTCATCAGAAAAATTAGAGGGCTGAACTAAATGATCCTATATTCCTATAAATACACATAGTTTTTTCTTTCATTTCAAGATTATTTTTATTATTATGAAGCTGGTACACAACACCTTCCTTACCCCATCACTAGAAAAGAGTCATTTTCTAATGCTTTTTAAAAATTATTTTACTATAAATATTATCGAATACAATAAAAAATACAAACAAAATTTTACATAAAACTCTTAGCATTTAAAAGGTAACTAAATGAATTAATGAGCAAACAGTGTTTTTTGTGCTACATCCTTTTCCAGGCTGAATTTTGCTATCTTTGACTATTTTTTTTGGTTGATGTTTTAACATAGTTATGGTTAATGTATAATTGTGGTTCTACTGAACTCAATTTTCCTCATTTTTGTCTTTCCACAATTCCTTGTTGAAGGAATGGATATTTGACACAGATATGCCATGGAATGCAAGAGGCAGTGAGAAGGGACCAAATCCCTCAAGCAAGGGGCTGCTGGGAAACATAACGGACTTTTGGGGAAGTCTGGTCTTGGACTCAAGAGGAGAGCCAGCTCCCAGAGATTTCTGGAGGACTGGAAATTTCCCCTATAGCTGTGATTCCCAATTGCTCAAAGAAGCCATTAGCCTGAAGACATCATGCTGTGTTAAACTGAGGGAATATGTGTAAACCAGATCAATGGCCAGTTACCTCAAAGGGGCCATCCTAAGGGGGACTGAGTTAAGCCTGAAGCTCATCTGTCCCTTAACAGCTAATTCTAGAGACTATACTCTTTCATATTTAGCCTAGGTTAGCCATAACAGATTTCATCATCAGAGAGGCTCAGACCAGCCCCAGCTTTTAGCAGAAGACTGAAAGACTTGAACTACTGACCATTACCTTCAGCAAGGGAACCCCTATTACCCTCTTTCCCCAATCCTTGTTCCTTGAAACCCTTGTAATAAACTTTCAACCAACATTTAAGAAAAGCAGTCAGATTTATTGAAGAAGAACATCAAAAGGTGACTTGTGGGCGGAGGTTTTTCCTCCAGAGAAAGAGCTCTCACAGACTCAGGTAAAAGTCAAACCTCTTGAGTCATCCACCATTGCTCTCCCTCTGGCAGTAGATCTATTCTGAGAAGGACTCTAAAGGGGGGCGAGGTTAAAGCAAAATTCCCTAGCCAAAAGTTTATGCCTTTCTCCTGATGTATTCTCTATTCTGAATACAGACTGCTGTATCACCTTGCTCACCATTCTAGCAGACAGTGACAGAGAATAGCCATTTGCTCTCTGTTCTAAAGGAGGGAATACCCTGACATGTCAAGTTACCCAAACTACTGGATCAGTCATTTATATCAACAACATGGGTTTTCCCTGTCTTTTTACATTCCTTGTATACTTCATATTTATTGTTTTTTTCCCCCTGGTAGGTACCAATAATATTTCTTACATTAATATGCCACAATGTGTTCAGCCATTCTCTAATCACTGAATATATGAATTTTTAATTTCTGAATAATAAAGTAGCTTTTACATTAAGTATCTGAAGACTCTCATTCTCATTCAAACTGTTATCTACCTAGCTATGTGACTATGGGCAAGTCATTTAAACAATTTGGACCTCGATTTCCTTATATATAAAATGAAGAAGCTGAAGTAGGTGGTCTCCAGGCTATTTTCAGGATACTAAATGCTAGCAGCACTGGAATCACTCAGTCAAAAGGCATGACTGGTTTTATGACTCATTATACATTACCATATTGCTTTCCAAAACATTTCACCAGTTGACAGATCCACCAATTTTTCCCCTGCATTCTAGCCAAAAGGGAACTAATTTTTGCTATTTTTGCCATTCTAGATAAAGTGATATTCAAAGGTTATACTGATTCACATTTCTCTGATTACTAGGAAGTGGGGGTACATTTCATGTGATTATTAATAGTATGTTCTCCTTTGAAAATGATCTATCATGCATTATCATTTTATTAGATGTATACCAGTTCTTCATGGCTTTCTAGACTTCATACTTCATTACATAAATTTAAAGCAAAGATTTTTTTCTATAATTTGCATTTTTTTTCCTTTTATTTTCATTTCAGAGATACTGCTAAAGAGAGTAAGGAACAAAAAAGGGGAGAAGATGACATGGAATGGATATTTGATGTCTGAAAGCCAGGAAGAGCCCCTGTAAGACATCACTCAAAGTTAATTAGCTGAAAAGTCCTGACATACTCTAGTAACACAATGGAGCTAACAAACATACCTGTGACAGAAGATAAAGGGAAACTGGAAGGCTTATTTTTGGACGTTCTCCTCCCTGGGGAAAAATGAATGGGAATGACAGGGAAAGAGAGGAGAAATATTTCAAAGTCATATAAATGCTTGATTGCAAACTACAAAACCTTAATTCACTAATTCTCTCCCACATTATCCTCCCCCATTCGTGTAAAACTGTTCTTCACAAAATAAATCATTGCTATAACCTCATTTAATACTTTTGATAAGTATGTCACTTTTCATCTTAAAATCCTCTTCATTAAGAAAAAGATATATGTCCAAGACCTCAGGAAAAAGCATTCAATTTTCTTCTTAAATTCTCTGGAACGTTAATTTCAAACAGCTGCTTTACTAGAAAAGTAGGTTCACTTGATTTATTTATTTGTTTGTTTATTTATTTATTTTAAACCCTTAACTTCTGTGTATTGGCTCCTTGGTGGAAGAGTAGTAAGGGTGGGCAATGGGAGTCAAGTGACTTGCCCAGGGTCACACAGCTGGGAAGTGGCTGAGGCCGGATTTGAACCTAGGACCTCCTGTCTCTAGGCCTGGCTCTCAATCCACTGAGCTACCCAGCTGCCCCCAAGTAAGTTTACTTGAAAGGACCTCTTGTGGTACCCAATTCCTATATGGCAACTCTCAAAGTATAAGAAGCAAAGATGAATATTTTAGGTAGAAAATATGTATTCTCAAATTGGCTTCACCTGGATCTAATTAGTATTTAAATGGTTTTAATTTTCTGTCTGTCTCTCTTAAAATCAAAGCTTTATGATCCTTCCCTAAAGGAAAAGCATAGGTATATTCCTTAGGAAAAATCATTAATACATGATTATATCTTAAAATCATGTGCCATGGTAGGTTTGGGGTTCTTTTTATAATGTCACACAATGAAGCAAATGCCCACAGGATCATTGGCCTCAGTCTCTTCCTTCTCTTTCCCCAAATTCCTCCAATTAATAAGATCCAATTTCCAAAGATCCAGATCAGAAATGGCCCTAGCAATTCCTTTATATAGGTCAGTCATTTCTAATCCAGAAAGGCCCAGAAAGCTAATAATTTCTAATAAAGTTATATATGTAATAAAATGAACTCACAGGTCAATTAGGCTATATCTAAAATCAACCTCAATCCCAGACCAAGATTTCAGAGTGCGCTTAAATGAGACTGGTCTCTGGGACCAACCTTAAAAAAGCATTTCTCCATATTTTAAACAGTTAAGGTAGCTTTAGAATGTTCAAAGATGATCTAAAACCAGACTACATCAAGCAGGACAAAGGTTACTCTGTCATTTTTCAGGATACTCACTTAGTATTTCTTCTTCTTCTTTTTTAAACCTTTACCTTTTGTCTTAAAACTGATACCAAGTAGAAGAGTGGTAAGGCGGGGCAGCTGGGTAGCTCAGTGGAGTGAGAGTCAGGCCTAGAGACGGGAGGTCCTAGGTTCAAATGCGGCCTCAGCCACTTCCTAGCTGTGTGACCCTGGGCAAGTCACTTGACCCCCATTGCCCACCCTTACCAATCTTCCACCTATGAGACAATACACCGAAGTACAAGGGTTTAAAAAAAAAAAAAAAAAGAGTGGTAAGGGCCAAGCAATGAGGATTAAGTGACTTGTCCATTGTCATAGAGCTAGGGAGTGTCTGAGGTCAAATCTGAACCCAGGACCTCCTGTCTATACCTGGCTCTCTATCCACTGAGCCACTTAGCTTCCCCAACTCAGTACTTCTTAAAACATTAGTATGTATTCATACTCTTGCACTGTATTTTTATTAAGAAATTATTTGTTCTTTCTTTTGAATCATCTCCAAATTAATTGCTGCCTACAAATATATAGGTATACTGTAAGTAATAAGAATCTCAAGTGAGAAATATAAAAGGCAAAAAAAAATTAATAAAGGCTTCAAATTTCTTTCTGATGTCAACAATTTGTTTGCATTAATTGGTTTAAAGTCATCTGAAGAGAATAATCATAAGGAAAAAAGAGAAAAGGGAAATGATCTCAATATCTGTAGTCTATACTAGGAACTAGGGCACTTGCACCTCTACTCTAAACAAGGTAGCTGCCCCTTATGAATACATGTTGGCTTTTTTAATATCTTAGTCCTAATAGCATCTCCATTAAACTCCAGGCTCACCTTGTCTTGATTTACCAGTGAATATACATAAAGAGGCAGAAAAAGCCTATTGAGTAAGTGATCTGTAAGTACATCATTTAAAAATTCACAATTGATGATAAGAATGTCATTGAGGTAATGTAGATGGTCAAGATGTTCTGCTACCAAATCACTCAGTTTTCCTCTATTTCGATGTCTGTAAAAGAAAAAGAACTATTTCAAACTTGAATCCAGAATGAGAATGAGGTATAAGGTGGTACAATGGTTTTTGCTAGGCTACAATATGAACTATTGAAGAAACATCTGGACTGCCCCTTTAATACTTTTAAGCCTTTCCTCTCCCTTATCTTTCTCTTCTCTCTTCACTCGCCAACTCCCACAGCAGGTTTTGCTATTTGCTAAAAAAATTACTGCTGTCCTCAAGGATTTTTGTAAAGAGGCTACAAAAAATGGACACCTTGAAAATAATATTCTAGCGGGAAGATTGCTTTTAAGAATATGCAACTGATGACTATGTAGGAAAGCTTATGTGCCCATATCCCCAGTGAAAACTAAATTGTTCAAGAAATGATACTTTAATAAGGGTCAGACAAAAGTTACTTACTCTTCATCAGTCTGGACACAGTTATCCAATTCAATCACATGACTCCCAATGAACCAGACCAAATTGGAGAAGTAAGGAACTGCAGTTTTATCTCTGATGTAATGCAGCATGGCCTGGTTATCCACTGAGAAAGTTTACAAAAGAAAAGAAATCAACTTTCCAAGAAAAAATTGTCAGGGAGGACAAATCAACATTAATATTCTAAATCTTTTTGGGACTTACTTGAAAATATTTATCTTAATTATGATATTTCTTTTAAATTATGGCATCCATACATTAGTATGACAAATTAGTCTGGGTGAATATTAATAACATATACTAAAGGGCTTACTTCCCTATCAGTCTCAAGGTAGCAAGTTTAGCTAGACTAAAGCAGAGAATGATATTTTCAAGCAGAATTTTTAATTTACATGTAAGAATAAAGGAAGAATGCTGAAAACCAAGAGTGGTTAAAACTTACATGACACTGCAATAAGGAACACAGGAATCATCATTGAAGGAAGGGCAAAAAACAGACAACAGTTAACAGGATTAGGAACTGGGATGGTGAGACATCGTCCCAAAGGGATAAATAGCTAAAGCAGGAAGCATCTAAACTAAAAGATACAGGTTAGAAAAGAATAAGTGCAAACTAGAAAGCAAGAAACTACTACCTCTGAATTGAATAATGCATTTCTTAAATTCAATATTTGGAGAGATTCTAAAATTTAATACATTGTAAAGCAAAAACTAGAGTGCAAACTTTAATTAGAACATCACTTTAATTAATAATTCCTAACATGCAGTACTCAAAACCTTTTGTCCCTGGGAAAATATAGTCTTAACTATCATATAATAACAGAGTGGCCTCCTTTGACTAAAGCAAAAATAATACTATCATAATGAAATAGTACCTTTGGGCAAAAAGTCTCAAAGGACTTGCCACTGAGATGATGCTTTCCAATTAGGGAAATTGGTGTATACTCAGTATTTTGGACAGTATATAGGATAAATGGAAAGTTGTTATCCAATATTAAATTTAATATTTACATGTTGCAACATCTTAAAAGAGTAGTTTATTAGTGCTGCATGTTGCATGTTCTCACTAATAATACTATGCTGCCCTCTCATGGTCATGAAGATGAAAATGACTGTATATTAAAGAAAGTGACACAGCTCTACATTTTACACAGGGAAAAGGACTGGAGTATCATTTCACTGGTACAGGGAACTCCCAAATAAGGGAACTCCATTTCTAAATCAGGCTGGCACCTCCCCTGCTCTCTCATAGTCTTATTTAGTTGCCTTCTGCATGGAGAACTGACAGGTTCTGTGAATTGCCCAAAGTCAGACAGCCAGGAGGTGTCAGAGGTGGGACTTGAATCCAGGTCTTTCTGATTCTCAGGATGACTCTCTATCCACTACACAATGTTACCTATCACATTTTACATGTAAAAACAAAGGAACAAATTTAGTTAAGAAACCAACAACTTTCCTTTGTCTTAGAGCCAATTTTCTACTCAAAATCTTATATAGTACAGATTCTTCAAATATAATTATTTCTAGCACATATCTGAAGTGTCCATTCTTACGCTGAGTAAAAATAGCTTTGCAAATCATGGTAATGATTCAAAGCTAATTTAAAAAGACATCTTCATTTAGGCATGTGATCTCTATACTCGGTTTAGAATAAACTGGCAGTTTACCCTCAAAATAAAGAGAGGCACAGAAACATGAGTGTTAGGATCCACTAAGTTAGGAACCAAGTATTATATGAACAAATACATGACAACTCACCTTTATAAACATTTAAAGTTATGGTTCTTACAGCAATCCTGACCATACTTTCAGGGTGATTAAAAAATTTGATGGCTTCTGTGTACAGGGCAAAGTCATTTGTGTGCTAAAACATAAATGGCATGCAAAATAAATTATGAAATCTCAAGAAGGGTTCTCCCCACTCCAGCATTTTATTAAAGAACTTAAAAAGGAAAAAACACTAACAATGCACTAGCTATATACCATGGCTCCTATGCTATGTAATCCAAGTCTAGGAGAATAGCAACCCAGGATAGAATCATTAACAATGATCTTACTGCCCTCTTGTGGACATTTTTTCCTTTATATAGAATGGAATGTGGTCAAGTGAAAGCCAAAATGTTCCATATATGCATAACTTAAAGTTACAGTCTAGAACAACACATTTGTAAGTAATAGTTCCTCTATTGAAACACAAGTTCCTTAGGGCCAGAGATCATACCTTAATTATTTCTGTCCCTTCTGGGCCTAATACAATACTTTGTATATAGTAGCTACTCAATATTTGAAGAATTAACAGAATCAACCACACATTTCAACTAATATTCCAGAGTGATATACTGAGAATCTGTGTACTCTGTTTTTATGGTCATTTATAGATCTTTGCAATCAACAGGTACGCCTCACCCTCATAGCCATGAGCCACATATCTGAATATCATATTCATATAGAGAAAAGATTCTGTCCATTATAGACTACATTTATGTGACCCCACTCTACACTAATAGGAAAGGGAGAAAAAATAAGGCTCAAGATGTCGCACTTTCATTTCTACAAGTTTTCATAGGTTATTACCACCTGCTCTGTAAATACCCTTACGCACATCATTTATTTCATAGCTAATTTCTAGAAAATTTTAAATCACAAGAAGACGTTTCCCCAGTCATCTAGAATACCTTTAGGTCCTTCTCACGATCAACCAGAGTGTGTTCAAAGAATCCAAATGGATTTTTACATTAAAATAAGGAAGGTAAATCTATTTAAAAAACCAAACATTCCAAAACCAAATAAAAATGAGTTTTTGATTACTTATTGGATTACCCATGCCATGATGCATTACTACAGTCCACTTAAAGAAGATGGCATACTTGCTTAAATAGATAACATTTTTAGAAACAATATAAGCTTTAGTCATATATATTCATAATGTAGTTATCAAAAAAATTGTTCCAATAGCTACTACTTACCTCATTATAAAAGAAATGAACGGTGTGATTGTTGAGTTTTAATGAAAGTGTTTTTAAGAATGATATATAATATGCCATAATCTCCTCATCAGAAAAGTCAAATTTATGGACAATGATAGAATTTACATAGTTATTAGACAGCAAATAATCTGGGGACAAAAAAGTATATTTCACAATAGGATCTATCATACTGAATGAATATTCAGAAACAATTTGATATGTCATATTACTGTGGCAATACCAGTTAAGCATCTCTATTTCAGTTGTAAAGGAAGTGAATATTTTAACACTTTAAACAACTTTCTCTCATATTCTACTCTTCAAAGTTTATTCAAGGACAAACAATTCCCTAGCAAATCTGAACCCTTTCCACTAAAACCAAAGAAACACCTACAATGGAAAAATAAAACTTTAGCAAGGCAGGGAGTCGGGGGGAGGTAGAGAGGAGGTAATTGTAAGGTTATGTTGACATTTTAAAAATATAAAATTATACATGAGCATCAAATTCTCCAGTTTTTGTCAATAACATTCTTTATTTGGCAGCTATAATAGACCCATTCCTTTTTAAAATTTCTTAATGTGCTAAATGCTAAAAACTTTACATGTATGAAGTTTGAATTTCAACGAATGGATTACTCATTATTCCCCATGCATGTTCTATGCCTTCCAAAGAAGAGCACTTTGTATCTCTGGTTTAACCAATATCACGGTCTATTTTTTATTATAGCCATCTAGGCAGTTAAATGACACAGGGTATAAATATGCCAGGCCTGGAGTCAGGAAGACTCATCTTCCTGAGTTCTAATCTGGTCTCAGACACTTTACTAGCTGTGTGATCCTGGGCAAGTCATTTAATGCTGTTTGTCTCAGGTTCCTCATCTGTAAAATGAGCTGGAGAAGGAAATGGCAAAATACTCCAGTATCTTTACCAAGAAAACCCCAAATGGGGTCTTCAAGTGTCAGACACAATGGAACTATTTGTGAATGAACTATATTCCTCTCAACTAGATTATAAATACCATTAGGGATAAGAACTCATTTATCTTGAAATATCCCCCAATGACAAGCATAGAACTTTGTAAATAGAAATAAATGAACAAAGGTTAGTTGGTGAAATACCAAGGAGAATAAGCATATTTTTATTTGAGGCTTCCCACTATCATTTCCCATATTATCCTCATTTTAGAGCTAAGGAAACTGCAGTTTAGAGAAGTTAAATAACTCCTCTTGGTTACTAACGCTATCTGGTTAGACTGTACCCCTTTCTCTAAAGAGAGGAGGGAGCCACGTAAGCAGAAACTATTAATATAACTGATAAGAACAAAGAAGTTCCTTGACTCGAAGGGAATTTTTGGCAACTTACATTTTTATTCTTATCTTCACAATTGGTGTTTTCAAAAAGTTTTTTTATTAATTATTTATTAACCTAGATCTATATGTTTGTAAAAAGGATCCAGCTCCCTGCTTAGTGCAGTATAAAACTATAGATCCTAATATCCTCTAGGTCATCCATAATATTGGTAATGTTTTGGGTAAGGCTGATTGTCAAGCAGGCTATTTCTATCTCAAAACCAGAACCAAAATGAAGAAATTAAAAATAATCAACTTGAGTCTGTCTCATTCATACTAAATTGTTGACAGACTCTACCTACTTCAAGGCTCTTCCAAATAAGCTGTGACTAGCATAAGATACTATCACATCTCTCTCCATTTCAGGAGATCTTCAAGAATAGTCTCAGTGACCATTTGTCATGTAGGCTGTAGGTGGATTCTTTTTCATGCAAGTGTTTGACTTACATTTTATTTTACATTACAATAGCTAACAATTTCATGTTTCTGATTCTTCACCAGTATCTCTTTTATTCCCTTCTCAAAGGGATAAGGAGACATATCCTGGGTTTTTCCTGTCTTTCACCATGTATTGTCTGAGGTAGGAAAATACCTATTTCTTTTTCATGTGTATACACACATATCCCCTTCACCTTTACACCCTTCCCTCCTTCTTGCTCTTCCTATTCTTACCATTTACAATTTACATCAGAGCACTCTCCCACTCTGCTTTCTCTTTGGAGTCAAATTGTGAGTGGCCTTGAATGCCAATCTAAGGAGTATACATTCTATCCTGGGGGAAAGGAAGCCACTGAAAGTTTCAGAGTATGGGAACAATGGGATCAGACCTGTGATTTTAAAAGATTAACTTGCAGCTGGGAGGGATATCAGTTAGGAAGCTGCCTCAATAGTCAAGGCATGAGTAATGAAGAACCTAAATAAAGGTACTGACAGTATGAGTGGAAAAGAGAGAATGCAAAAGATACCGAGGAGGAGACACTGACAAGACTTGACAACTGACTGGACCCAAAGGACTATGAAAAAAGAAAAGTCAAAGATGTCTGTAAAGTCTGATAATCTAGCTGAAATTCCTTTTAAATGAAAACGTAGATAAAACATTATCACTGCAGTGCTAATAATGAACAATTCTAAATAAAAATACTGCAGCCTAAGATATAGTTTTAAAAATTTGTTTTGAAAGCCAGTCCTTGGGGAAAAATAATAGGTTTTTCTTTCCTGATGAATCTATTTCCATTGTGTAAGATGAAACATACACATGTACATAGGCAGCTCCAACTTCTTTCCTGAACTCAGTCTTACATGTCAAACTGTCTGCAGGGCAAATATAATTGGATGTCTTATTGTCGCCTCAAACCCAATATGTCTCTCTCCCAAACATAGCACTCCTCCCAACTTTCCTTTTTCTCTTGATGGTACTACTACCCTCTTGATCACCTTTATAGTCATCCTTGTGTTTTGTTCAACACAAATAATTTGTGAGCTGTGGACTGTCTGCCTATATGACCATTACATCAGCTTACATGCATATAGAATGTACTAGTCAACATCCTTTAAAAAATGAACATTTTAATAGCTAAATATTAAAATCAAATGCCAAATAATACTTCAAAAGTAATGGATAGATTTTAGTCCCATGTAATTTGCCCAGCTAAACAATTATGTTTTATTTTGCTTAACTTTAAATGATGATCTATTTTAAACTCCAAACCCCAGATGTAAATTACTTAGCAAGTAGAGTTAAAAAAAAAAAAAGGAATCTTACAAAGTGAGGTCTCATGACTAATATTCTCAAAAAGGATGTTCAAGGTTTGTAGCAACTGAACACAGACATAACGACCAGATTTCTGACGTAGGATGTTCAAGAAGAAAACAAACATATTCTTCTCCAGGAAAAAGCTAGGATATAATTAGAGAGTTAGTGATGCATTTTTCATACTCACACTATTCAATTCAAATCATATACACTTTACAGTACACAGAAGATGATTATGATTCACGCCCCCAACCATGAGTATAAAACAAAGAAAAATGTCTTCCTGTACAAAAGAAATAAATGACGTTTGAAAAGCTCTTCAATTTTACAGTAATGAGAATCTAAGGAACAGGTGCTTATAAATTCAATAAAATGCATCTCTTCTAGTTCAAAGGACATGGAAACAGATAATCTATCCAAAAAAGCACTGAAGAAGAATCTAGGGAAATTATCACCTGTTATATAAGTATGAAGTAATTTATAATTTTAAAGCCAATAAATACTACTTTAACACTTAAAGTCATCTCCTTAATATTTTACTTTAGTATTTGTCTGTGCTAAGACATATCCTATATTCCTGACATCTTTTGAAAACTGTAGCTTTTTATGACTAAAGTTGTTGGCAAATAAACATGTTACTAAATACTGACTGATCTTAAGTATAATTTCAAGTATGAAGATTGATGAGAAATGTTTTTCAACTGATCAAGAATTATCTGAATGTTTACTGATACACCAAGAGAAGGTCACAAAGTCTATATTCTCACTTCTCTTCAGATTAAAAATTTATATAAATTACGTCAAATTTTATATAAATTATGTAAAAATATATGGTTTATTCTTAGATTTGGATTCTTTTGAAATAAGCAAATTTAGCAAAGTCAGGTATAGAACATGGATACAGTTGCTGTAATCCTTTCTTCAACAATATTTCCTTAAGTAGACATCCAGGATAACCTTTTCTAACTTCTCTTTTAAAATCTTTTCCAATATTGCCCATAAGAAATTTGGTTATATTCCTAAACAGCATCTCTTTTGAATCCATCACATTTTTCCTCTGGGTTCTTAATGGCACCCATCAAACTAGCAGCATTTTAAAGGGGTGTAGATTAGGATCTTCCAACAGCAATTTTGCCTTTATTATTTAACCAAAGTGCTGGATAAGCATGTAGAATTTTTCAGAATATCCTTATTTTTTTTAAAGATGACATTCAAATTTGTCTCATTTTAAATCTAACTGGAGGAGTTTTCTCACACCTTGAGGAAAGATCATTCGACATTGTTTAGGGAATAAATTATACAGGACTATGTTGAGATTTCTGAAGGCTGTAGCTTTCTTTTATATTATCTTTTAAACTTTATACACTATGCCTTTATATTGTAGCAACAATGAGAGCATGAAAAGAAAATCTAGGCCCAAATCTTGATGTTCCTAGGGACAACCTATGGTATAAATTTTGAGAAATATTAAAAAGAAAGGAAAAATCAAAGTCCTTACTCAAATACGGAGCTGTCATTCTGATCCCCCCAAATAAGAATCTCCGTGATGGAACGTATAGTTTCCACTAGTAAGTTCCGATTTTGTTCAGTTACTGTGGTGTTTTTGGTCAAAACATGATACAAATATCTAGGAGAAAGAAACAAAAGAAATCAAAGTCTGGTTCAGTTATAATACTATTATTCCAAAACAACTCCACTGAGCTATGAGTTTCATATGATTTTGTGACAGCTGCCTATTCGAATTAAACACAGTTCTTCACTAAGCATGGAATAAAAATCTCAGGAGACACTGGTATATTTTTAGGGTTTAGGTTGGAAGGGCCTTTAGTTAGAGATTCACTAGTCCAACCCTCTAATTTGACAGGCTATGAAAAGTGAAACTCAGAAGAGGTAAGTAACCAACACAAAGTCATACTGGTCTTAGGTGGCAGAGCCAGAGTTCTTAACCAAATGCT
This sequence comes from Gracilinanus agilis, assembly GCF_016433145.1. Classification (NCBI taxonomy): domain Eukaryota; kingdom Metazoa; phylum Chordata; class Mammalia; order Didelphimorphia; family Didelphidae; genus Gracilinanus; species Gracilinanus agilis. The sequence continues at coordinate 178,718,821 of NC_058130.1, read as the reverse complement.
CTCATTTCTATATCAAATGTGCTCCCTTCTGCTAAATCTCAACCTTGTTAATTTAAGCACTTGATGTAGCTCATAGGAATACCACAATTTACTCCCCTGGATTCTAATTAACAACTTTTCCAGAGTATTCTTCACATCAGTGTAATATTTCCTGTTGCCGTATCCTCTGAACTGAAAACCACACCAGGGGGATGATTCATGAGGAACCTCAGATATTGTCATCCTCGCTATCAGATGAATAAGAATATATGGTTTGGAATTTCCTAAAATAGAATCCTCTACAAAAGTCCTACTCTAATGCCTCTTTGTGGTATAGAGGTAATCCTTAGCCCTCCAAGGCAATATTAGTGGAGCACAAGCTCTAGCTGGAACATTTTCAAGTAGAGATCTGGCAAAAGTCTCTATGTCACTGATTGGTAGACCCACCTACCTAAAATTGGGAAGGCATAGCACCATGGCTACCAGGTGACAAATACTCAAGGTTACATCAATTCATGCAGATTGCCTAATATAGCATCAGGGGATTACACTGGTGAAGAAGTATCTCCATGTTTATCAAACTATGTAGATTTGAGATACTGAAGTCTGAAAAAAAGAAATGATTTCACCTCTGTATGAGTGATTCTGCAGAGGATCAATGGGATCACAGATCCAGAGCTGGGGCTAACATCATTACTACATCATGCTGCCTTTCAGACAAAGGATCTCAGAACACATATAAATAAGTTTAACCACCTTTTGAAACATAACCCTTGAATTTCATTATTCTATAAATATACTCATAATTTCACATCTCCCTACCTACTGCATCACATACATTCAAAACTTTTTGGCTGTAATGCTCAAGAGAAAAACTTCCCAGTCTGGTTTCCTTTCCATACATTTTTTATTCCCTAAACAATAACGCTTTCTCTAACTATAGGGGAAATTTTCTCATTAAGATTTAAAATACACATTTTAATTCCACAAATATGTATTAATTGACTGCTAGATGCCCATTACTATTACAGTACTTTGTAAGTATATTTTAAAAAAGCTTAAGATAAAGTTTCTGTCCCCAAGGAGTTGGCATTCTTGTTGGAGGAGTAAGAAGGATATATTAAAAGAAGGAAACAGGGCAGAAAATAATCCAAAGTGTACAGGCAATAAGGTGCTACAAAAATTTAGGAAGCAAAAAGATCAATATAGAACACCGTGGACAGAGTAGTGTCGGCCTAGAGCAGTGATTCCCAAAGTAGGCTCCACCGCCCCCTGGTGGGTGCTGCAGCAATCCAGGGAGGTGGTGATGGCCGCAGGTACATTTATCTTTCCTATTAATTGCTATTAAAATAAAAAAAAAATTAATTTCCAGGGGCACTAAGTAATATTTTTTCTGGAAAGGGGGTGGTAGGCCAAAAAAGTTTGGGAACCACTGGCCTCTTAGAGTAAGGAAAGGAGTTCAAATTTGGCCTCAGACACTTTATTATATGTGACCCTGGGCAAGTCACTCAACCCTGTTTACCTCAGTTTCCTCATCTGTAAAAGATAAGCTGGAGGAGAAAATGACAAACCACTTTAATATTGTTGCCAAGAAAACCTGAAATGGGGTCATGAAGAGTCAGACATAATTAAGATGAATGAACAGCAAGATGACCACTGAAGCTACAAAGCTTCAAGGAAATCAGAAATGGTTTAGTAGAAAAATCAGTCTATGTATAGATGCTTAAAATTTTCTCTTCTATGTGAATAGTCTCAGGGGAAAAGAAGTAATACTATTATTATAATCCTGCAATGAAAATACTTTAGAACATAATAAATAAAAGCCTATTTAAAACTTGAAAAAAGAAAATGCATAAAATGTGGTCCTTAGTCATCAGAAACATCATGACTACATTCTGAAGCAGTTGATTCAATAAAAATTAGAACCAGAAACAAAAGAATATTCAGCTAAAGTAGCAAGTGCCAATGCCAAATCATCATATTTCTCTTCCAGAAGACATTTGTTTCTTTTTCTTTTTCTTTTTTTTTTTTTTTTAAAACCCTTACCTTCCGTCTTGGAGTCAATACTGTGTATTGGCTCCAAGGCAGAAGAGTAGTAAGGGTAGGCAATGGGGGTTAAGTGACTTGCCCAGGGTCACACAGCTGGGAAGTGTCTGAGGCCAGATTTGAACCTAGGACCTCCCGTGTCTCTAGGCCTGGCTCTCAATACACTGAGCTACCCAGCTGCCCCCTGACATTTGTTTCTTTTATTGAAATCTCCCAACACCTATTTTGAATTTCTGTTGACTTAAGACCTTTAGGGAAAAAACCAACACCTTTTTTTTGGTAATTTCTTTTGTGACACTCAGTATCACTATGGGAATAAAGGTAATCCACTTTTTATGAGATTGCATTCCAAATACATACTGTTTAAACACTCCTTACAAGTTATCTTATGCTACTTAAAAATCTTTCAATAGTGTTTTTGAGAATACCAAACCTAAAAGACCCATATTAAATATTTCAGCGCAGGGGCCTGAAAATAAATCACTTATTTTCTAGATTAACAACACACAATGGTAGCAGAAAGCTGCAAAAAAAAGATAGCACCCATAAGAAGTATTTTATATCTACCTCTAGTTGAATGAAAGGGGGAGAGGAGGATATTTTTGGAGAGGTATGATACTTATCACGAGGTTTTACTCTGTTTAAGTGACATTAAATCTGAGAGAAGATTTTTTCCCCCATAAAAACAAAACTAATTTATTATCTAAAATCAATACAAGCTAAAACTTAACTCCTGATGCCAGGTGCTTTTGGCTCCACTCATAAATTATATCTATTTCAACATCAGAAAACATAAAAATCCAGGATTTGGGCTACCCACACTTTATAGTGAGACTACAAAACTTGGAATTTGAGTCCAAATTTGTGACACTTTTTGTTTAAGAAAGGAATAAAAATTAATCATGCTGAATATGTCAAAGCAAACTCTGACCATTTCTCTAAGTCTGGAAGATTCAGTGTTAAGAATAAATTTCAAATGCAAGAATCACAAAAATACATGCTAATAAATGCTGGAGTTTAGTCAATCAAAACTCTATTTTAAAAGCAGCCTCAATAAAGAAACAACAAAAAAACTAGAGAAAGTTTTAAAAAGTTGTTCAGTTCTTCAGTAAGAGCAATTGTGGTGCAGATCAACAGGCAATGTGCTTTTCTCTATCAATCAAACTGCTCCTTCAGTTCAAAGACTAAAATAAATTTCCCTGTGGCAAATAAGTGGCTAAGAGGATAAAAAGCCAAGCCCGGAGACAGAAAATCCTGGGGTTCAAATCTGGTTTCAGATGCTTCCTAGCTGTGTGACCCTAGGCAAGTCATTTAACCCTAACTGCCCAGTCCATACCTCTCTTCTACCTTGAAAATGATACTTACTGATTCTAAGACAGAAGGTTTAAAAAAAAATAAATACGGTGAATTTCTTAAAGCATAGGTCTTATTCCCCTCCCACACAAATACCAATGTTTCTCTATTGTCTTTAAACCACAAAGCTCTATGATGTAGGTCAACTAGTAGCCTACTGGCAACTATTAAAGATCTACTATATTTATTAAAGATCTACTAAGGATCTACTAGCCAGGCACTGTCTTAAGCACTGAAAATACAAAGAAGCAAAAGACAACCTCTGTTCTCAAGGAGCTCAGTCTATTGGGAAACAACTTGCCAGCAATTATATACAAACAAGATAATTACAGGATTATTGGAGATAATCAACAGGGGGATGAGCCTAACATTAAGGAGAATCTGGAAAGGCTTCTTGCTGAAGGTAGAACTTTGGGTGAGACTCAAAAGAAGTCAGGGAAGCTAAAAGACAGAGATGCAGAGGGAGAGAGTTCCAGGAAATGATATGGTGAAACTTGCTCTTTAGGTAGATCCATTTGCCAGGTGAACATAGGATGAAGTGAAGTGGGGTAAGACTTGAGGCAAAAAGACTAATCAGCCCAAGAGCAAAAGAGGGTGTACAGCCATAATATCTTTTCTTTCTTTTTTTAAACATTTACTTTCTGTCTTAGTAACAACTTTAAGACAGAAGGGCAAGGCTACACGACTAGGTTTAAATGACTTGCCCAGGGTCACACAGTTAGAAAGTGTCTGAGGCCAAATTTGAATCCAGGTACTCCAGACTCCAGGCCTGGAACCTATATACTGTGCTATCTAGCTGCCCCCATGGTATCTTTTCATTTTACTCCCCTCCTGACATGCTATGGTCTAGCCGAGATATAGTTCCTCACACAGAATACTTGCTATTCTCATTCCCCATGTCTCTGAACTGGCTATCCCACAATCCATAGCAGAAATGCACTCCTCTTCTCACCTTTGCCACTTAGAATTCTTTGTTTCCTCCAAAACTCAGCTCATCACTTTCTCCATCAGAGGTTCATAATTTTTTGGTCACATGGACTTGTTTTGTTTTTTAATACTCCAACAACCATTTTTCAATATAATTGGTTTCCTCTGTAATCCTATGCATTTTATTCTATGCATTTAAAAACAATGTTCTTTCCCATGAGCAACAAGATGGTGGACTATACATTTTTTCTGATCTCTTCTCAAACCCTTCCACAACAGAAACTATGTACCAAAGATAAAGCAATTTCAATCTGTCTCCATGGTCTAGGTAGGACATTAGGAATTCAAAAGAAGGTTAAAAATAAAAACAAAAAACAAAAAATCTCATGAATTGAAGCTCAATGACCCTGAGCACATTCAGCACCTCTCCCTTACTCCACAGATTACTTGCAACCACTAGCTGATCCAAGGACACACAGGCTTACAACAAAACTTCCCTCCCTACACCCATATCCCCTCCTTCTTTCCATAGCTCTAGAATGTGGGAGTCAGGCATAGCCTTAATACTACCAGCACTGCAAAGCCCTGAACTGCCCATGCCAGGGTGAACAGTTCTGAACTTGCTACAGGGGGAAAACAATTCCATAGCACCAGGAAGGTACTGCTGCTGCCATAGACAACCTGGGACAACATCAGTGCAAGAAGAGTCACTGTGATGGGTTGGAAAACTCAGGAACTAAAGCGAGATAGGACCATTTATTATGTTGGGGGCGGGCAGGGGTGAAGTGTCTGAAGTATGCCACTAAGCCTATGTGAAAGAGCATAGTATTTAGCTGAGGCCAGTTCTAAACACACAAAAGTCACTTGGGATAGAGGCCTTAGTTGGTGAACTAAATTGGTGAACTGGGAGTTGTCCAACATGGAAGGAAGCTGAGCTGCTCTGAGATCCAGGCCCCAAGGAAACCATCATCAAAGGGTTCAAGGTCAGAAAATGAATTGCAAAAAATTAGGGGAAGGGGATAATACTGAAATTACTAAAGATCTCAGAAAAAAAGAAAATTCAAAGACCTTGAACATAATAAATCTACAGGAAAAATATTAACAACATGTTCTAGGAATTTTTAAATTTCCTTTTATTATTCCCACCTCTGAGTCATTCTTCTTGCAAATTTTGGTTAACTAAAAGTCTGTCCTGATATTGCTTTAACCAGTGATTCCCAAAGTGGGCGCAACCACCCCCTGGTGGGTGCTGCAGTGATCCAGAGAAGCGGTGATGGACAGACTTTTTTCATATTACATTCTATTCTGAGTTCAATAAATAGTTTCATAATTTCCAGGGGGCACTAAGTAATATTTTTTCTGGAAAGGGGGCGTAGGCCAAAAAAGTTTGGGAACCACTGCAACCTGACCAAAATCTGAGTCAAGAAATAAGACTGCTTGATATTTCTCAGATAGAAGTCAAAGTGATTTAGTTATTTGTTTGTTCCCCTGGCTAATGGATTAAAGATTTCCCTGATACTCTTCTTGCTTATCCTAGTGGCATGTAAATCTTTCCCCCTCAATGAGGCTATTAGTGAGCCCTCTCAATATGGTTTAAGCTATAACCTGACTTAGTTTTACCTATTGAGTCTATCTGATCAAGTTTGTTTCTTTAGGGGATATAAGAGATTATGACTGTGTTTAATTAAATATATTCAACTTTTATGACACTGAAGGAAGTAAGGAGTTATGGAGCTTTCTTTTCTTTGACTTTTGTGGCCTAAGAGGAATGTACAAAGATTGCAATATGTAAATGAATTATTTCTCTGTCACTCAAATGTCATTTTTCCTATAAGAAGCCTTGTCAGAATCTTAGTGATGATTCAGATATTCTCTAAGGACTGAATCCATGCTTGAGCACAATAATAAAACCTAAGTTTATTTTATTTATCTATAATTATTTATCTATATAAAATATCTATAAAATTTATCTATAATTATCTCTATAATTTCTGTTTTGTGGTAAGTATATTTTTGGCCATAGTTACCTAACATATGAACTCAGAGAAGATATGTCTCTGGTAACAAATAGAAGGAAATATGGCCCCCAGACTTGGTAAATTAATTTGGGCATCAATGAATACTATAAAACAAAAGGAAAATGATCATGTCCTTGATAAGAAAGAGCACCCTGTGAAAAGAAAGGAAAAATTGAACTAGAACACACTGTTCCTGAGTGATTTAAAAGAGAAATGAGAATTATTAGAGCAGAATTGATGGCATGCTCTGCAAAAATAATAAGCAAAATAGAAAAACTAGAATCTACACTAGCAATTCTTACCAAAGAAACAAAAGTGAGAATGACAGATTGAAAATGAGAACATAGAGAAGTAAGAGACAACTTAGAAGAAGAGAAACAAAAAACAACAACATTAAAAGAAAATATGCTCATTATGCAAGTGAAAATACTGATCTGGAAGATAAGATGTATAGAGACAACCTAAATATCATAGGTCTCCCAGAAAAACACAACAAATTAAAAAAAAAAACCTTAACATCACAATGCAGGAAATAAAGAGAACTACCTAGAAATTCTGAACATAGAAAATGAAATATCAACTGAAAGAATTCACAGATAGTCTCCAAGAAAATAACAAACAAAACCAAGACAGCAAACTCCAAGACAGATAGTGGCTGAATTTAACAATTAAAATTAAATTCAGAAACAATGAGCTCTGTGAGTGATCAGTAGAAAGACCTTCAAATACAAAGGAAAATAAAGTTAGATAATGCAAGACTATTCTGCACTTACTATGAAATGTAGGAGGGAATGGAATAATGTGTTCTAAAGAACAATCCTTAAGATGCAGCCCAGAGCAACCTGCAACAGCCAAGGGCAGCAACAGATATACTTCAGAGAGACCAGTAAGAAACATACATACACAAAGACAAGGGTGAAGGCAGAAGTCTGGGGGAAATAACAGTGAAGAAGAGGTCCTAGAATATTATGGGCAGAATCTGGCCATGACATTGCCTACAGATGAATCAGCATTTTTTCTTGGTGCTGGACCAAGGGGTGGGGAATATGAAAAAATGTCATCAGTGAGGGGTGGCACAGTGCTCTCTCTCTCTCTCTCTCTCTCTCTCTCTCTCTCTCTCTCTCTCTCTCTCTATATATATATATATATATATATATATATATATATATATATATATATATATATATATATATATATATATCCTCTTTGGCATGTGTGCCTTAGGTTCACCATCATGGGTATAGGGGAATGAATGAGGAAGAGAGGGACAGGACTGACCAGGAGAGAACAGGAAGGAATTTTGTTTTATTGGTCAGAATGATCCTATGGGTGAAGACAGAGATGGTCTGTGAAGGGAGATGGGGACCTTGCACTAGAGCTGAGCTAGGAGATTTGGTGCTTGAAAAGTCTACATGTCCTACCTAGGAGAGAAGGAATTGAAAATCCTGGGATCTGAGGGGAGTGAGAAATCATGGATCTAGGGAAACTTTGAGGAAAATTAGGAAAAAAGGTAATTAGAGGAGGAAATAGAACAGTGGTAGGTTGAATAATCAAGGACACGGTAACAATAAATATAATGACTAAGAACAGTTTCTCAATAGATAGGAGGTCAAAGGTTATGAACAAACAGTTCTCAAAAAAGAATTGTAAAGTATTCACAACTGAAAAAATGCAAATCAAAACACAACCCTGGAGTTTCATCTCCCATGCTGGAAATTGGCAAAAATGGCAATAGTCAATGTTGAAGGAGTTATGGAATGATAAACATACTAACACACTATACCATTAATGTAATATATATGAATCTATATGTTCTATAAATATATGAATCTATGAATAATATAGCCATTTTGGAAAGCAATTTGGAATAATGCAAATAAAGTGATTAAAATCACTCCAAGAAAATTAACAAGAAACCCCTTATATGCTAAAATGTTTATAGGAACACTCTTTGTGATAACTAAGAATTAGAAATAAAGTATATGCCCTTCAATTGAGGAATGGCTAAATTAGTCATTTAGTCTTTACAATGACATAAATTCCTTTATCTCTTATCTATTTCTTTCCCCTTTCTCCCAAAGTATCACCAGAGTTCAGGAATGCAGAGAGAGGCAGAAAGAGTGGTTCTGAAGGCTTAAAAAAAAAGTCACAAGACACAAAGATTTCCCTTCTAAATTTTAGTTTTGTTTGCATAATTATCTAAAAGCAATCTTTATTAAAATGGCACAAACCATATACAGAAACATTTGTTGATAGAGACAAATCAACAGCCACCATCCTTTCAAGCTTTTTTCCTACTTGTCTGATTTACTACCTCTTCTGTTTGGTGAAAATTTTAAGCTTCAATGACAAAATTCCCTGGTTTTCTCTATAGGACAAGCTAACTTATACACAAAAACAAACAACAAGCAAAGAGAGACATTAGGCTGCAGCTTTCAAGGAGCCAATTTTAAAAGGTGTCCCATTCTAAATTTTGGAGCCTCTTTGTCTAAATAATTTCTCTGATAATTAATTTTGTCCTGATCAAAGAACCTCTTTTTGGCAAGTTGTGATAGTGGTTACTTTTACTAAGTCTTACCAAATTTCCAAAAAAACTTCATGTGTCCAGACCATACTGCAGGATCATGACCAGACAAATAACCAGAGGAGTTGGGTTACACTGGACTAGAACCAGAAACCAAACCCTGGGAAAGAGAAACCAACTCTGGGTAATACAGAAACCAACTCCAATTCAGAGGAGCTAGGTAATAAATAGACAAACCCCAAGTAATACAGAAACTAACTCCAACTCAGAGGAGCTGGGTAATGTCAGAAACCAACTCCAGGTAATACAGAAACCAATTCTGGGCAATTAGAGACTAACCTTGGTTAATAAAGAGACCAACTCAGAAGAGTTGGGTAATAAAAGAGAGGTCCAATTAAAGAGGCAGCTTAACCAAAGGAAACAGGAGTTCTGATTTATGCAGGGAAAGAAGTCCACTTGCTAATCCATTGGAGTGGATGATGAGCTGTATTACAAAGGACACTGCTGGTACTGGGGCATCTTGGATCCACCTCCCAAGGTTTGAGAAAGTTCCTTCCCCTTGATAAATCCCACTTCTGACACCATTACTGTCAACCAATGACACAGGATAAACCAAAGGAGTTAGTCTATAAATTAAGACAAGACTAGGACATCAGGACATCTCAGGTACTGTTGTTTCAGAATGCCCAATGACTTTATAGCATAGGGGCTTTTAAAGTAAAAATTGCCAAGGGGGAATGGAGAGAGGGAACCACACAAAGCCTAGAGCAGGGTGAAAGACATCATGGAATTAAGTACAAAAGAACTGGTTACAGAGTTGAGGTACAAGGAACAATATGATTGGTTGGAAGTTTGGTGCCTGGGGCTGGCAACGCACCCTCTCTTTTTCCTAAGAAGAGTTCAGTTAATAGAATCCAAGTGCCAGATAGCAGCCTACACTTTTAGAAAGCAAAACATCCTTGAAAGATGGCCTAGTAGCCAAAGATGCCAGGTCCTCCCCCTTTCTTTCTCACAATCCTCCCAGGTCAGCAAACATTCCTTATACAGGAAAAGATAAACTTAACCCATTTCAAACCAGCTGAATTCTGAAGTCCAGAAACACAGAGCCATAACTTAAGCAATTATAGGAAGCAGGTAAAAGCAAGACTTTGGTCTTCAGGTTAGGCCTATGCCTGGTCAGTCTAAAGCCTCTTCTGAAAATGGGAATTCTGCTGGGAGAGTGGCAGGATTAAATTTATTTCCACAAATGTAACAGTATATTACTGTGCTGAAAGAAATTTTGTATGTGATGAATTCAGGGATGCATAGAAAGATTTATATGAAAGGAGACAAAAAAAACAATATACATACCAACTACAACAATGTAAATGAAAAGAACTATACAAAAAAAAGGTAAACATAACAAAATTCTAAAAATCAAACAGGATTTATAGGAAGAGTTATGAGAACACCCCCCCCCCCATTCATCTCTTCAAGGAGGTGGGCAGTCCACAAGTGTTATACATTGCATGTTTTCAGACTTTTGCAATGTATCAATCAGTGGTGATTATTTTTTTCCTCTCTAAAAAATACTCTTTGTTACACTGAATGGCTCCCAGGAAGGGAAGGGAAGAGGAATACCTGGGAAAACTATGACGATGTGAAAAACAGATGATATCAATAAAATTTAATTTAAAAAAAGTAATAAAACTTCTACATAAAATTTTAAGTTTTTGTACAATCAAAGCCAATGCAACAAAAATTAGAAGGGAAGTTGGTAGATTAGAGAAGAATCTTTGTAGCAAATTTCTTTTATAAAGAGAAATCTCATGTATATAAACTTTCTAAGATATATTGGAACTGACTCAAATTTATAAGAATGAGAGTCATTTTCCAATTAATAAATGGTCAAAGGATAGGAATAGGAATTTTTCAAAGGAAGAAATCTAAGTTATCAATAGCCATATGAAAAAAATGTTCCGAATAATGAAAAATCATGTGGAAATTTATTAAAATTTAAAATGTTTTAAAATTTAATAATAAGAAAAATGCAAATTAAAACAACTCTGAGGCACCACCTCACATATCTCAGATCAGCAAAGCTGACCAAAAAGAAAAATGGCAAATGCTGGAGGGACTGAGAGAAAATAGGTACATTAATTCTACTAATGAAAGAACTGTGAATTGGTACTGCTACTCTTGGAAGCAATTTGGAATTATGCTTAAAAAGCTCTTATTAAACTGTGCATTGGCTTTGACTTCGTGATATATGTATGAAAATATTCAGAGTAGCTCCTTTTGTGGTGGCAGAAGAATTAGAAACTGAGGTTGTATTTATCAGTTGGAAAATGGTATATGATGAAATGTTGAAGGAGTAGCTAGGAGGACAGAGAACATATGTCCCTTTTGTGGCTAATATATTTTGAATCCTGTCTATAAATTAAAAAGTTGGAATAATAAATAAAGCAATTAAATAAACATATTCTTAAGAAATAGTCTAACTCTTCCCATCTTAAAAATAAGATACCTAGTGACAATTAGAAAACAAGTCTTTATTTTATTTGTAACAATTAAAAATTCTCTGGCTTCTGGGTAAGAAAATCAATTTATTGATTAGACTAGCATCCATCAATAAGCTAATTGGTCAGTGATCTCTCTCGTGATCAAAGATGAAGAAGTACCCTCATACAAATCCATAAATAGACAATTTGGGGAACTCAATATTGGACATCTCTAATTGGTAAATAGCTAATTAGGAAGTGATCCACCCAAACTTTCAACTTCTCCCTATCTCCTTGTAGTTGCATAGAGATCTTATGTTCCCCTATTACTGGGGGGGTGAAGTTGAGATCTGTCTGGTCAAGTTCAACCCCTATAATGATTCTTAATGAGGAACTGAAGGACTCATATTTTACTTGTATATTTACATGTAGGCATATCTTGCCTGAGCTAGTTAGTTAAAACTTTATCATCTCAATCTTCAATTTGCCTACAGTGGAAGATTCTCTGGGTTAGTTCATTTCTCTGAATTCCCTAAGAACAAAGGAATGAGGGCCAAGTCTGAGCCTCAATTTCAGACTCAGAAACAGAAATAATTCACTATAATAAAAATAAATATCATATTTTTCTTCATTACCTTTATCCTAGACTCACCATTCTTACAAGGGACTACTATCCTTCCAGGCACTCAGGATGGATTCCTTAGACTCATCCTTGATGTCACACTCTCTTTCATCCCCCCATATCCATATAAGTTGTCAAGTCTTATTTATTCTACCTTCATAATATCTCATATCTATTCTAATTCAGACCCTCATTTCATTAAGTCTACTGTTATAGTCCTAACTGGCCTCCCTGGTTCACATCTTTTTCCTCTTCCATCTATACTCCATATAACTGCCAAAGTAATATTTTAAAGGTCCAGGTATGACTGTCACTCATCTACTAAAGAAGCTCCAGTAAATCCCACTGCCTCTAACACAAAATATAAATTTCATATTGGGTTGTAAAGTCTTTTGCTACTTAGTTACAACCTACCTTTTCAGAATTATGACACATTTCTCCCCTTATTATACCTTTTCCTTTTGGTCCAGTAAGACTGGGCAACTTATTAGATCTCACATACAACATCAGCTCTCATATCTCATTGACTTTATATAAGATGCCTTCTATGCCTGGAAGGCATATTCTTTCTTACCTCTACTGTTTAGAATCCCTGCTTCCCTTCAAAACTCAACCGAAGCACCAACTTCTACACAAGGTCTTTCCTAATTCTAAGTCACCCCCTCTCCAAGCTGCTAATGCCCATTTTTCTTGTATAAAGATTGTATACATTTGTTTGCTTGTCTCCCCCATCTATCCTTAAGAGACACAATTGTAAGAGTACTGAGGGACTGATATACAAGGTATCTTAACGAGAGGAAGATGCCAAAGGCATAGAAAAAAATCTCAGATATTGTTAAGACCTCCAAAAAGGTGACCAAGAAAACATCAATAACTATCTACAATATATATATATACATATGTATATGTAGATAGATAGATAGATATGTGTGTATATGTATATTAAACACCTTCTATCTTAGAATCAGTACTATGTATTGCTTCCAAGGCAGAAGAACAATAAGGGCCAGGGCAAGAGGGGTTAAGTGACTTTCCTATGGTCACACAGCTAGAAAGTATCTGAGGCCAGGTTTGAACCCAGGCCCTCCACACTATAGGCTTGGCTCTCAACCCCCTGAGCCACTTGAAGCTTTCTAGCTACCTATTTTTATACATAATATTTATGAGAATCATCTATGTAAAAAGATATTTCAGATGATGGTTTTAGGAGAAGAAAAGTAGGCTTTTATAAGCAATATTAAAAAACATCTTTACTACCTCATAATTAACTGAAAGATATAGAGAATTATATAAGGTTTCTTTGTGCTTATTGTTTGTTGATGATGAAAAAGCATACAATACCGATTTTTTAAAAGTCACTTTTCCAGCTCTTTTACAGCAAAGTGTCTTGTTTAAGATTTCTTGGGAGACTGAACAGATAACCTGTTCAATGACACTGATTAAAAAACATGTTGTGAGACATAAAAGAGGGAGTTGCATGTTCAGCACAGGTATTCACCATTGTGATGAAAAAGATCCAGGGCAGTCAGGTAAAGGAAGTATTCCCTATGGATGGTGAGCCCTTCCAATGCTTCTATTTTCAGATGTCCTTGTGCTGACTATATCAAGCCCCAGAACACTGCCAGAGCCTTCAAAAAAAAAAAACTATAATCAAAGGAGTTTGACTTATTTATCCACACAGGAAATAGTCAATAAACTTTTATTAAGCACCTGTCATACTGTGCTAAGCACTAGAGATACAAAGAAAGGCAAAAGACAGACCCTACCTTCAAGCAGCTCGAACTTAATGGGGTAAGACAACACATAAAATTTAGAGGCTGAAAAAAGAGAAGGGAAAGGTAGTGGGCACAGTGGCATGGTGACAACCTACAACTGGATGGGAAATTATGAGCTGAGAGGAACTTTCTAATGTACAACTTCTCCCTTCTCCAACCAAAGAGAGAGAGGGGTCTCAGGGCCAGGGAGTCTAAGGAGGTACTAATCTGAGCTGATGAAATCTTGCAGAAAGATAGATTACTGAACACAAAGGACAAGTCCAGGAGATTAGCTAGGTAAGAAATGAAAGGTGGTTACACTGGAATCTCTTCTGAATTGGAGAGTTTTAGAAGACTCCTCTGATGCCTACCCTTCACCCTCCCAAATCAGAGGAAGGAAGGCAAGGCTTCTAGGGCCAAGGAAATACAAAGTATTTGAAGAATGTCCAGATTTCAATATGCATCTGGAAATGCTATGAAGGTTATTCTACAGTATTTATATCTGAGACAGACACCTCAAGATGGACAATAATTTGGGTCAAGTTGACAGGGAGAGTGGACTAGACTGCTTTCAAGAAATAGCAGTTATTTTGTTGACTCCAAGCCTTCATTAAAATGAAGACCTCATTTTTCAAAACTAACATTTTATCAATGTTCCTATATAATATTTTATCGGTGTTCCTATATAGCAGTAAGATAAGGAATACTATTGTCTCCTAAATGATTATATCACAAGAAGGCAACAGAGAAGCACATGGTAGATAAAAACTGGCTGAAGCACAAAACAAAACAAAACAAAAAAACACATAAACTCTGAAAGATAACCATAAAGTTCATCATCAAGGAATTAGATGATAGGAAGACAATATAAGTTGGTCAGGTGACATGAGTAAGGAATGACTGGTGGGAAGGCTATACTAATTCCCTTCCTCCATGTCAGGAAATAACAAGATAAGTAGCTGAAATACTAGGTGGACCACCTGCTAGTGAATTTTTTTTTTAACCCTTACCTTCAGTCTTAGAATCAATACTGTGTATTGGTTCTAAAGCAGAAGAGTGGTAAGGGCTAGGCAATGAGGTCACATGACTTGCCCAGGGTCACACAGCTAGGACCTGTCTGAGGCCAAATTTGAACCCAGGACCTCTCATCTATGGGCCTGGCTCTCAATCCACTGAGCCACCCAGCTGCCCCCACTGGTGAACTTTTAGAAGAACTTGAAGAAGGGTACCAAAGGAAAGCAAGGTTTGATAAGTTGTGAATGGCAATGCTGAAGTCAACTTTTGAATCTAGAACATCACAGATCCATTTGAATACTGGATTATCTCCAGACACTAGAAATACTTAATAAATGTTTAGAATTGATTCATAGCAAGCCCCTTTCCAAATCATACAAAGGAAATGAAGTATTCAAGTAAGAAACAAATGTTGCCATCAAAAGGCAGTGTCTTCCTTGTGGGTCACCTGAGAAACAGTGCAAGAGCTATGCTACTTTAGATATAAGACAGATAAGGAGAGAGCATTCTCCAAATATGCTTTGGCAACCTTCAATTTAATAACCTCCCAAATAATGGAGAAACCATTAAAATCTATACAATAACACCAGAAAACAAAATTAAATCAAGGTGCTTATGTGCACGGCTTCTCCCTGTGACTCATGACTAAAAAATGTAAACTAGGTCAGTCAGTGAGCAAGACTGGGGCTGGTACATCATTAAGCCTACCACTACCTGCTTCATCTGCCAAAGAAAGATACAGCCTAGCAGCAAAAGTCACATCCAAACAGTCTAACAGTAAAAAGCTACAGGCGTTTGGATATATATTGAAGTGACATAACCTCACATACCAGCCAATAAGTATTTTAAAGAATTATGAAATGTACTTTGGATTGTCTGTGCTTGGTGCTATGGTGAGATAGCAAAGAACATAACACATGAATTTAGAATCTAATTGGAGACAAAAGTCATGAAATAGAGCAAACAATATATGATAAAATGTTCATTATAAAGTAGAGACAAAAAGTTTAAAAAGCAGTAAGCAAAAGGAAAAGATCAAGATAGGCTGGAGTCGCTGGTAAATTTTTACAGAAGAACCTCGGCACTGAAAAATGGGGAGCATATGGTTAGGCAGAGAGGACATTTCATGCAGGAAAAATGGCACTGAGTAAGGTCACTGAGCCAAGAATTAGGAAATTGATGAACAGAGAGAATGGAATCAGATTATATATAGGGCTTAAAAAGCTAGACAGAAGATTCTTAGGATCAAAGGATTTTAGAACTATAAGAGACTTCAGAGATAGACCAACTATTTTACAGGTAAGGAAGGTGAGCCTCAGAGGGGGAAATAATGTACCTAAGGTTATAAGTGGAAGCCCCGGTACAAAGGAGACTTGGAGTCAGAGGAACTGAGTTAAAATCCTACCTCATTCAATTCCAATTGAGAAGCATTTATTAAATGCCAGGAACTGTGCTGGGCACTGGGGAAACAAATATAATAATGAAACAATCCCTGCTTAAGGAGCTTTCATTCTAATGGGGGAGAAAACAAGGTCATATAAAAATAAATGCAGAATAAATATTAAGAGAATAAATATAAACAAGTCACTCAGCTTCATTAGGCTTCAGTCTCTTTACTTGTAGAATGTGGTGACCTCTAGGCTACAGGTCTTCTGACTGTATATTCGGTGTTTCTACATCAAAAATTTCTACTTGACATAGCAGACAACTGGAAATCAGTATATGTCCTCAATAAAGTAATGAATGTTAAATCGACAAGCATCAGGTTCTTGCCATTATTCCAAGTACTAACAACTGCTCATGGTATTTTGTTAAATAATTATATATCTCTGCATATTACTACCTGTTCCAGCCACACAGCTTAAATCAGATATGGCACCTTAATTCTGTTCATCTGATTTTATATGCTCCAATGCAATCTCTATAGTATCACATACACACATGATTTTAAGAAATAGTCCAGAAATTAAAGAGTTGCCCACCCTTTTAGAAAACTAAAATTTTGACTAATAGGAAGATCTTTTAATCTCTCATTAGGATTTGCAGGGTGGGAAAGTGAAGAAGAGATACACACAGAAAAAAAAATCTTACTATAAAATAGGTTGCTAAATACTCTTTATCACAAACAGCTGCCCTTATACTTCCTTCAGTCAAAACCAATCAAAAATAAATATTAAATTTTAGTTTACATGCTCAGTCCTATTCTGCTTGTAAACAGGCAGTACAAGACTGAAAACAACTTGACAATTCCTTTAATCTATTATACTGATTAAGTAGATCTAATTAATGACAGATGAAGTGACAAAAATAGCATCTGATGACACAAGCTAAACAGTTAATATAAGAATTTTCTAGGACATGGCAAGAAAATCTGAGAATCTTCTGCATATCTCCTGGTCCATGCACAATCAAAAAGTTCCTAACTTTCCCCCCAACCCCTCCTGACTTCTCAGTCACTAAAGCACATCATAGTTATAAATGAATGTCTGAAATCAGAATGTCTGAATTTAAATTCTAGCTCTATTACTGAAGTGACGTTGGGCAAGGCACTCACTTCCTTTCCCTGGGCCTCAGTTTCCTCATCTATAAAGGTTTTACCAGATGATCCCTAAGGTCCCTTCCACCTCCTGATTGTCAGATCTATTGGGACCAATCAACAATTTGCTATGTGCTAGGCACTACTAAGAGCAGGGGGATACAAAGAAAGGCAAAGAATTGTCAAGGCTGAGCAAAGGGGAAAAGTCCACCAAACCCCAACCAGAACCACCACGAAACACGAAGGCAACAAAACGTTCAAGAGGACTCTGCGGCATGTTGGTCAAAATCTGGTAGGTACCATTTAACAGACAAGAGAAAACAACCAGCGGTGACTGACAAGGGCATCTGCTCCTGCTCACCGGTCTAAATTCCTGCCTAACTCCACAGTCCTTCTTTCCCTCTAAGATTCCTATTTTGCACAACCTTTGCCCGCCACCGCACCCCCCAGCACCCCACCTGGGATCAATCTTCCCAAAATCAGTACCTTCCTTCACCCCCAATGCCTTTCTTTTATCAACCTTTTCTCCCCTAAACCCCGGGTTGGTGGGGGGGGGAGTGCATTACTCTTTAAGTACTCGCCCCCATCTCAAGAGACTTGGTCCTTCCATCCGACTAATTCCTATCACCGGCGTCGGCACACTGGTCTAGACACCCGTCGACCCGGCCCCCAGGCCCTCGGTCTTTTCGTCCCCCTTACTCCTCCCAATATAGAGATATTTTTTTCTTCCTTTCCTCTCCTTCCTATTGCTGGGTTCGGTGTGTAGGACCAGATCACCGGCCTCAGCCACCTGCCGGCCTGGTCCTCCCAACCTGGGGTCTCTCGCTCCCCTCCCTCCATCTCCACCACCACAACCAGCACCTGGAAGCTGGTGCTCTCCTTCCCTTCCCCCAAGAGAAACCCTGCCACCACCACCCCTCCCCACCTCCCCCAACTTACTTCAGGTGGTCCAAGGAGTGGATGCTGCGGGAGGACTTCCCATGTCCCCCACCCACCCAGCTCCGCGAGCGGCCAAACATCTCCGCGGCCCCCTCCCTGTGGTTTCCCCTCACGGCTTCATCCCGGGAGCCGCCGAAAACCCGCGGCAGCAGAAGCGGCAACGTTGGCGGCGACTGCCGCAGACGAACCGCCAACCACCTTCCCCCTAAGCCTTACAGCCCGGTACTGACATTCAGCCCCGGAACCCGGCCGGTCGGCCCTCGCGCTTTACGGCCACCGCTGGGAATGTTGGGAAGTGGAGTTCATTCTAGGGGCCCCTGCGGCCGGGACTCGATGAGGGCCACAGACTAGTCGTGCCAGGACTACAAATCCCATCATACATAGCGCAAGCCCTCGTTCGCTGCTCGCTCCCACCTCCCAGTGCCTTTCAACCTCCCTCTAGTAAGGGGGCGGGCCCAAAAGAGAAATCCGCAGCTTCCTTTGGAGGAGGGAAGGAAAAGTATTCCCTCTTGTAGGGTTTTGGATAATGATGTTGTTGGTAATAAATGATAATATCCGTTGAATTTAAATTCCCTCGTCCCAGGAGCCCAAAGAATTCTCACATCTAAAAAGTTCACTTATTCTCTCCCAGGAATTATTTTAAAAAAAAAATCATAAAAATCAGTATAGCAGAGTGGAAAGGATGGCTTCAAACTCAGGTGATTCTCAAGTCAGTTAAGAAGCATTTAAGTGCCTATTTTGTTTTAGTTACTGTGCTAAATGCTGGCGACCTGGGTTCATTAAACCTCCTCTGGCCTCAGTTTCCTCATCTGTAAAATGAGAGGTTTTAAAGAGATGAGCTTTTAAGATCCCTTCCAACTCTGAATATATGATCCTAAAGCAAGATTTTTCACTTATGTAGAAAAGCAGCTTGGTGTATTGGACAGTCTGCTGATCTATAGGATCAGAAGAACTGACTGAATGACAGATTGGTATTTACTAGTTTTATGACCTTGAACTTAAGCTTTCTGGGCCTCTGTTGGTTCTTAGGTAAAAAAGGAATTATAATGTTGGTGGGAAAACCCTTGGCAAATGATAGCTGGCATTTATGCAGCACTTTAAGGTTTTCAAAGTACATGCTTAAATAATTTGATCCTCACAACAACTCTGATATAGGCACTTATTAACCCCATTTAACAATCAAGAAAAGTGAAGCCCAAGTAATTAAATGATTCATCTGTCCAGGATTACACTGTGTTTGGGGTAGGAATATGAATTCAGATCCAGGATTCAACTCAATACCACCTAAATGCCTTGCTACCACCACTTCTAATAAACCTAAAATCAAATCCATTTAAATTGTTATTGCTGACAGCCATGGTGACTGTTGCCTCTAGAAGTCAGGAGATCTTTGTCCTGGCTCTACCTCTTAGCAGCTGCCTTACTTTGGGTAAGTCACTTATATCACAGAAATTTCAGGGATATCTAGAATGGTGAGGGATAAGCAATTGGGATTAAGTGACTTACCCAAAGTCAGGCAGCTAGGAAGTATTTGAGGTCAGATTTGAACCCAGGTCCTCCCATCTTCAGCCCTGGCTTTCCATTCACTGAGTCAATTAGATTCCCTTACAATATTTCTAAGAAGTGGTCTAGCCTTCCATGATTAGTAGTGGGGTATGATGGAACATGAAAGGACTCTGGAGTCAGACCCTTGGCTCACCTCTGATGCTTACTACCTGTGTGACTTTGGGCAAATCCCTTAAACTATCTAGACTCCAATTTCTTTATCTGTTCAAGGGGAGGAAGAACAAGTTGGAACTGAATTTATATGTTAAAGACAACTTGTATTCACTATGAGCAAAGGAGTTTAATCTGTCTATCCTAGGAAGCAGGGGAGGTGCAGTGAATAAAATGCTGGATCTGGAATCAGGAAGCCTTGAGTTCAAGTATGGCATCAGACATTTACTTACTGTGTGATCATGAGAAAGTCACTTGATCTCTCTTTTCCTTAGGTTCCCCAACTGTAACATGATAGTTTATAGATTAAAAAAATACTGTTTATAGTTTTAAAAAATAGTCCTTACCTCACAGGGTTGTTGCAAGGACAAATGAAATAATATCTGTAAAAGTGCTTAATAGAGTACCTGATACATAGTAGGTGCTTAATAAATACTTATTTTCTTCTTTCCTCCCAAGAAAGACCAAATAGATGAAGACTATATCTGTTGTCTAGATTTTAACATGCATGTGATTAGACAACCTATACAACATTCCCAACAGTATGTAAATATATCTGGGACAGACAGGCATGAACTTGGTCCAGAGTTGAAAAGATAGAGAAGAATGAGAATGAGCTAAATTGCTTTCAGAAAAATTACCAAGAGTTTTTGCTGATCCCCAAATCCCCATGAAAACAAGGGTCTGTTTTTTCCATTCTTGTATTTTATTGAGGTTCACTGCAGAACGAATAATAAATTCATATTTATATATTATATATTATGTACATATTTATATACATATTTATTCATATAACAATTTGTCAAATAAGATAAATTTCAATTTCAATAAAATAAAAGAATAAAAAGAATAATTCACCAAAGAATTAATAAAAACCAGGAAAAAGTATCTGAATTTCTCCTCAAGAAATAAATCCAAAGCAGGAACGGTTCTTCCACATTTTGCAGATAAAAACTAGCATTTATATGAAATAATGGAACAAGCTTTATTAAGTCCCTACTATGTACTAGGCACTGCATTAAACACTTTACAAATATAGTGTTTTGTGATTCATGAAACATTTTTCTCACAACACCACCTATGAATAGGAAAAATAGGTCTCAGGTTAAATAATTTTCCAAAGTCACACAGCTGGGTGAGTGACAGATGCATGTCCTCAGTCAGTCATCAATTTAATGCTCTTCTTATTATCCCCTTGTTACTTCTCACTTACAGGTCCAGGAAGGCTAAGTTGCTCAATCATATGGTGAGTGAGGTAGGGGCAGAAATTGTAATTCTGTTTTGAAAGCATTAGAATTCACTGTCCCACATTCTAAGAAGGTAAGAGCAAAAATGATAGCCTATTCTATCTAGACAGTACCATCCTGAGTCAGGAGGGAAGGACAGAAAGGGGAAGGGCAGAACAGGGCAAATCTTCCAGAAAATGGAAATACCTCCTTGACCCAAATGAGAAACCCCTCCATCCCTAGTTGCACAAACCATTTTAAATATAGGTCCTGTCAGAGCAAGCTGTTAGAGCTTCTGGTGAGTTCAACTAATAGCTTCTTGGTCTTGCCTTCCCAGCACAGCAGAAAAATGCAAAAACCTAATGGTTAGGGATGAGCTGGGTGGCTTAGTGGATTGAAAGCCAGGCCTAGAGATGGGAGATCCTGGGTTCAAATCTAGCCTCAGACACTTCCTAGCTGTGTGACCCTGGGCAAGTCCCTTAACCTCCATTGCTTAGCCCTTACCACTCTCCTGCCTTGGAACTAATAAACAGTATTGATTCCAAGACAGAAGGTAAGGGTTATTAAAAACAAACAAACAAAAAAACAAAAGCCTAATGGTTACTTCTCCCATAACTGCCTGGTTATCCCAATTTTCTATACTATAGCTTCAGTAGTAATTTCTCATTTACCTCATTTATAGGATTATAGATTTAGAGCTGGAAGAAATCTTAGAAATCACCTAGTTTAGTCCTCTCAGTTTAAAGATGAGGAAATTTGAACTCAGAGATTGTCCAAGGTGACAAATAAACAAAGTGAAAGAAGTGAGATTTGGTTAAATTCAACCTTGATTATTCTCCTGTAATGTGTGAGTTTATTGTTCTGACTCTTCATGGCCCCAGTTAGCAAAGATACTGGAGTGGTTTGCCATTTCCTTCAGGAGTTCATTTTACACATGAGGAAAAAACTGAGGCAAACAAGGTTAAGTGACTTGCCCAAGAATACAAAGCTAAAAGGTGTCACATTTGAACTCAGGTCTTCTGACACAGGGCCAGCACGCTATCCACTGCACCACCTAACAGTAAGATGTGTGCAGCACTGTACAACAATGAAACAACACCAAAAGAGCCAGTCTCTTCTCTAAACAGATTCACTGTCTAAGAATCAAGTCCAGTTTTGAAATATTTGCACATAAATAAAAGTATGATGCTCCTGAAGGCAGAGTACCTGAGTTCAAATGTAGCCTCCTATGTTTATTACTTACATGACCTTGGATTGCTCACTGAACATCCCTGGGTTTTCATTTTCCCATCTGTAAAAATGAAGGGATTAGACTAGATAATCTGAAAGATCCTTCCAGTTCTAGCTTTTAAAGAGTGTGCTGAGAGATAAAGGAAAGGAAGATCTGCACAAGTGCCCCGAGATAATCTGGGGAGAATGCTCAGTCTCTTCAGCTGAGACCCGAGGGGTTCAGGGGAAAGCTTCATGGGAGAAGGGGTTCTTCTGGAAAGAAAAGGATTTCACAAGGAGGAGAAATGTGGAGGGGGAGCATACTTGGGCATTGCAGAGTCAGAAAACTTCTGGAAGGGTTAACGGTGGTGCCAAATGTGGAGTGACGTGAAAGAAGGGTAAAAGACTTTTAATCATTATATTTTTATCTATTCCCTCGCTCCCCCCGCCCCTCCCATTTTGCTCAGTCTCTCAAAGGCAGGTGGAAGGAAGATAGCGCCCCAATCTGTCCGACGATTTGGGGACAAAATTGAATGAGCCAGTGAAGGTGAAGGACGAGGTAGCAGGGGCTAGGGAGCGGCCTGTCCGGGGCAGGGGAGGGGGGGGGGCGGGAACGGGGAGACAGAGCAGCTCCCGCCTCTCCCCCCGCCCCTGGGCGGCCCGGGCCAGTGCACGCTGGGGCGGGGCGGAGGCTGCGCTAGAGGCCGAGCTGGGGCCCCCGCGGAGGCGGGGAGGGAGACGCGGACATGGGAGCGCTGGACCTGGGGAGCTGAGGGGGAAACCGAGCTCAGCTCGACCGAGGTGAGGAGACCACAGTCAGAACGCGCTGGGAGGAGGACACACGGGGCAGAGACGGCGGCGGCGACACGAGCGAGCGGAAGCGGCAATGTTCCCGGAGCCTCGACCTCCTCCTGGACACTGAGCCCCGCCGCCGGGCCCTGCGTCCCCAGCTCGCGGGGATCCGGCCGCGGTGCGTCCTGGGACCCCTAGGAAGTGGGGAGGGAACGCTCTACCAGGCTCTCCACTGCCAGCCGGCTGGGAGGGGAGCTCTGACCTTCTGACACCGAGACTGCACCTCTGGAGAGCCCTGGGGGGGCTACCCAGGGGGAACTGCTGCAATTGCCTTCCATCTACCGTATTCCCAGGCTCTCTCCCGCTGTTGCCGCAGAGTGGAAGCATCCGGACTCCCGTCTTGGGTCTGCCACATCTGGATACCTTCCCTGTAACAGCACAGGCCCGGCCTTGCCTAGGCTTCCTGTCTCTGGAACCCATCGGCCTAACTGGAAACCCCTCCTCTCTCCCTTCCTTCCTCAAGTTACTGCAGTCCCAACACATCTGGACTTATGCCCTCAGATTCCCAAACCCCTCCCTGGCCCCTAGCACAGTAGCCAAGTTTTCTCCAATCCCACTTTCCTTTCCTTTAACACACACACACATCCGAATTGCCCCACGGCAGCCCCCAGCTTGCCTTTCTCTGCATGCCCACTCCAGGAATCGCTGCCCATCTGGATGCGCTGGGCCCCCTTACCTCCCATGTGCCCCTACTACCCTATATGTTCTACGTGGGGTTGTTCTTTGTCAACGTCCTGATCCTGTATTATGCCTTCCTGATGGAGTACATCGTCCTTAATGTGGGTTTGGTCTTCCTGCCTGAGGACATGGACCAGGCACTGGTGGATCTGGGGGTACTCTCAGATCCAGGATCTGGGCTCTATGACACTGACAGTGAGCTGGATGTCTTCGATGGCTACCTGGAGTAGGGGGATCCTGGGGCTGGGGTCCCCCAGTCAGAGCCTTCCATCTTCCCTCAGGCCCTGCAGAGGAAACCTTCAAGCCTATCACAGTTTGTGCTTCCTGGGCCAGTATGCCTGGGACAGGCTGATACTGTGGGGGACACAAGAGTTGCCACCGATGCTGTCTTCCCTTCTTCAAGGGGACCCAGGACAATGCCCTCCCTGGTCCTCAAATCCTGTAAGTTCCCTCCCTGCCTTGTAGAATTGAGTGGGTTTGATTACATATGGGCTGGGCAGGGAAGCAGTGAAGGCTAGGAACCTGCCTAATATAGCCCTGGCTCCAGAGGACTCTGCTTCTCCATACAGGCATTTTTCCATCTAATTCCCTCAAAGGTCTGCTTTTTCCCTCCTTTTGCCTGTTCAGCTCTGGAACTGTTCGGTTTATATTCTGGATTCTGTGAGGGTTTGGGTCTTCAGAAGTCCGGGCTGTGGAGCATTTGCAGAGGGTAACTACTGAAGCCTTTTTTATGTGATAGCTGTTGTTCATAAGTGCTTACTTGGTACTGATCAGCTACTCCACAGAATTGAAGGGTTAAAGAGGAATGGATGTGTATGCGTGAGAGAGAGAAGAGAGGCCATTTAGCTTATGACAGAGATGGGATCAGTTTGGCACTAGGGAGACATCCAAGACTTCCAAGAGGGTCCTTCTAGGCTCAACTTTGAGTCTAACACCCACTTGATATTGGAAATCCCTGATGCCTACATAGGGATAAGGGGTAAGCAACAAACCCATTGGACAAGTCTCTTTTTTCCATTCATTTCCCAGGATATTTGGGTGGGAAGGTAGCCAAGCTGCCTTAGCTATAGAAAGTGCTATACATCTTGTAAATTTGTTAATAAAATAGTTGTAAGTGGTTGGTGGTCTTTCCCCTGAAGCCCCCTAGGAAATTATGGCTTATAAAAAAGAGATGGGAAGGGAGACTAATGATTCTTGCTGTTTTAGGATTTGCCTAAGTAGCTCAGATGAACAGTGAGAGGATCTAAATATCAGCCCTTTTGGGGAAAGGGGTAGGTGGGTAGAGATTTGAGAGGAAGGGCAGTTAGAAGTAACTAGTTGGATCTTTGTTGAGAAGGAACTTACAAAGAGGGAAGGTAGAGAACTCATCTTGGGTTTTCTTTTTTTTTTCCCAAGTCTGCATTCTGAAATTAGATTTCAGGGTGCCCAACATAATCAATATTGCATATTGTTTCTGTAGGGTAGGCCAACTTTGTCAGGCAAGCTGAAGGGGGAATGTTAGAGCCTGGGGCTGCTCTTAACTTTAGGGTTTGCATTCCTTGTTAAACTCCTTGGTCATGTGGAGAGGACCTACTGGAACATAAGAGAGGCCTACTGGAACATGAGACTTTAAGGTCATGACTCCCAGAAAGTTTCCTTCTTTTGAGGACAGCATTAGGTGGTCTAGGAAGCAAAAGGATTGGCTCAGGCTTATATCTCTCTGCCAATGAGGTTTATGGAAATGCAGCTAGGTTGCCCTTTGGTGGGATTAAGATAGGTTTGTTTGCCTCTTTGGACAGCTGCTGTTGTTGGCTTCAGTCAAATGACAGCTGGAAGAAGTCCCACAATCTAGTCTGAATCCCCTCCTCCTTCCCAAGACTAAGAACATCCTGCCCGTCATGTCAGCTTTTTGAGTATTTGCTGGGATTCTGAGCTCATATCCAGGCAATGGGCCAAATAATTCTACAATAATAAGAGTCTGGCCTGAGTTTTTGGGTGGGGATCATCAGAAAAGATGGCTAGGACTTCTCTTTACTTTCCAGGCCCCACCACCAAAAACTGTAAAACTTACTTCATTTTTCTCATCTGTGGCTGATGATTTTCTCATCACCACCAAGAAGGCAATGGTTAGCGTATTCTTCTGTGCAGATTGTGAGACCCTGGTTTTACTTGTCACCGTGGTATGGAGGGATGTCTTGAGCAACTAACTATAAGACTTGAAGCCATTGTTGTTTTTAAAGATATTATTTCAACCATGCGATTTAGCAGAAAGAGTCTTATTTTATCTTTTTTGCTTTGCTAGTCATCACTCTCATCAACATCAACAAGAAACACTTTTCCCATCCAAATAAAAGTGCTGACATGTTTTAACTGAAAATTTAAAGCCAAATGGTCCCACATAATTTTCAACAAACAGTGTTTAAGTATAAATACAAGTAAACACATTTTTCAGGGACATCCTCGCAGAGTATCAAAGTTATATTTCAAGCATGGAAAGTAACAAAGATGTGTCTTCATGTGACAAAAATGTTATTGCTTTGACTTCTTAAAAGAAGCCAAACTTACAAGAGAGGAAAAAAAAGGGGACTATAATTTTTCTCCATCTTCAATTATACTGAGCTTCAGACTCACAGTGTGACAAAATCAAGATACATGATGATTGTAGGGAAGGAAAAACAACCAAAAATAACACAAAAATAATTTTTTAAGTTAAGCCATCAACTGTGGAGTGATCATTCTTACAGGTATGTAAATTATATAAATCCTAGCCACAAATAAGGAAAAAGCTTTCCTCCTGCTCACTTTTTCTCCCTCCCTCTTTTCTTCTTCCTCTCCCTTTTTCATCTCTCTGTTTCTCTGTCTCTCTCTGTTTCTCTCTGTCTCTTTCACACACACACACACACACACACACACACACACACACACACACACTCTCTCTCTCTCTCTCTCTTTCTCTCTCTCTCTCTCTCTCTCTCTCTCTCTCTCTCTCTCAAAAACAGACTTATGGTCCCTACAGGACATATAAAGACTCATGTAGGGGGCAGCTGGGTAGCTCAGTGGATTGAGAGTCAGACCTAGAGATGGGAGGTCCTAGGTTCAAATCCTGCCTCAGACACCTCCCAGCTGTGTGACCCTGGGCAAGTCACTTGACCCCCATTGCCCACCCTTACCACTCTTCCACTTAGGAGCCAATACACAGAAGTTAAGGGTTTAAAAAAAAATAAAAAAAAAAATAAAGATTCATGTAGTGCTGAATAGCCAGGTTAACTATATTTTTTTCTGATTTTTGTACATTTCCCACTGAGCTTTCCTAAAGGTCCTTCTCATTGTCCTCCATTTTTTGAATAAAACAAGATCAGAACCATTAGGGGTTGGTGTTTCCAAGTGTAAATATGGAAAAATTGGCAATCAAAAATATTTCTTCCCACAGAATAAATTTGCTGTTTGGTGAGAAAAGGAAAATCTCATTGTTTAAGTACTTCTGGTGATCTTGGGCCATCTGCCACACATGCCCAAACAAACTTTAACTCAGGTTCTTAGTAAAGTCTTTGAAAGTGCCATTCAACTGCTTGCTTTCTTTTGGCCTGAAGATTCTTGTCTAATTTTGTCATTTTGATAAGCTATGGAGGCTGGCATGTATAGAGAGGTTATGTGGGGAGGGATCACAGAAATTAGGAGGAAATCATCTATGAGTGTGAAATGAAAGGAAATAAGATTTATACTATCAACCATCTAGGTTAGGAATCTAATATCCTTTTCTAACTCCAGTAACTTAAATTAAGGTAGAGCATCTTACTTAAATGATTAACCCTTAGAGCAGAATAGTAAGCAACTGTAATTTGAGGATTTGGTACAGATGTTTGAGGTGGTATTACATAGTGGAAAGAGCACTAGACTTGGCAAAAGACTTGGAATTAAGTCTTGGTTTGCTCCTTTATTACCTGTGTGACCTTGGACTGGTAATTTGACCTCTCTGAGCTTCAGGCTTGGCATCTGTGGAATGAGGATAATCATATCTACCCAACATACCTCACAGGGTTGCTGTAGGGGTCAGATGAACTAATGGATGGGTAGCTCTACGTAAACGTAAACTCTTAAATCATTCTTTCCTGCTCATGAGTCTCTGATACTTCCTTTGCACCTATAAACACCATTTTCCTCTAGTGACAGTTCTCATTTTTCATATCTTTCAAGCTATCAAAGACCACAGCCAGATTCAACATATGTATCTTAGTGAAGGGACCATAAGGGCAAAATGGAACTTCTACACTTCACTGCTCATCTGTGATTCATAGGTCCTACTTAGGTTGGGAGAGATTTTTCTTTTATAACTCATTGGAGAGGAAAGGCATTCAATGCTAGATCAGGTATAACATCCGATTGCCATTTATCTTTGACTGCTGAAAATTGCTACTTGAGCCTGAGCTGCTTAGAGACTTTAGAAAAGCTACTACTAAAATGCTATCTCCAATTTTTTCTGGAAGGAAGCAAGCAAGCATTTATCAAGCATCTACTATGTGCCTGGTACTGTGTTAAGCAGTTTACAAATATTATCTCATTTGATCCTCACAAATAGTACTGGGAGATAGGAGGTAGGTGCTATTATTACTCATTTTACAATTGAGGAAATTGAAGTAGGCAGAGGTTGTCATTTGCACAAGATCATACAGCTAATAAGTGTCCAAGGCTAGATTTGAACTTGGGTCTTCCTGACTCCACAACTTAATGCTCTATTTATTGCCCCTCCAAGTTGCTTCACTGGAAACATTTAGTACTTGGGCACTTAATTTAAACTTGAAACATTCAATCCAACAAGAATTTATTAAGCAAGGCACTATGTTATAAGTACAAAGACAAAATTTGAAAGTCTTTGGCCTCATGGAGCCTACATTTACAGTTTAGGACATAACTTGTAAATGTGTGTGTGTGTGTATGTGTATGTATATGTAGGAATAAATTCTTGAATGATAAAGACAACAGCTTTTGCCTTCAAGAAACATAAATTCTACTGGGAGGAAATAACATGAATGCAGATAAATTAACACTACATAGACATATATGTGTGTGCATATATGTATGTTATATATTTATCAGCTGAATATATTTCTGTTCTATTGAGTGTATATACATGTGTCTATATATGTGTGTACATATATGTCTATACACACACATATATATTAATTTGTGTACATACATATATACCCCAGAAGAACAAAAATTACTTTGTATTCACTAGATAATTTATTAGGCCTTTCCTGATCTAATTCCAGAACCATGTCTCCTCAACAAAAATAATTATTTTGAATATACCAGTGATGGTGAAACCTTTTAGAGACTGCCCATTGTGCCCTGCCCCCTGCCCTTCCCAGAGACCTGTGCTGTGCCCCCTCCCCAATTGAGTACTGCCTCTCCTCCCCTTATCGTACAGGGGAGGGAGGAAGTGCTCCCATTTGGGCCACTGAGCAGAGGAGCGGGTGAAGTGACAAAATGTCCTCAACATAGGTAAAGAGAGGGAAGGGAGAGGCCCCAGTTACTCTACTCCCCTGCCTGTGAGCCGCCCACTTTACCTCCTAGGTGCTCCCATTGGGCTGCTAGGCACAGGGGCGGAGAAGTGAGGAATCCCCTCAACCCTGGATGGAGAGGGGGAGGAGAGTAAGGCTCCCATTGGGCTGCTGGGCAGAGGGGCAGGGAGGCAGGGAGTAGCTCTGCCCAAGTCCCTCTGCCTTTCTAGTAATGAACTCTGGCTAGTGTCTGCATACGTGCCCACAGAGAACACTCTGTGTGCCCTTTTTGGCATGTGTGCCATAGGTTTGCCATCATGAGTATATACACTATCTAGATATAGATACATATGTATCTACACATATACATGTGTAAAGTAATTCTATTGTACATAGATGTGCACAGAGGCATATACATAAAATTAAAAGTAATTTTTGTTGTTTCAGAGACAAGCTTAGAATGGAAATCAGGAAAGACCTCCTGATAGCAGGAGATAGTACTTGAGCTGATCCTTGAAGGAAGCTGAGAAGAGATGAGGAGGAAAAGCTGTCTGGGCATGAAGAACAGCCCGTACAGGGAGATAGAATGTTGAATTCAGGGAACAGTAGAATTTGTCTGGAACAAAGTGTGCATGACGTCAGTCTAGAAAGATAGGTAGGAGACAGATTGTGGAGGGTTTTAAATACTAATTATCCAGATACCTGAATGGCAAATAGAAGGTGGGTGGTTTTTTTTTTTTCCCACTGTTTATATCTATCAATTTTCCCTCTGTCCCTATGTCCATCCATCCATGATAAGTATCTGAAAAGACAAAGTGATGTTGGTGGGTAGCTTATTAAACTAGTTAGATCCCAAATTAGATAGTTTATCCACAAAACTATTATGCTATGTAATATATTGAAAGAGCTACAGTATTGGTTTATCATTCTGAAAATCCAGCTATTTAAGATTTTTTTCTCCCTCTTGCCAATAGAATGGCAAGCAATTAAACTGATATGATTCTAGAAACAAAGGTAATAATCTAATTTAGCCATTTTTTAGTGCCTTAAGGAGTTTAGAAGGTAGACCCTTGATTTAGTTTAATAATTGTTGAGAGCACCTATTATATGCTAATCACTGCAAAGAATAGGAAAAGTATTAGATACTGTCCCTGCCCTTATGAGACAGGATTTACACACACACACACACACACACACACACACACACACACACACACACACGACTATATTGATTATAAGAGGCTGTGGCATAAAGTATTGGATTTGAAGTCAGAAAGGAAAGACCTGGGTTTAAATGCCATTAGCTAGTGCCATACAGCATAATGGCTATAGCACCAGGCCAAGAGTTGAAAGGACCAGGGTTCAAATGTGGCCTCAGATACTTCCTAGTTGTGTGACTTAAACAAGTCACTTAACTCAATTGCTTAGCCCTAGAGCTTATACTAAGATAGAAAGGAAGGGTTTAAAGAAAAATTTTTAAATGCCACCTCTGACAATTATAAACATCCTGAGCAAGTCTCTCTCCCTACCTCTCCATCTCGTTCCCCCTCTCTCTGTCTCTCTGTCTCTTTGTCTGTCTGTCTCTCTCTGTTTCTCCCTACCTCCTTCTCTGTCTCGCTCCCTTTCATCTCTATCTTTCTCTCCCTGTCCTCTGTATCAGTTTCCTCATCTGTAAAATAGGGACAACAATAGCACTTAAATATTTACTCCACAGAATTGTTTTGAGGATTAAATGAGATGAGAGTTATAAAGCCCTTTTCCAAATTTACAGCACTCTACAGATGTTAGCTATTTTTTCTTAAACCTTTACTGTTTGGCTTAGAATTGATAGTATCAGTTCCAAGGCAGAAAAGCAATAAGGGCTAGGGAGTTGGGGTCAAGGACTTGCTCAGGGTCACACAGCTAGGAAGTAGCTGAGACTAATTTTGAACCAGGTCCTCCTGACTTCAGGCCTAGCACTCTATTATTAATGTGGTAAAGTAGTAAGGTTTGGGTTCAAGTTCTTGCTTTGCCATTAAGTTTCTGACCCCAAGCAAATTTCTTTACTTCTCTTGCCTTCAGTTTCATCACTTGTAGAAGTGTGAAGTAGGGCTGTTGCTTCAAACTCTTATTTCATAATTGTAGGAAATACTATTGAAGCTTAGAGAAAGGAGACAATTGGTCAGAGAAGGACTGAGGAAGGAGGTAGGACTCGAGGGGTGCCCTGTAGGATGGAGAAGATTTAGATTGACCAGGCAGGGGCCAGGGCATGAGCAAAGGGACAAAGACTTTTTTTTAACCCTTAATTGGTTCCAAGGCGAAAGAGTGGTAAGGGCTAGGCAATGGGGATCAAGTGACTTGCCCAGGGTCACACAGCCAGGGAGAGTCTGAGGCCAGATTTGAACGCTAGACCTCCCATCTCTAGGTCTGGCTCTCCATCCACTGAGCCACCCAGCTACCCCCCCCCCCCAAAGACCTTTATCAGAGTGTTGGGGTTATCTGCTATTCAGCTAGTTAACAGGGGTTTAACAAACATGTATTATGTATGCCAGGCTCTGGGCTAAGTGCTGGATTATAAAGAAAGGTGAAAAACAGTCTCTGCCCTCAAGGAGTCCTCATTTTAATGAAAACTATGTAAATCATTAGGTACAAACAATACATACGTGCAGACACATATTGTGAGCAGTTTGGTGAAGCATCGGTAAAAGCATTGAACTTGGATTCTGAGAAAATCAGGATTCGAGTCCCACCTTTGACAATTATTATAGATAGACATAAATATATGTAGGTATGTCTATATACACATGTATGCATATTTATTATTAGTGTTATATCATTATATATGTTATTGGGAGGGAGAAACAGGTCCAGAGAGAGAGAAACAGAGAGGAAGTGCACTTGAGATAAGCTAAACCAGATGGCAAGGGGAGAGGGCAGATAGAAGGAGAACCAGGAAAGGCATACAGAAGAAAAATGGGATTTGAGCTGAATCTTGAAGGAAGTCAGGAACACTAAGTGGCAGAGGGAAAGGGGAAGAATATTCCTGGTATGGGAACCAGCCAGGACAAAGGCATGGAGATGGGAGATGGAGAGTGGTATTTGAAAAACTGCAAGTAGGCCAGTTTAGCTAGATCCTAAAATACGTGGAGCTAAGCCCAGAAAGATAGAAAGAAGCTAGTTTATGAAGAGTTTTAAATACCAAACAGAAGATCAAATTTGATCCCAGAAGTAATAGGGAGCCAATGGAGACCAATCTGTAGTAGGGGCCCTAAATGTGTGATAACTGTGGCTCCTCTAGCATTTCAGAAAAAAGCCAAACATTGGAAATTATTTCATGCCATCAGACCTGCAGCAACTCAATAATCCATGGGAGAAAGCTGGAAGCTTGCTGCAGGTTTGTAGAGCAGGTTCGCCAGGAGGATGGGGAACCTGCCAAGTAACTTCACCCCAGAAAACCACAGGCAGGTTCTTGGATCTCCAGCTCTGCAATCTGGATGACAGGTCTTATAGCATCCTTGGCTCTGGGAAAAGCAGGGTGTTGAGCTGGTAAATTCTCGACTCTTCCCAGACTCAGCAAAGAGAACAGAGAGGTTAGCCAGATGGCTGCCTTCTCACCTTCTTGTATGCTGCAGTGTGTCTCCTCCAGCAGTCACCCTTCCCTTCCACTGTGCTCATTACCCACAGAGAGACTGACCAGGAGAAGGCAACAGGGATTCGAGGTGGACAAATAGAACATGTTAGCCAAAAAGCAGCCTGATAAGAGTAATGGAATAGCTCCCAGGAGCACTGAGTTCCAGGCTTGGGTCTGCCACTAACTGGGATTTTTCCTCATACAAATCATTCCCTGCTGCCTCCTTTCCACTCTTATCTCAACTTCCTCATCTGCCCAATTAGTGAGTTTGGACTAGATAATTTCTCATGTCTCTTCTAGCTCCAAAATGCTAGAATCAGCTGACATGTGGTTTTGTCTTTACCCGATGTGATTACAAAAATAATGAGACCAACTTTCTTAGAAGGTTTGTAAATTTTCACTGTGCTTTACATGTGGTGGGAGTTGATTAATTTTTGAATTTTAGATGTATCTAAATGGTACAGTGGACTCCAGTAGGGCCTGAGACTTGAATTCAAATGTAGCCTCAGATAGCGTGTGACCAGGGGCAAGTCACTTAACCTCTATCTGCCTCAGTTTCCTCAACTATAAAATGGGAACAATAATAATAACAATAGCACTTTCCTCCCAAGGTTGTTGTGAAGATCAAATGGGATAATATTTGTAAAGTGCTTAGCACAATGTTTAGCACACGATATCTGCTTAATAAATGTATGTTTCCTTCCTTCCCTGTTTCATTTCCAAAGAAAAATTTTAGGAATGATCTGGGTAGTGACAACATGGTTCAGCAAAATTATTTTATGGAAGTTCAAAAATTCCACAAATAATTATGCACTGCTTTATATGCCCAAGGCATTGTGTTTTATTTGTGTGTGTGTTTTTAAATCAATCCCATCGTATTCTAGCCTCACCTCATACTTTAAAAATCTGTCATGGATGCCACAACTAAGGGGTGTGTAGAATTTCCTACTCCAGAGGTATTTAAGGCAGAAGAGATGCCTATTGGCTGGGGATATTTCATAAGTTGTTACTCTTGTTATTTAATATTTATCTGGGATAATCAGCCAAGCCCAATTAATAAAGAGTCTACCTAAAAGCTTCAAAGAAACAAAGTAGCTGCCTCTGATACTTAATAGCTGTGGATTTATGGGTAAATCACTTAACCACTTTGAGCCTTGGTTTCTTTACCTGTAAAATGGGGAGAGTATTACTTGTACTATCTACCTCCTAGGGCCATTGTGAATATTATGAGATTGTAGGTTTTGAGTTAGAAGGGAGTCTTGAGGTCATCTAAGCCAACCCCTCATTTTGCATTTGAGGAAACAGGCCCAGAGATGTCTCTTCATCCCCTCTAAATTCACAGTACCACAAATGAGATTATGTATTGTAAAGTCTTTGGGAAAGAATAACTCGCATTTATATAGTACTCAAAGATTTCCAAAGGACTTCACATATACGGACTCATTTGATTTTTTAAAAAAATTCTTATTTCTTCAGTGTCACAGATAGGAAGCATCTGAAGTCAGATTTGAACCCAGGACCTCTGGACTCCAGGTGTGGTGCTCCAACCACTGTCTTATAGTTGCCCCAACTCATTTGATTTTCACTACAACTCTGGGAGATATGGGCTATTATTATCCCTATTTTACTGATGAAGAAACTGAGGCTGAGCAATGTTGAGAGTCACACAGAGTTGCATGACTAATACATGTTTAAGGCAATATTTGAACTCAGGTCTTCCATATTCTAAGCCTGGGACTATAACCACTGCTTACCTTAAAACTTTCTATAAATGTCAGTTTTCTTCTTCCTTATTTAAAAATCAGACTAGAATGGGGATAGTAATAACTTTGACCTCGCAGAATTGTGATGAGGATGAAATGCGATTTGGAAAGCACTTTGTCAACTTTAAAATGCTACAAAAATGTTTGCTATCATTATTGTTGTCATTAATAATAATAAATTTTAAAGAATTAAAAATGAGAAATAAAATTCATAGCCTTGGTTCTAATTATAGCAGCATATATTTAGAGCTAGGTGGGTAGGGCAGATAAGTGGCACAGTAGACAGAGCACCAGGTCTGAAGACAGAAAGACTTGAGTTTAAATCCAGCCTCAGACACTATGTGCCCCTGGGAAAGTTACTTACATATTTTGCCTCAGTTTTCTCAACTGTAAAATGAGTTGAGAAGGAGATGGCAAACCATTCCAGCATCTTTGCCAAGAAAACCCCAAATGGGGCCATGAAGAGTTGGACATGACTGAAAATAATTGAACACAACGAAAGGAGCCATATATCTAGTTCAGTGCCCTCATCGAACAGAGCAGAAAACTGAGGCATAGGGAGGTTAAACAACTTGTCTAAGGTGACATTTCTAATGTGAACATTCAAGCCAAGAGTCGAGCCTAGGTCCTTTGGCCTCCCAATCAGTGCTTTTTTTTCCATGGCACAATTCTGTCTGTCATTGCTGCTTCAGAGAAAGAATGGGAAAGCCTTTGAGCCATTTTGAGAGACAGTTCTAGCTCACTTTGCCACTTTGGACAATGACTTATTCTGGTATCTGCTTTCCACTAGGTCTGCCTACCTTGAAAGTGCACCATGATGTAACTCCTCGGATTAACGGGATTGAAAAGTACTCAGGTTGGAAAGGCACACAGACTGGAAGAATGGAAGGAAGAGCCACAGAAGGAGCCAGATCACAGATTCTTCCAAACAGATGTTCCCTCAGTGACTGTCCAGCTGCAGTGTTGCACAAGAGGCCATTGCCTTAGTCTAGTACCTTAAATGACCTGGATGCATATTTTTTATGGAAATCCAAGCTTTTTTCTTTTGGCATTATTTCTAGCAGCAGTACCTTGAAGGGTCAACTTTGGGGGAAAAATGTATTTAAGATGGTTAGTAATGAAGAATAGTCTATATCAATATTTGTTGTCGGTAAAGCCTAAAGTAGTTGAAATGCTTAGAATTTTGTTGGACGTTAGTTCTAGAGATGCTCTCAGGTGGGGACTTGAAATCAAAATAATTAGGAGAATATTCCAGAGGTTTGAGTTGGGGGTTATCCCTTTTGTTTTCAATCTGCTTGTCTTCCATTGGTTTCGCAGCTCTCTCAACTGTTCTTTGGAAGAGAACTGGAGGAACATGTCCAGCGAATGACTTAATTATCCAACCCAAAATACTTTAAAATGATAGTATTATTTAAATTCAGCTCCCATAAACCTGTAAAAGCACTCTGTGGAAAGCTATCTTCTTTTGATTAAAAAAAAAAAGATTGAATCAAGCTGTAGCATCTTGCCTTTTTTCAACTTTGCCTTAATAAGATTGAGAAAAACCAGTTTTCAGGAAATTTAGTGTTGTCCAAGACTATCAGAAAGTATGATAATGCTGCTTAGTATTTAGAATTTGGGACAGTGGTTTAGTCCTTAGGACCCCCAACCTTTCCAGCCTATAGGACTTATTCAAAACAGCAAAACAGCTAATGATGCCTGTGGACATTGATTGGAAACTCAGAAAGCTAGATAGAAAGCTGTAAAGCTCATTCTTTTAAGAACTTTGAAAGTTAGAGGGCAATTTGTTATCAATTTGAAATTTAAGCAGTAATAACTAATAATAATCTCTTTGAGGTACATAATACTTTATATTTGTTCAAACTCAATTACCAAACAGAATTGTATTACAAACCCATCAGGTAGGTAGAAAAAAATCTGAGAAAATGGACACATAGTGGAACCGAGTTTAAATAGAACTCAGTTGAGAAGACAGATCCCAGATATACTGACTAACTTTGCTGGTTTCTTTCCCTGTGATTTCTGGAAATGGAAAACTGTGAGAGAGTTCAGTGGATTAGGAGAAAATAAGAACAAAGGGAAGGGCAGATAAAAGCATAGAATTTTTCACTTGTTTATATGTTTGGGGTTTGGGTTTTATAAGATTATTCACTTATGAAAATGAATAATATGGAAATATGCTTGGTGTGATAACACATGTATAACCCAGACTGAACTGCCTGCCAGCTCCGGAAGTAGGGAGGGAAGAAGAGAGACAATTTGGATCATGTAACTTCGGGAAAACTTATGTGTAAATTTGTTATTAAAATTAAAAATAATTTTTAAAAATCCCATACCCAAGATTTTAGCATATTTAAACTTAGTGTGCAGAATTAGGAGACCCTGATTCTAGACCAAATTTTCTCCCTAACCTGCTATATAATTATATGGAAGTTATATATCCTTTCTGGTCTTCAGTTCACTAATCTCTAAGGTTGGAAGAGCGTGACTTGAGTTCAAAATATTATTCCAAAAGAGCACTTTGGGCTTCTTAAAAGACAAGACCTGGGCAGGTTAGTTTTATCTTCAGAATGGAACATGAGAGAAATGTTTTGCCATCCTAAGTGATGGTTACTGAGCTATTTTTAAATCATGTCCTCTTGCCCCCAACTATTTTCCAGCATGCTAATGTATTTTATTGCCAAACCAAGTCAGGAGGCAGATCATTTGACAGACATTTCCAGCTGTGGGGATGAAATGCCATCTTCTTGTCAAGGGCTTTCCATTAACTGGCAAAGGAGAGGAAGTTTGGAGAATGGGTTAAAACTCATTCTAAGGGGGCGATTGGGTGGCTCAGTGGATTGAGAGCCAGTCCTAGAGATGGGAGGTCCTATGTTCAAATCTGGCCTCAGATACTTCCTCGCTGTATGACCCTGGGCAAGTCACTTAACCCCCATTGCCTAGCCCTTACCACTCTTCTGCCTTAGAACCAATACACAATATTAATTCTAAGACAGAAGGTAAGGGTTTTAAAAAAAAAACATCTAATTCTAAGCTAAGTGGTCCTTAGTGAGAATCAATATTGAAAGAAAAGCTAACTCACATTAAACCTTTTGGAGGGAAGGTAGCTAACATTTAAATTTTTTAAAAAACATAATGGAATATATAATAACAATGAATAAAGTTTCTAATACTTTGAGTTTATATACAAGCCGCAAAATATGTTCTGTGCCATGTATAGGATTAAAATTCACTAGAGAAATGTATATAATAGGAAGAGAAAATTACTCCTTTTATGTAATACTTATGAAGCTCTCATTAGTCTCTTGATCTCAACATCATAAATTTATTCTTTTAGAAAGAAAACATTGTTTTCAACAAAATTTAAAACTATATACACACCAACATATACTTTACATGTATAAACATGATCCAAGCTGAACACCCATGGCTTTGTTTTTCAGTCGTTTCAGTCATGGCTTACTCTTTGTGACCCCACTTGGGATTTTCTTTATTTTTTCTTTTTTTTTTAAAGATATTTTAATTTCCCAACAAGATGTAATAATCTTCAATATACGTTTCCCTAAATTATAAGATCCAAATTGTTTCCTTCCTCTCCACCCCCTTTCGGAGACAGTAAATATTTTGATTTGGGTTATATGTATATTATCACGTAAAACATACTTCCATATCAGTCATTGTTGTAAGAGAATATTCATTTAAAACCAAAACCATTTTGGGTTTTCTTGGCAAAGATACTGGAGTGGTTTTCCATTTCCTTCTCTAGCCCATTCAACAGTTGAAGAAACTAAGGCAAACAAGGTTAAATGATTTGCCCAAAGACATAGAGCTTTTAAGTGTCTGAGGCTAGATTTAAGCTTTGAAATGAGTCTCCTGAAACCAGGTCTGGTGCTCTGTCCACGGCACCACTTACACATCGCACCTATGCTCTCCTTTGATTCTCACAACAAATCTCTGAGGGTATGTTGCTCAAATATCCTTACTCCATTTGACAAATGAGGGAGCTAAGACTCAGAGAAGGGGATGGACCCTTAAAGATCCTCATAGTTCAGAGTTCTTTCCACTATACCTAACTAGAATTACCCAGAGAGCCTAGGTTCCAACGGTGCAAGATGAACCAGGACAGCGAGGCACGTATAACAAGTTTCCAGAAGGGCACTGTCTGTCCTTTGCCACATCCGAGGTGCTCATAACTCACTGATAGAGGATAAAACTTCATCTGGACACTTCTGATCCTTCTTTTGGGGAGAATGAAGGCAGGACCAACCCCAGGCAATAAGAATTCTCATGGGTTTATCATGGTACCCTCCCATCTCTTTTTCTATGCCTTCTTTCCTCCTCCTCCCAAGGTCCCAGAGTCCTTTCCTTCAGATTGGCAGCACCCCATGTTCAGCTCTTTTCTCCCTAAGCTCCTAATAAAATTGCTTACTTGGTCCATCAGAAAGGATTTGACAAACTCACTTAAATTGAAATGTTAATGACCAATAACAGCTTAATTATAATTCATTTTAATTTTAAATTAAATCAATTTCAAATTCTAAGAGCAGGGTATTCTTTTTGGAGGTATTTGCATTTTAATTGGGAATAGTGCCTTAAACCTTAAGGGATGACTCTCTTATCCAGACTTGGGGCAGCAAAGGTGGTGCAATGGATAGAGTGCTGGTCTTGGAATCAGGAAGACTCATCTTAATGAGTTCAAATTGAGCCTCAGACACTTAATTAGCCATGTGACCTTGAGCAAGTCACTTAATCCTACTGGCCTCAATTCCTCCTATGGCAAATGAGCTGGAGAAGGAAATGGCAAACCTCTCCAGTATCTAGGCCAAAAAAACCCCAAATGGGGTCACCAAGAGTCAGACACAACCCAACAACACCAACAATTCAGATGTCAACACATCTAAGTGGCTGCCTACTTCTATTGATAAATAATGAATACATGCAGAGACCGGATCTAAAGATCTCCAGGGGGGATTCATGCTGCCCTGTGTTCTTGAAGGTCTAGTCATTCCCAAGAATTCCATTCCCTTGATACGTGGAAGGTCCAGAAAGTCTGCCCCATTGTAGTATGATGATCACAGGGGCTGTCTCATGAGGAAGTAAGTATCTTTGTCACGCTACCTTGAACAACCAGAGAGAAGAAATGCTTTTCGGACAGTACAAATAGGAATGTGGGCTTTTTCTTTTCCCATGAATAGTTACTCACATTTCCCTAGGGGTGTCTCACTTTTGAGCACCCATGTTGAGAATTACAGATCATGAATTGTTTGAGTGTGGTGGTTCTGCCCATTGTTTAGACCCCCTAATGACAGACAAGTCCAGATTGGACTTCCTTTTTTGAGAAGAAAACCTGAAGAGAGGGAAGTTCATGAACTTGTTTCAGCTCATAATGTCAGAATGGGAACAAGTCGTGGATCATGCTTCCAACCTAAACCCAAGGCTTTTTTAGAAGGCCTACAATCCCAGTTATACATCTGTAAGGATGACTGTTGTGCCAAGCAAACCTGGAGTTGGAGGAAAATAGCGAACCCAGAGAACTTTATTCTAGTAAGGTTCTGTCATGTGTTAAAATGTTTTAAAATTTATTGATACGTTTTGTTTTTACATCAATCATTTCCAGATATACCTTTATTCTCTCTTCCCACCCTTCTTCTCTCCATGAGTCTTCCCCTTATAATAAAGAAAAAGTTAAGCAAAGCACCAGACATAGGGATCAAGTCTGAAAGCAAATGCACCATTCCACACCCATAGTCCCCCACCTTGTAACAAAAGGAGGGAAGCACATTTTCTTATCCCTTCTCTGGGGCCAAAGTTAGTGATTATTATTACATAGAATTCAGTCTCATTTTCTTTTTCTTTTCCTTTTACTGTAACATTATTTTTCAGCTTATGTTTATTTCATTCTGCTTCAGTTCTTATGTCTTCTCATATTTCTTATAGCCATCATTTCTTTGGTAAGATGATATTCCATTACACTTGTATACCAGAAGTTGTTCAGTCATTCCCCAGTTGATCAGACTGTGATACTAGGCTACAAATCAAGATGGAAGCCAAGTTAGGCTCTTTCAGCATGGATTTGGATTCCCTGATGAATGAATGGGACCTGAGAATCTCAGAAAGGCTCTTGGACCTAGGACCTATCGGGAAGATATTTTATTTCTAGTGCACATGCAGTTTGCTCTCAGGGCAGCTTCAGGGTTCCAGTGGGAAAGAGAAAATGCCATTCTCTCTTTGCCATTTTATCTCTTGGAATAGGAAAAAATCAGTCCTAGCCTATTATCCAGTGTAGCAATGTGAAAGAAGAAAGGAGACACAGCTGCCCCCCTCACTTTTCCTCTGGGATCTCCACCTTCCTCCATCTAGGCAATGTGGAGATTTGAAGGGGTCCTTGCCTAAGCTGGTAGAGAAGTTAGAAATTTTCCCCTCTTTCAGCGCAGAAAAAAAGACTTTCAGTTCTCCATCAGGTGCATCAGATGACAACCAGCTGCTTAGCGTGTGTTACAAAGAAAAATACCCTTTTTTACTTCATTCTACAATGTCATCTACAAGAACCCTTTCATCCCTCCTTGATCAAGTTGTCTTGAAGATTCCTATCTCCCACTTCCTTCTTTCCATCCATGTGCTTTCCCACCAGATTAAAAAATAGTAGATTTGGTTACAAATGAAATGCTATCAGCCATCCCCATCTTCAACCCATCCCCCAGGTAGCGTAACTTTGACCAAGAACCACTACTATTACTGTTATCTATAATATCTTGTAACTCAAGTGTTTTTTGGCTAGCCCAGATTGGCTTCAGATCTCTCTGCCTTGAAACTCTTCTGCTTTGGAAAGTCAGTGCAAAAGGACACATCCAACAGCCAACGTGCAGTTACCACAGTGCAACCAGCTTCTTTCCATCTTTGAGAATTAGATATCTGAAGGGGTTGGGGTTGAGGAGCAGACGGGCAGTGCTTCTTTCTCTCATCCTACTCTTCTGCCTCCTGGGACACTCAAAGGAAAGAGGAAATGTTGCTTCCCTTAGTTCACCTTCCATACCACAGCTGCCAGATGAATACATCAGAGAGCCAGGAGCCGTGTTTCATCGTCACCCTGACGTTGATGGCCTTTTGCCAAGCCAAGAGACCTTATGCTGGCAGGAGATCAGGAGGAACTCTGACTAGTCTGAAATAGCTGGATACAAACCAAGATGGCAGCCAAGTTAGGCTCTTCTAGCCGGGATTTGGGCCCCTGAGCTGAAAGCCTGATGGATGGATGGGATTTCTGGTCCTCAGACCTATTATCAAAAGGAAGAGACTGTTTTGAGAACTAAGCAGATTGAGAGAAGATAGATAGACTGAAATGAAGGGAAGTAGAGTACCAATAGGGGCCAGATGAAGAGATCTGAGATGTGGATTTATTAATGCTACTCCACTGAATGTCAGGATGTAACTGAACTGGCCTAAATGTCAGCACTATCAATGTGTGGATAATAAAAGGAACAATTTCCTGATATCAAGGTATATTAAACACAGATGACTTCACTTTCTTCATTTTTTGTTTTTGTTGTTGCTTTTATTTTTATTGTTTGAGTTCTCTTCCACAAAATGACTAATATGGAAAAATGTTTTACATTATTTCATGTAATATAATAAATGTAAAATTTATATTTGATTGCTTACCATCTCAGGGAAGTAGGAGGTAAGGGAAGGGAGTGAGTGAGGGAGAAAATTTGCGCAGAATTTTAAAAAAGATTAAAATTTGTTTTTACATGTAATTAGGGGAAATATTAAAACTTAAAAAAAACAATTAATTTCACACACACACACACACACACACATACGACCCATAGAAATGTATGTGCTCCCTCTGCCTCTCTGTCTGACAAAATCTTCACCATCCTAGACTGAAAGGATGTCTTAAGATGTCTACGGAAAGAGCTTTCTTTGAGGTGTTTAAGAATAGGAAAGAGAGAAAACATGATGTAGAAGGAAGAATAATGAACTTGGAATCATGAATCCTACTACTTCCTGCCTACATGACTCCAATTGGGCAAGTCATTAAAATTCTTTGGACCTTAGTCTCCTCCACTGTAGAATGGAGAGGTTGGACTAGATGGCCTTTGAAGTCCTATATAGTTCTAGATCTATGATCCTAAGTAGGAAGACCAGTGATTTGAGAAACATCATGGGGAAGTACAGAGGTGTCAAACTCAGGACCAGCAAAATTCAAGTGTAGGCTGAACCAGGTTCTACACTGGTTTAGCTTAAAATT
Source organism: Gracilinanus agilis (assembly GCF_016433145.1). Lineage (NCBI taxonomy): Eukaryota > Metazoa > Chordata > Mammalia > Didelphimorphia > Didelphidae > Gracilinanus > Gracilinanus agilis. The sequence goes on along the minus strand of NC_058130.1, from coordinate 178,675,847 downwards.
CCAATTCAGCCAACACTCAAACATTATATTCACTGTAAAATCCAATGTAAATATCCAACAAGTCAATAGGTGACCCACCGGGAGCCATTTCTTTTTGAGTTTGCTACCACTAGGTGGGAGGAGAGTTGGTATTAAGAGTTAGTGAGAACCTGAGTTCAAGGTTTACCTCTCACATGTACTGACTGTGTGACTCTGGGCAAGTCATTTAACCATTTAACAATTTCTGATATGCATTGATCTTCATTCAGAGTTTTCTAGGTCAAACGAAATTAACAAACCAAAGAAGTGGAAAGAAGACCCTTTAATATCTGGCCAGGTCAGATTTGGTAAAGTTTGGAGGTACACAAATGTGATTCCCAATGTCTTTCCTCTTGCTGTCTATGGTGCTTGACAACATCATAACATTCCAGCCAAGGGTATGGCCCAGATCCAGGATGTATATTCTTCTCCATTCATATTTTTTTGGGTGTGATCAGATCTGTTTTCTAAATTATGAAGGATACTCCCAGTAGAGTATCCTTTAACACAGATTGAGAACTTGTCTATATTCTCTTAGAGAGATGCCTAGGATGCTAAATAATTTGCCAGTGGTGACTCAGATGGCCTAGAGGAAGGACTTAAACTCAAGTCTCCATGTTCTGTGTCTATTCAAAGTAGCCTACAAAAACAATTTTGAAATTGATACTCCTATTTCTTTCCTCTCTCTACTTTAGAATCCAAAGACTCTGAACCTTGGATAATGCACATTCCCTACTTCACCTCAATGCCCCATACTTACCTAGTTACCTTTCTGAAGAGTCAATACAGTACTACCGCAAGCTTATTCGGGAGTCTAGATGCTGTAGGTGTTCTTGAACCCCATAAGGAATAGTGGAGTTCCACATCCTGGAAAGGAGAGCAGGAAACAAAGGTTAGAAAAGAAAAGAGGGGGACAGCTAGGTAGTACAGTGAATAGAGTACTAGACCTGGCATTGGAAAGACTTGGGTTCAAATTTGGTCTCATACACTTCCTACTTGTATGATCCTGGGCAAGTCACTTAATCCTCATTGCCAAGCCCTTGCTACTCTTCTGACTTAGAAATGATAGCAAGACATAAGGTAAGAGTTTAAAAAAGGAAAGAAAAAGAGAAGAGAAACACAACCCATGGCACTATCAGATTCTTGTTTTCTGCATCATCCCTCAAACATAAGTGAGGAGAATGGAGACATCCCACCTATTTTTGATTAGCAACCCCCTGATGTAATAGCAATAAGTACTAGACTAGGTAGCACGGGAGCCAGAGTGGAGGATTTCGAGTCTAGAAGAACTGACTTCAAATCCAGCCCCAGGCACTTACTAGCAATGAGACTTTAAGCAAATTATTTGACCTCTACCTCAGATTCCTCATCTACAAAATGGGATCCATACCTACCACATAGGGCTATTGTGAAGAATTAAAGCATATAAAGCACTTTGTAAATCTTAAAGCACAATATAAGTGTTAATTATCATCATCATCATCATCATCACTACTAGAAGATTCTAGGAGACAAAGATTCTAAACCTGCCTCTGCTAGATGACTAGCTGTGATCTTGGTCCAGTTAATTCACTTCTATAAGTCTGTTAAAATGCCTATAAAATTCAGATAATAATCTTTTTATTACCTTACTGGGTTATTAGAAGGTTCAAATAAGATTATGTATATACTTTTATTTTTATTATTATTTATTCTGTATACTTAAAAATATGAAGTGCTACAATAGTTTAGGGTATCATTAGCTTGGGCAGCTATGTGGTACAGTGGATAGAGCCTGGACCTGGAAGACTTGAATTCAAATCCTGCCTTGGATACTTCCCTAGCTATGTGACCCTGGGCAAGTAACTTAACCTTGTTTGCCTCAGTTTTCTCATCTGCAAAATGAACTGGAGAAGGAAATGGCAAACCACTCCAGCATCTTTGCCAAGAAAACTCTAAAAGGGGTCATGAAAACTAGGACACAATCAAAATGTCTGATTAACAACAACAAAGTTCTCCTACATATAACATGCAGACTTCATGCTGTCAGGACTTACGCCAATGTCTCAATATGTGGACATTTCTTCAGACTGGCTGTGAGCTGCTGGGCTCCTGCAACTGTGAACTTGTTGTACTGAACACTATGGAGAGAAACCCATTGGTTGTTGTTAGTGTGGCAGGCTCAATGTTATGATGGCAAAAGCTTTGACTGTGGATCTTGGGTCTGAGCCCAGGGAACAGCTGTCTCAGCCCATCCCTAGTTCCTGTGAGTAAGGAATGGCTCTTAAAGAGGTCTCCTTGAAAAAACTACCAATTCACCCATTTACTCTATGGCACCCAAGTTACAAGTGTATTGAAAGTCAGTTCTCTTTCTCTGTAAATCTAAAAGTAGCATGAAACAATGATAAGAAGGCTGAATTTGGAGTCAGGAGGTTTGGATTCAAATCCCATCTTTGACACTTACAGCCCATGTGAATCTTAGGAAGCTGATCCCTAAGCTGTAGTTTAGTCGTTTTAAAATTAAGGGGTTGCAGTAGAATTGGTCATTGGCTATGGGAGTGGGGTGGGAGGAGGGGAGGGAAAGAACATGAATCATGTAACCATGGAAAAATTTTCTTAATTAATCAGTTAAAAAATTTAAAAAATAAATGAAGGGGTTGGAGGGCAGCTAGATAGCACAGTAGAAAAAGCACTAGGTCTGGAGTTGGGAGGACCTGGGTTCAAATGTGATCTCAGACATATTCTAGTTGGGTAACCCTGGGCAAATCAGTTAACCTTCATTGTCTACTCTAGCCCTTTACCACTCTTCTATCTTAGAACTGATACTAAGAGAGAAGGTAGGGTTTTAAAAAATAAAAATTAAAAATTAAATTAAGAGGTCAGACTAGATTACATTTTAAAGTCCCTTCTAGCTCTAAATCTATGATACAATCACCCTGATTTGCTAACGTGTGAAATTTCCATGTTATAGAAGTTCTAAATGCCTACCCATGACCCAAGAGAAGCTGAATTCTGTTTAGGGGCTTTATGCAAATCTAGGTGGCCAGAGCCTGGAATGCTCATCACTCCACATCCATGTATTATTAGAGGATGGCTCAGGGTAGGACTCCCCAAAAGAACAACAAGATAGTTGGCTTTTTTTTATTTTTTATTTTTTATTTTTTACTTTCCTGGGGACAGGGCGTAGCAATGGCTTTATTCCCTGTGTGCTATGCCCAATAGTCTGACCTTCAAAGGATCTATGTCTAACCTGCTTTGGGAAGGGTGGCCTTTTCAATCTCTGTCTCTTGTTCCCTAACCTGGCACTCATTTGATTCTGATACCCCATGAGTTCCTGTATACTATGTCCTACTTGCTCGCTAATCAAATCATGCATTTATTGGTCAATAAATGGTGGGAGGCTCCCTGAAGAGTCATTTTTTCCCCTTTCCATGAAGGGGGAGAAAAGGATTCTGAGATTCAGGCAAATAGTCCCTAAGGAACTTGCATCTATATTTCCTCAATCTCCTTTCAAGGCTTCTTCTCTGAGGCTTGAGATTCTATAGCAGAAACAGACCCTTTGCAATGTCAGTAGGAGATACTCTATAAACCAGCCCTCCAGAACCTTTTATTTCAGACTTCGCCCATCCCCAACGTTTCCCCTCTCCAATCCCCCAGCATCTCCCAGACTCACTCCAGGACTCTCAAGGACACCATTTTGGGAAGCACACTAGCGATGTTCTCGGCTCCAGTATCACAGATGCAGTTGTTGTACAGGCTGCCAAAAACAGAGGGGGAGGAGGAACCACTGTGCATTTAGGAACCTGGGATATAGGAGAGGGAATCTCTAAATCTATCTCACTGTACTTTACTGTCAAACTGACCACCGTTACTGGAAGAAGAGAAAACACAATGTTTCTTCAGTCACTGGGGGAGCCCCTTCCCCAAGAGTGAGTGTGTGATCCTTGTTATCAGTAATCATTGTTCAAGCCATCAGCATTATTAACAATGGTTACCTATTCATTGTGGAATATTGCTTTCATGAGATGACTATTTCTAGTCATGTTGTATTAAACGCTGAGACCACAACTATTAACATCAATCACAAACCTCTGTGTGGGAGGTATTGTTCAGATTTCAGTGATGAAACAAGCAGAGGTTGTATTTGCAGCAGGAAGGAATTTGGCGGGACTTAATGAGTGTCCAACATTAAAGGTTGGAAGATACTAGAGAAGTGGTGGAAGGCTGCAGAACCTTCTCTGATGGGTGAGAGAGAGATTACTATTTCCCGGGGGGAAGGTTTAGGGCTTTTTCTCCAGATGGGACTGCTTGGAGGGCCAGTGGACTTTTTCATTTTTAGAGCCCCCAACCCAATGTATCAAGTTGCTGTTGTGACAGGGAACTCTATGCACCTAAACCACCAAATCTTTCTAAAATTTGTCAGGGAGAGCCTCTCACTCACCTCAAGGTAATGAGGGATGTTGCTAGTGATGGCAGAGCTTTGGCCAACTCTGTGGCTCCCACATCAGTGATGCAATTCTGAGACAAGCTGGAAGAAACATAGAATGGGAAAGAGGGTGAATTGGAAAGGCAGGAGTTCCAGTCAGGTCAGTTCCTACTCTTGGGGAAATTTGGAATGATCCAAATTTTTCCCAGTTTTTCTTTCTTTTTTAAAAATTTTATTTAATTGATTAATTAAGAAACCAAACTGATTTTTAAAAAACCCTTACCTTCCACCTTGAACCCAATACTAAGCATTTAGGTCCCAAGGCAGAAGAGTGGTAAGGATCAGGCAACTGGGGTTAAGTGACTTGGCCAGGGTCACACAGCTAGGAAGTGTCTGAGGCCAGATTTGAGGACATCCCTTCTCTAGGCCTAGTTCTCAACCCACTGAGCTACCCAGCTGCCCCTCCCCACCCAAATGATTTTCTATCCCTGTTAGGCTTCCTACCAGCTCATCACCCTACCACCATGGCTTTCTTGACTAAGCTTAGTTTTATCCCAAAGGCTAATAATATAGGCAGAATGATAAAGATCTTTTCTTGAGACTTACTTCAAGGTTTCCAAGACCTTTAATTCTGGAAAGATGGCAGAGAGCTGAGTTACACCTTCATCCCCAATCTTGTTCTCACTTAGGGTGTCCAGGCTGTAAGAAGGAACCAAGCATAAAAGCCATCAAGTTGATTCTGAGAGGAGCCTTCTCTGGCCCACTTTTGCATTCTCTCCCTTGCCAAGACCAAGAGGAGAAATGAAGGAATTTCCTTCTTATAATCATCGTTCCCTGGATATTGATACTGCTCTCCCCCTCTTGGGTCTGGGCTACTTTATGTAAACAGCTGGGTTAAAAGGAGCTGAAAGCTCACTCAAGAATAAGAAGATAACATAATGCGGTACTATTGTGCCATAAGAAATAACAAACAAGATGATCACAGAAAAACCTGGAAAGACTCATATGAAGTGATACAAAGTGAAGTGAGCAGAACCAGGAGAATGTTGAACACCGTAACAACAATGATGTGTGATGATCAACTGTGAATGACTTAACTATTATCAACAAGGCAAGGCTCCAGGACAACTCCAAGGTACTCATGCAAAAAAAGGCAATCACCACTAGAAAGAACAGAATCTGAATGCAGTTTGAAAAATGCCATTCTTCACTTTATTTCCTTCATGAATTTTCCCTAATGTAAGCAATACGTGTCTTGTTTCACAAAATGATAAACAGAGAAATATGTATTATATAATAATATATGTAGATCCTATATCATATTACCTGCCTTCTTAGTGGTGAGAAATGAGATGGGGAAGAAAGAATGAGAAAGATTTTTAGACAGTTAATATGAGAATTTGTTTCTTTTGGATAATCATATTTATTATAATTTATTACATGCTTATAACAAATCACATGTATTATATTAATATAATGTTCCTATATTGGTATATATAAAATTTTTTAAAATTCTCATTCAGAATGAAAAGAACATAAAGATAAATTTGCCATTTGATATCTGCAATAGAGTAGAAGAAATGTAAGTCTCAGTGACAGGAAAACTGCTTTAAGTTCTGACTCTTCCTATCACTAATTAGCTGGGTGACCTTGGGCAAATAATTTAGCCTTTGAGTCCCATTTTATGTATTTTTTTAACAATTTTTTGGGTGTATTTTTGTATTAGTATTGGTTCCAAGATGGAAGAAAAATTTTTACAAAATAGGACACTAGTATCTGCCTTGCCTATCTCAAAATGATACTATAAGGATCAAATGAGACCATCTATTAATTTGATTCCCTTCCAATTTTTTTATTACCATAAAAATTCCAATAGAATTATTAGAGAGCTGTCTCAGAGGCAGAAAGACCTGGACTTAAGTTCCATGTACGTAATGTTCTAACTGTGAGACTCTGGACAAGTCACCTTTTGATACCCCAGACTCTCCACTTAACACTGTAGGCTGGTCTGCGTTGGCAGAGGGAAGTTCCCACACTAGTGGAGAGAGACAGAGAGACAGAGAGACAGTCACAGACAGACAGAGACAGAGAGACAGAGACAGAGAAAAAGAGAGATAGAGAAAGAGAGACAGAGATAGATAGAGAGAGACAGAGACAGAGACAGAGATAATGAGAGACAGAGAGATAGAGACAGACAGAGAGAAAAAGACAGAGACATAGAGAAAGAGGCAGAGACAGATAGAGAGACAGGCAGAAAACAGAGACAGAAACAGACAGAGACAGAGACAAAGAGATAGAGACAGAGAATATATATAGAGAGAGACAAAGGCAGAGAGACAAAGAGATAGAGAGACAGAGACAGAGAGACAACAAAAGATAGAGAGACAGAGAGAGAAGGACAGAGACAGAGAGGAGAGAGAAGAGGGGGCAGAGGAGAGGAGGAAAGAGACAGAGTAAGACAGAGAAAGAGATAGAGGCAGAGAAACAGTGTGACAGACAGAGACAGAGAAAAAGAGATAGAAAAACAGAAATAGACAGAGGGATACAGAGATAGATAGACAGAGAGACAAATAGATAGAGACAGAGAGAGAAAGACCAAGACAGAGAGGAGAGAAACAGACAGACAGACAGACAGGAGAGAGAAGAGGGGGCAGAGGGGAGGAGGAAAGAGACAAAGACAGAGAGAAAGAGATAGAGGCAGAGAAACAGTGTGACAGACAGAGACAGAGAAAAAGAAATAGGAAAACAGAAATAGACAGAGGGATACAGAGATAGATAGACAGAGGGACAAATAGATAGAGAGACAGAGAGAGAAAGACCAAGACAGAGAGGAGAGAGACAGACAGACAGACAGACACATAGACAGACAGAGAGGAGAGAGAAGAGGGGGCAGAAGGGAGGAGGAAAGAGACAAAGACAGAGAGAAAGAGATAGAGGCAGAGAAACATGACAGAGACAGAGAGATGGAGGGAGGGAAAGAGGGACAGGAGGTGAAGGAGAGGGAGAGAGAGAGTTATGGATCTCAAAGTACTTTGAAATATAAATGTGACTCCCTAGGTTCAGAAGGAGTGTAACTGAAATGCTAAATGCAGAGAAGGCATGGCTTCTTTCCTAGAGTGGCCCCACTGGATGATTTTCACTACCCTGAAGAATCAGACAGAGAGAAAGGGAGAAAGAGAGAAAGGGAAACCTCAGAAATGAAACAGAATCTGAATTTCAGAATTTAGAGTAATTAAAATTCAATGATAGAGGAGAACCAAAGACTTCCCCTAATAGCCTTTCCTGAAGCCAGCAGAGCTCAGGGGAGCAGAATGTGAGTCTTTGGACAGAAACCAGGCCCCAGGAGGCCCAGGCTGAATTACTTTCTCAAGCAGATCCAGACACTGAAGAGAACCAAAACCCAGCCTTCTTAGGCTTAGGCAGTTAGAAGAGACTGGAGAGGCCCATTAATACAGTAATCTCAATTTACAGAAATTGGGAAAACTGAGGTCTGGGGAGGTTAAAAGATTTGCTTGAGGTCACGCATGTAGGTGCCAAGTTCATTGGACAATAGCAATCCATTAGTCGTGGATTACCTCCTCATAGTCTTCTTGGCTGGGAGGTGGGAAGATCATCCCATCATAGATTTAGAGGTAGAAGGGGCCTAAAAGGGCATGTAGTTCAACTCCTTCATCTTGCAGATGAAAGAACTGAGTCCCAGAGAACTTAAGAAGATCTGTCCAAAATCACAGAGGTAGAAAACAGCAGAGCCAGGCTTTGAGTGCAGGTCTTCTGACTCCAAATCCAAAATATTTCCCCCTATGATATGCTGAGTAAAGGCTGTAGAAAGGTAATTGTTTGATCAACAGTCAGTATCATGGCTATCAGTTTGCTAAAGGTACATGAACTCCCTTTACTCAGTCTTGGGAAGGCCTGTGTTAAAATGAAAATCTGAGTCAAAGAACCCGGGTTCAAAACCTAGCTCCACCACTTAAGACCTGCGTGGCTTTAAGCAAATTAACTTAAACTCTGCACCTCAATTTCCTCATCTATAAAATGAGGTAATTGATCTAGAAATATTCTCTAGGATCCTTTCCATATCAAAATATATGGGGAAACTAAACTGGTTTCTTATTGGATTCTTAAGGTAAGTGATTAGAAACAGGGGAAAGGGACTTTCAAAGGAAGCATTTTCCCTTCAAAGGTTTAGAGAAATGAAGCAGGTATTAAGCAGCAGAGAGTTTAACCTAGGACATCTGGTTCCAATTCATAGTATTCTTTTTTCCTTCCTTCCTTCCTTCCTTCCTTCCTTCCTTCCTTCCTTCCTTCCTTCCTTCCTTCCTTCCTTCCTTCCTTCCTT
>NC_058130.1:178649180-178666983 GCF_016433145.1 Gracilinanus agilis | reverse complement strand
TTTTGTTTTTCCCCAATTACACATGGAAACAACTTTTAACATTTGTTTTCTGACATTTTGCTATCAAAAAATTTTAAAGCATTTATATTTATATAAATATTTATTTATAAATATTATATATTATTATGTGTAATATTTTATATATAAATACAATTTATACATAAAATAAGTACAATGTGTTATAATATATAATGTAGAAATATAAATTGTGTATTTATATACAATATATATTTATATTATAATTTTATTTATAATTATAAAACATAATTATAAATAAATTTATTTATAAAGCATTTCCAAAATGTCTTTGTCATAACAGCTGTATGAGGCTACTTAAGTAGTTTGTTAAAGAAGTATTAATTTCTTTATCTATAAAATGGGGAACACAGGACTCATATAGGTAAAGGGATTCACTCATGAGCAGAAAGCTATGTCAGAAGTAGGGCTTGAGGGGCAGCTAGGTGGCTCTGTGGATAGAGAGCCAGGCCAGGAGATGGGAGGTCCTGGTTTCATATTTGGCCTCAGATATTTCCTAGTTGTGTGACTCTGGGTAAGTCACTTAACTCCAATTGTCTAGCTCTTTCTACTCTTCTGCTTCGGAACAAATACTTCATATTGACTCTGAAACAGAAGATAAGAGTTTAAAAACATTTTAATTAAAAAAAAAGTAGGGCTTTAAACCAGGTCTCCTAACTACAAGTCATAGGATCATAAGAAGGAGCTGGATGGGACTTTAGAGGCCATGGAGTCCAATGCTCTCATTTTTATAGATGAGGAAACTGAGATCCAGAGATATTGAAGTGGCTTGCAGAGAGACTAGAGCTTCTTCTTTTTTTTTTTTTTAAACCACAATACTTCCAGATATGTTACAATGTTTTCTGGGGAACTTTGCCTTTAAAACATAAGACCCTACAAATATACTCTCTCTTATATTCGCCCTTGGTGAGGAAATTGAGGCACCGTTCCCTGGTGTCTTCCCCCTTCCCATCACCCCTAAGCTCTATTATTTCATCCAGTACCCTGAGTTTTGTAGTCTTGGTCTGCCCATCTGAGCTGAGTGTGACATTTTGAGAGCAGGGAGATTTTTTATGCTTAAAATATTTCTCAAACAGAAATGGCCTCTGGCTTTTCTCATGCATTTCCTCTTTTCTGTAATATTTCTAATCTTGTACTAACCATACATTGTCTTTTTTTTCTTCTCTTTTCCCCCCCAAAAAAGGAGCTATTTGTCTTCTGGGTGGAAGAGGAAATTACCTTAACTATTCAAAAACTATTGTCAGTAATATAATATAGGACCCATTCCAATCTGGCAGAGGCAGTTTCCCTTAGAAAAGTTCAGGGGCAATCTGATATGGTCCCTTTTCCTTAAGCTACAAGCTCCAGAAGCACTGAATCCTATTTCCTAGGAGTTAGTAGGAAGCCATAATTTAAGTCGTTTGGGCCACTTGACTAGAACAAGGACTAAGGAGACTAACATCATAACCAAGAAAACTAAGAGGTCCAAAATGGCCCATTAAACTTATCCAGCTTTTCACAAATGAATGTTATTAGTTAAATAAGGAATTGAGAGAGATGATGTGGTGGGCACAATGTGGATCATCCTTACTAAACAAATGCTCAAGGGATGAAAAAGCTGCAAGAATCCTAACCAATTCCAGAAAGTCCTGGGGACCCAATCCTGTGTCAAGTCTGGAAGGAAATAGCCTGGTTAATAGGGGCAACATGGTATAGCCACCAGAACAGTTGACCTTCAAAGTCAGGAGCAGTTTAGAGTTTGGGTTCTGCTGGGGTTGGAAGGGAATATACCCAGGAGGTCTCCGACCCAAAGACAAACAGATGTTACTCACGCAAACTCAAGCTTCTTCAAGTCTCTGATGGCAGGGAGAGGGTCACATGCCTCTATAGGAACATTTCCTGAGCTACAAAGAATGATATGAGTGATGTTACAACCCTGGGGTTGGTCTTAGGAGCAAAGTATGCCATCTAACAGGATGATTTCAAAATAGGTGATACCCTCCTCATTTTTGATACTTGTAACTGTCTCCATGTACAGTGAACACTTCACTCTTAGAGAGTTATCTCTTTGGGTCAAAAGAGTGCTAAATTCATGAGATAATACATTAAGTCATTTACTAGTAGGGCTTAGCTTTTCATATAGCTTTATATGGGAAGGAATGAGATTTAAGAAAGGATTATTTTAGGCAGGGAAGAAAGAGGTGCTTAGAGAATAATTTTAGTCCTGGGGCTAACCAAGGAGAAATGCTGCCCTGGAGGGAAATCTGGGACTAGCATGGGAACATTTGTTGACTGGATGAGTGGGTGCCACGAAGGGGTAAAGACATAAAGAAAGCATTCAGATAAACTTTGCCTTACAATTTTTCTAGGCTCTGACTTTACCCCAAAATGCCTCTCCATTGGAGAGACCCAAATCAGGATATGTTTCTCATTTTATGGATAAGGTGGCCAAAATGATTATATTGTTGTTGTTATTGCTATTTTAAAGGAAGATGACTATACGATTTTCCCACTTCTCTGGGCAGGGCATATTCTCAATTTCGACAGAAAAATAGCTTGACAGGCATTTATCCCTGAGGTGGCCAGAAGGGAGCAGTGGATATTTATCCAAACTAGATAGAGAATGGAAATGGGAAGTCTTGGTTGTTGGGTTTTCTTTCTCCAGTCAAAGACTATCTTAGTACTCATTGGTCTTGACACATAGGTACCCAGGCCCTCTAGGCTGCACTATTAGTTTCCTATTTTCTTGCCTTGTTGTTTCTTATTAGGATTTTTAATCCATCCCTCCTCCACCCCCCAATTTTCCTTCTCTACTCTTTGGAGACTGGGTAAAATCTCATTTCTCTCTAGTGAGTTCTTTTTCTAGTGGCAAAGTTTAGAATAAATCCCCCCAAATAAATCCTCCAGCCTGTCTCCAGACCACCATCTCTCCAAGGCCCTTTTCTTCTTCCAACTAAGAGCTATCAAGGCTAGTTGTCTGCTAGCAGTTAGGCCACTTACCTTTGGATATGTACCAGGCTGCAAAGGTCCTCCACATCCTTCATGGACTTGACTTTGAAGGGATCAATGGTGAACTTCTTAGTGGAACTTTGGAGTAGTTCATGTTGCCCACTTTGCTGAAGGGATTCCCACAGCCACACTGTGTCACTCAGAGATGCCCTGTGGATGGAGGTCCTCAGACCTAGGGAACTAGGAGCTTCCCAGTGGGAACAAAATCCTAGAATGGACCCAGGTCCCAACCCAGAAGGAGAATAATTTTCTTCAAAGAACTATTGGCCTATCCAAAACCCAACCATTCTCTGGAATTCATCTCTTCTAAGAAGTCCTTGATTACTCCAGTCTTGTTAATCACTCTTTATTCCATGGCACTTGTATTAGCCTGGTATTATTATTTCATTGTTACATATATATCCTGTCTCCCCAAATAGTGTATTAGACTTTGGAAGGCAGGGACTTCATATTTTCCATAGCATAGTTCCATCAGTGCTCAATAAAAACTCATAGAATGAATTATTGGAGTTTATAAATGAATCAAGAAAGCACCATATCAAAGAAAGTATCTCTGGGACCCTATGAAAAAACTGTGGTATGCCAGAGTTAATGCTTTTCTACTCTAGGGGTTAGTCTAACTAATGAGGAAAACTATGTTTAACGATTTCTTTTTTTTTAAACCCTTCACTTCTGTGTATTGGCTCTTAGGTGGAAGAGTGGTAAGGGTGGGCAATGGGGGTCAAGTGACTTGCCCAAGGTCACACAGCTGGGAAGTGTCTGAGGCCAGATTTGAACCTAGGACCTCCCGTCTCTAGGCCTGACTCTCAATCCACTGAGCTACCCAGCTGCCCCTGTTTAATTATTTCTAACAAGTATAATAACTATGCCTAGGGAAAGATGATTATTGACTGCAGTCTGCACATCTCATGGCATATGTATGATATTGCATAAGATCTGAGATTTGATGATTCTGCAATCATGGTCTTGAATGATATATAATTTTTTAAGTCTTATAAACCAATGTGTGGCTGCTTAACTTAATGGATTTGAGGATGGTGTCAATGAGTTCATGGGTTTACTCTCCATAATAATCGGTGAGTTTTGTACAGACCAATGCTCAGAGACTACATCTGCCACTCCAGCCAGTCACTTGAAAATGCTTCTTAGGTCATAATGAGGATTAGATGAGAGAGTGGGGATGGACCCAGTATATAACCCATCTTTCTAATGGAGAAACAACTCACAGGTCATTCTTAAATTTTTTTTACATTTTTAAACCCTTAACTTCTGTGTATTGACTTATAGGTGGAAGAGTGGTAAGGGTGGGCAATGGGGGTCAAGTGACTTGCCCAGGGTCACACAGCTGGGAAGTGGCTGAGGCCGGGTTTGAACCTAGGACTTCCCATCTCTAGGCCTGACTCTCAATCCACTGAGCTACCCAGCTGCCCCACAGATCATTCTTTAATTGGATGAATGATATTATTTTATGGCTGGATTGTGGGAGAAAGTATAGTACAGAAGAAAAAATCCTTTACTAGGAAATGGAAAACTTCCTTGTAGGATATCGCTTCATCCTTCTTAGCCCCAATTTCTTCATCTATAAAATGGGAAGACTAGACCAGATGATCTTTAAGGTCCTCTCTCGCTCAAACTCTGTGTGTGTATGTGTGTTGCATTGAGGCGCCTTCACGTGGAAGACAAAAACTTCAGACAGAAATATTGTACAATATAAAATGAGACAGGAGGCTCACCATCTATCTTGTCACTACATTTCCACTCTATTCTAGAATATTTTTTGAAATCAGGGTCAGAAGGAGTAAAAGGGGGAGGAGGCATGTCATGGGAGGGGATAAACACTTGACTTCTTGCTACTTCTCCCTTCACCGCCCATTTCAGCCCTTCCCCTGCCCAGGGCCCCACCTGAAGCAGGTGACACAGTCAAGTTGGACCAGGATCCGTAGCCCATGTAGGTTGATGGAGGTGCTTCTGAGATCCAGGGAGAAGTCTTTGCCAGCTGCTTTCAGGGCCTCTCCCAAAACATGCACATCTGGTGGGGCCAGGCGAACTCCCCAGAAGGAAAGGTAGGAGGGTAGCCCAGCGGTTACATGCCCCCAGAGGTGGCTGTCAGCTGCCTCATGGGCACAATGCAGCAGTTCAAGGAGCCTCCCAGGTCCCAGTGTCCCAGGTTGTAACCGTGTCAGATAGCTCAAGAGGACCTTCTGCCTCTTGCATACAAGCTCAACCTGCTCATCCCCACCAAGGGGACCAAGGCAGGAGGATAGGGGTTGGAAGAGAAGCCCAGAGAGGAAGCGGGGTACCCGGTCCAGCCAGTTGTCATAGGGTTTCTTCTTCCTAGGGGTCAGGGCTATGTACCTGGGGAGCTCCTTGTGTCTTACTTCCCCACTCAGTGCCAGTCTCAGAGCTCCCAGGAAGTTCTGCAGGAGAAAGGTAGAGAAGGCCATCTCTGGATCCCCATCTGTTGGCAATGGCCACATAAAGTCCCCAGAAACAGTGAATTCCTTCACTTCTTCAGAGGGGAACTGGTCCTCTCTCAGGACATTGCAGTGTCTCTGGCCTCGCTCCCATGCCAACTCTGCCAACCCTGCCAGGCACCTCCTGGGCCAGGTTTCTGATGTTCCTTTTTTCTTGGCTCTCAGTGCTAAGGAGAAGAGGCTGACAAAGAGACCAGTGAGTGTGGAGGGAAGTTGGGTTGGACCTCCCGCAGCCAGGATTTTCTCACACAGCTGACAGAGGGAGAGGCACACAGCAGGGCTGTAGCAATGGCTGAGCAGGTAGGGCTGGGACCGGAGGAGCCTCAAGACTTCATCCCTGTCTGATGGTGAATCCTGGAAATACTTTTCAAAGTAAGACTCTACCTGCTCAGGAGAGAAGCCCTGCACCTCCAGGAGGCTGTCTACTTTGGCCAAGTACTGGATAAACCTTCCCTTTGGCCTGGTTGTGATCAGCAGTGTGCAACCCCTTAGGAGCTTCCTTTGGAAGAGACCAGCCAGCAGCCCTTTGATGGACTGGGGATCTCTAGGAGAGGAGCTGGCCAGGCAATGCAGGAAGCCATCTTGCCCCTCTAGTTCCTCAAAGGCATCCAGAATGACCAGAATGTGGTTTGGGTGCTTCAAAATATATTTGAAGACTTCCTCACTTTCTTCCAATGAGTGATGACAGAGTCTAAAAAACAGATCTTTCAGGCAATAGTCATTCCCTGGCAAGTTCAGGCCATGGCATTTGTAGTGGAAGACAAATTCATATTGAGGAAGCTGGCCCTGGGCCCAGTTCCTACAGACCGCCCGAGTCCAGGCACTTTTGCCCAAGCCAGCCTTGCCTAGTACTGCAATCACCTGTGTCTCCCCTTTCTGCCCACTGGGGCGGGCAAAGACTTCTCTCCATCCCACGCATGCCTTCTGTCTCTCTGTCCAGTCCTGGATTGCCAGGTCTTTCTCTTGATACTTGCTATTTTTTTCCACCTGGGTTCTTGTGAGTTCTACGTCAATGTAATGGCTGTTTTGACCTTCTGGAACATCCCCATATGCCTTTTGTAGAGCACGACAGAACCATTCCACAGACTCTGCAAAAGCCCAAAGGGGAGTTGGTAACACAGTCATCTGAATGGCTCCCTAACATTGCTCCCTGGGTTTCACCAACTCAACCACCATAGCAGGTTGGTTCTTTCTCCTCCTCTCCACCTAGGAAAATCCTACCCATCATTCAAGTTTCTGATTATGTCCTAATCCTTCCATGAAGCCTTCTTTGATTCTTCTACTCCCGTTTATTTTTTTTAGTCTTAAACTCAAATAAAATTGGATTTCTAAAGGATCTATGTTGACTTAGAAAACCAAAAATTAACATAACCTATGTTGTATTTTTATTTTGTTATCCATTTCCCAATTACATTTTAGTCTTGTCCAACCACACTCTGGGCCAGTAGGCCTCTAGGTTGATGTCCCTGGTCAAGACAACCAACAAAACAATAAATCAAGTCCAGATTTGTAGCCTTTCTTGATTTCTGAGGTGTAAATACCCTGAAAATTTAACAATTGTCTATTGGAGCTGTGAATGACCCACCCAAGGTGAGTTAAGAGGTAGGAGAGACAGGACATAAACAGGTCTTCTGAGTCCCAATCCAGGGCTCTTCCCACTATGTGACACTCCCTCATTTGTTAATTCTTTGAAATCAGATGCTGAGTAATTAATAAATGAAGGAGCATTGTGTAGCAGAAAGAATCCTGGTCTGGGACTCAGAAGACCTGAGTTCGTGCCCATTTGTTAATTTGTTGTAGACAGATGTTGAGTCTAAAAGGGCAGCAACAAAGTGCAGTGGAGAGAGTGCTGGCCCTGGAGTCAGGAAGACTGATCTTTCTGAGTTCAAATCTGACCTCAGACACTTACTAGCTATGTGACCTTAGGAAAGTCCCTTAATGCTGTCTTCCTCAGTTTCCTCATATGTCAAATGAGCTGGAGAAGAAAAGGCAAGGCGATCCAGTATATTTGCTAAGAAATCCCCAAATGAGACCATAAAGAGTTAGACATGACTGAAAATGATTGAACAATAAAAGCTGAGTCTAATACTTATTTGGAGGATACCAACCTAACCCTAGCATTATTCCTAATCCTCAGATATTTATCTAATGTAGTCTTCCCCTCTTCTTAATCTATTCCCCCACCTATGACTAGGAAGCTGAAAGTTTTAAAAAAGTCAGCACTGATCCTGCAGAACCCAGTCCCTTTTTAAATTCTAGAGTCTTTATTTTCAGATAGCTGAATTTTATAGAATCGTAGTTCTAGAGATGGAGGAGAATTTGTAGGCTATCAAGTCATAAAATAAAAAATCTAGAGGTAGAAGAGACTTCAGAAGTCAACTTGTCCAAATGCTTTGTTTTATAGATGAAGGGAAACTGAAGCTCACAGAGTTTAAGTGACTTGCATAGCTAGGGCTGTATAGTTAGTGTCTGAGTCAGGATTTGAACCCATGTCCTGCTGACTCCAAGTCCAGTTGACTCTTTTGCAGATTATTCAACTCTAAGCCTCCCCTCCCCCGCCCCAGGAAATGTTTTATTCTCTAGTCAGTAATGAAGTATCTAGAACTTTGAGATGCTTTGAAAAAAATGTTAAAATCAAAGTTGTGTGTGCAAGATTTATGGACAGGTAAAGGAATAGAGGAAAGAGAGGTGCCAGGGCCAGTGGAAGACTTACCAGGCTGTCTGGGAGCTAGGTTAGAATCTACTACCATTGTTGTGAGCTGTTCCAGGGCTTGTTCTAAATGTACATCTGCATCTGGAGGACATAAGGAAAGAGGTTTCACATGTGGAGACGAGGGAACAGCAGGTGGTGCTCCTTCCCTCTATGGACTTCCCATTTTTCATAGCTTCTCAGACAATAAAAAGTTTGGAGCATAGAACGGGGTTGGCTTTGGACCAAATTTTGAAGAATACTAAAACTTAAACCCAGCTAGCATTGCCTTTTCCTTTTAGCATGCCTTCCAAACCCTTCCCTGAGTTCCCATCTCCCCCAATAACCAGTGCCTAAAAGGTCCCACAGTACAAAACTCTACTGAGTGTTAGTTCAACTGATGGGGCTTCAACACAAGCATCAAGGAGACCAGATTAAAGTGAGAGAGTTTCAGAAAGTCTCAAGGTTGAACTGAGTTCAATGAACTGGAGCTGTCCAGCCTAACCCTGGTTGAGTGGCTGAGTTGCACCTGTCTGGTTCCTTGGTTTCAGCACCATATGTCAGTCCTTCTGAGGGGGGGTTCAACACAAGAGATAAGGAAACCGGGGTAAAGAGAGTGAGTCTCCTGGGTTTTGGCATCATTCGTTAGTCTGACTGAGGGGTGTTCAACCCAAGAGACAATGAAACCAGAGTAGGGTGGTATGACAGGGTTTATTGGAGCAGCAAGGGGGCCCAAGAATAAGAGGATTAGTGAAGGGGTCCCATGGGAGGGGAAGAAACAGTAAGAAGCAGCAAGAAGATGCCAGTAGAATTGGTGAGGCAGTCCCCCAGGGGGACAGGATGGAGGAGAGGAGTGGCAAGGGGGAGCCTGATGCCAGTAGATGATATCCTGAGTTGGGAGAGATATAGGATCTTATAGGTTTGGGGAAGGAAGGGGGTGTAGGGGATAAGGGAACTTGGATCACCTCTATTGGTTGTCTCTGGGGAAGGTGTTCTACTTGGGTTAACTTTACTAGATGTTCCTGAGAAGGTGAAGGAATCAACTTTAACCATATTTTCATAATCCTCAGAATTCTTCATGTCTGATCCCTTCAAATAGGGTGCTGCCTTTCCATCCCTTCAAAATCATACTATTTAGGGGGCCATACCTGCTCCTTAGTTGGCGTGTTTTACCCCCAATACTTACCTGTTTTTCTGCCTTGCAAAGTTAGAGCTGAGGCCTCAGGCATGTTGGGCATATCTGCTGCTGATGGAACAGATGGACTGGTGGAGCCAGGCCTGTCAGGTGACACTGGGAGGCTCTGTATGATGGCATCATCCCCTGATGAGGCTTGTGAGTCAAAAGTGGTTTGAAGTGAGCCAGCTGGAAGAACATCAAACACTGAGGCTATCCCACCCAACCACTTATCATTTTCATACTCTATATACTCTAATTTGGACTATAAGACTTTAGGGAATTATGGAAAGTAGAAAGAGAGTTTAAAATCTTTTTCATTATAATTATTCTTTATTTCCACATAATTTCCCTTTCAGTACCACTCTCCCTCCACTGACCAAAATGCTCAGATTGTTCAATTCATCACATTCAAGAGAAACTGTTAATGGTTAGTTCCTCCACTTTGCAGATAGAAAAGACAAGGGCTCAAGAAAGCAAAATTTATCATCACATAGAGGAAAGGCAGGTCTTTCTAATCTCCATCTAAGCCTTTTCCCATTAGATTATATTTTTTTCTGAAGTCTTAGTTCCTCATTTTTGTCATCTCCATCTAAGCTTCTTCCTGTTAGATTATATTTCCCTGTTGCCTTAGTTCCTCATTTTCATTTTTTGGAGTTTTCTTTTTGGGGGGACACTGATTAGAGAGGAAGACAAAGAGCCCTAAAAAGTCAAAAAGGCTTCTCTCTATAGGCAAAAGTCCTGAGGGATGAGGATAGGAGCAGGGAGAAAAGTACCTCATTTTTCATCTAGGCTGAGTTGCCCAGTACTGATGTGGGTAAAAGCTATGGTTGACATTTGTAATATGCTTACCTGGGTATAAGAAGATGTTGGAGACTCCATTTTCCACTGTGAAATGGAATACACCTTGGGGCAGAGTGGGGAAGGCAGGGATGAGTTGGATAGGTCCCCCGTTGAAATTCAGGCAAGCAAAAACAGGACTGGCTGAGGACACTAAGGAAAAGAGGGTAAGTGGAATCTGTAGGGAGGTCCCCAAGATTTAACAGCTGGTGGAGGTGAATTCCCCAGATTCTGAGGGAATTCCCAAATGTTTTCAAAGAACTACATTTCCTAGAGAGTGTCAAACTTGCTTAGAGCTATACATTTCAGGCCGGGACTTGCTTTCAGGGTATACACCCCTATGATTGTCATATAGGAGGAAGAAATTGGGCAGAGAATTTAGACTGAAGGTATAGGAGGAGTCTGAGATCAGATTGTTAGGTCATGTGTTATAGTAGAGAGAAAACTGTATTTGGAATCAGAGAATCTAGATTTTTCTTCCAATTCTCTTCTACTCATTACTTATGTGACACTGGGCAGTTTCCTTAGCTGCAAAATGAAGAGATTAGATGAGATGACTTTTAAATATCTTTTAAGGTCCTTAAGGTCCTTTCTGGGTTTAAGATCTATAATCCTATAACAAGTCTCCACCAACAAAGGTTCCTGCCTAACCTAGCTACATAGAAACTAAAAAGTGAAGTGTCTAACTATGAACAGGACTTGGTGTGAATTATGTTGATGAGTTTTTGGGGAGAGGTTAAGTAAACTGTTCAAGATCATATAGATAGTATGATCTCTAACGTCAAATCTAGCACTCTTTCCAAAGCTTCTTCTTAAGAAATTCCTCTCATTTCCCCTTTCTCAGTCTCCAAGACTTTGTTTCTACTCAGAAACCACAGCCCAGGGATTTCTTAACTATGGCCAACATAAGCACAACATTTCCCCAAAATCTCACATACCAGGCACCAGAAAGGCTTCTTCCATGGAGGGCAGGCTAGGCTTGGCAACTTGGCCTGGGAGAGGAGACAGAGAGTCTTTCAGGACCAAATTGTCACTGTAAGATGCTGTCACTAAATTGTTGGTTACCAATGGAATGGCTGGGGATGCCTCTGTGAAGGAAAAAAAGCCATATTTAATGAAGACTTGGTTCCTCCATCCTACCCCAACCCAAGGTAGCTTGTCAAAAGTGGAGTTTAGGCATCTGGGAAACAAGATAACAGTTTGCCTACTGTAGTTCAAATGCAGGTGATGAATAAGAATCAGCATGTGATTACCCTTCTGGGTAGCAAGAAGGCCTTGGATCTAAGGGAAGAATTTTCTCTGTCTTTAATTATTGGAATGTTCATGTGCCTTTTTCTCTTCCCTGACAAGTCTCTTCTGATTTGCTCATTTGTACAAATGTATTTGTATAAGCTGAGCCCTACATCAGGCTTCTAGGAGAGGACTAAGTAAGAGTTGGTGACTGTTGTCATTTGTCACTGACCACATCCCTTAGATTCTCCTTAGGGGAATTCCTACTCAGAGGGCATAACGATATCACTTAAAGACAGAGTCTATACACTACTCCAGTGCTTCTTCGTGCCCTTCTCTTTACTTCATTGTTGGGGGGTCATATTGACCTTAGGAAGTGTTGGCCTGGAGAAATGAATACATTTTATTTATCAGGATCTGAGGTCATCCAATCCTCCCACCCTACCTCTGCCAGGGCCAGTCTGGGTGCAGCCTATGTTCCCATTCTTTCAAATCATCACCTGGGATGGGTTGGAATCATCTCAGTTCAGATAAGGACAACTGATATGATGTCATTAAATTCTACATTTTCCTCTCTTACAGCCTTCCTTTCAATTCTGCACATCCCTCCCAATGTTGCACACCACCCCCTCCCTGCCATTTCTCACCTTGAACAGCAGAGATTATGCCATTTACCTTGGAACTACACCCTGGGGCTCAGTTTGATTGGACAATGATGAATATAAACTTTTCTAATTTATGGTATATAGTGTAAAAATAAATGGCAAATGACTTTAAAACTAATATAGGCAATGGATTGATTATGGATTGATTACTGACTATAAACTAATTTTTGATAGTCTGCTTGTTGTGCTTACAAAGTATCTTCAGTTTATATCAGTGAAGTGAAGCTCATAAGTTAACTTCCCTTCAGGGCCAGGCGCAAGGACACTAAAAAGACTCTTGTCATAGAAAAATAAACTATTTGTTGAAAATATAAGGACAAAAAGGATTTCTAACTCTAAGGGATTCTAACTCCACCCAAATAAAACTCCCTGGTTCTATAAGGAACCACTTCTCCTGTTTTCAGAGGCTATACTAATCCTTCCTAATCTGACTAACCCAAATTTTTACTATTTTAAATAAACTACCACTATTATCCTTATAATTCTTAACTTCACCTTCAAGTTATAAAAATGGCAAAGGCTAGCTGCTTGAGGTCTCAACAGTAGTTGGTTCTGGATATCTTGGGACATCTGTCCTGAAGCCTGAAGCATCCCCATCTCCTTTCAACTTTTCTTTTCTACCTCTTGCTACTATGATTTCTTCAGGAATTGGCTGCCCTTTGGCTCTATCTACTATTTCTATGATTCTGCAGACAAAAATCCCCTTCCCTGGCCACTATTTCTTTATATGTGTTGTCCCCCCTTATTAAAGTGTAAATTGCTTGAGGGCAGGACCTGTCTTCTTTTTGTGTTTGTATCTACAGTACCTGGAACAATGTCAGGTATGTAGTAGTTGCTTAATTTATGCTTATTCATTCATTGATGCATGCATGCATTCATATAGACTCCAAAGAGGGACCAGATCATGAACCAAGAATTTATCTCCATCCCCATGATGCTTATTGCCATAAAGTCCCAATTCTAACACTGGTCAATTGAGTTACAGACTTCTTTCCTCCAGCTTCTTTGGAAGAGTTTATGTTTCAATGGATATAAAGGGAAGACATCAGACTCCTTAAGGAAGAAACTCTAAAGACAAGAGGGGTAATTAAGGAGAAGGATGGGCAATAGGATTCTGTACTTCGTCAACCATCTATTAGATTTTCCCAATGGAGTTGCTATAGAGGAGGGGCCCTGCAAGACTTATCTGAAGACTGTTGTTTCTGGGGGTCAGGGAGAGTGTAGGTGAATGAGGTTTTATTTACTGAGTGTAGGATGAATAATAACAATACTTCCACTCTTATAGAACTTTACTTTCTATATAATTGTTCAATATGGTCTTTTTTTCTATCCAAAGTAGCTATAGGTGGTGATGCTATCTTTGGATCTCCAAAATGGTCCTTTCCACAGCTCTTGTAGCTCATTTGGAATAATAATAATAACAATCCTTTATATTTGCATGGTGATTTATGGTTAATAATTCTATTTCACATATTTTACCCCATTTCATTCTCTTTAGAGGGAATTGGGATTGAGTGTTGGTCTTAGTCAGAAAGACTAAGGTTCAAGTCCTTTGACTTGACTCCTATATATATTGACTCTGGTCCTGAGTAAGACACTTAATCTTTCAGTTGGCAATTTGGTAATTCTCTGAGACTTTAATTTGCAGAACAGGAACTGTCCTACATTGGGAGTTAGAATTTCCTCCTCTGGAAATTTCCTATGCCAAATGAAATCCCAAGTCCTGTGCCTACCCCTATTCTATCCTTGATACTTTCAAATGATGCTGTAAAGAAAGGCAAGTATTGTCATCTCCCTTTTAAAAACAAGGAACCAGGTTCAGAGAGATTCTTTTATCCAAGGCTGCAAAGTTAAGGTTTTTATGAACAGCGTTGGGAAGCTAATTAGACAATCTCTAAAGTCTTATTGATCTCAAACACTCAACAAAAGGGAAACCAGAACTGCCTCTGAACTTTGATTGAGAGGAAGATAGAGGGAGAATGAAGAGAAAGATGAGAGACCAGATTACTCTAGATACCCAGGAAAGACCAGAGACTAAAAGGCATACAGAACTACTTTCAAACCACTGCCATCTACAGATGGTGACATGAAAGATCCCATTTTTCCTGTCTCCTCCTTCCAGAAATTCCAAACCCACTGTTTTGGAACATTACTTGTCCCTCAAGTCATATTATATAGTTCTTTTCCCCTGTGTTCAGAGTAATATATAACTGAATGACTACATAAATGGATAATAGGGTTATGAACAGATCTGTGCTTTAAACTTAAAATAAATAAACAGGTTGAGTTTGAAATGACTAACCTAACTCATAATCTGAGTTAGGGACAATATTACCTGGTTTTCTGCGTTTGGTCTCCCAAATGTCTGACTGAGGCTCAGGCTTATCCAGAAACACTGTAGAGAGAAAACCATCTTGGGGTGAGTGTTCCCTGTAAGTTTTGGGTGAGATGGATTTGGGCCCATCTGTTTGAAAGAACCAACAGAAATCTTAAGACTGTAAAGCTTCCATGTGGTAGAAAAGATACGTTTTCTTATGGCTCTCAAGGATCATTTTCAACACCTCTGCTTGTACCCAAATTGCCTCTTCTCCTTTCTGCTTCTTACTGCCTAACCTATGAAGTGGCTCCAGAATTACTTGGGTCTTGTGGTTTGTTTTGGGCCCCAAACTCCGAATGCAATTCATTTTGAGAAGGCACCCACACATTGGAGAGATGATTCCTCCCCTCTCATGGCTTACTATGGACAAAGAAGGCTGATATCTCCAAACTAAGAAAGTACATTAGCATGCCCAGAACTTGATGATGACCCATGCCCACTCTCATCCTGCTTGACAGTAGAAAACTCAGAAAGTTCCTAATGTGAAATTATCATCTTAATTGAGGATCTTTCCTATGATGGGAGAGGACATGGGACCAAAGGATCATATTCCTTAGAGCTAAAAGACTTCTACATTTGGTGTATCAAGAACTAAAGAGAATGTCTAGGGATACAAAGTTGGACAAGTAAACTCTATACCACTCCATTTCATTTTTAAAGGTTAAGTATTCATTTCAGATTTCTGAGTGAATGAGCTTTAATTATCTATGTATCTGGATAAGATCAAACCAAACAACAATATGCACTGAGCACCTACCATGCATGGACAAAGCTTTGTTCTGGGAACTGCTGGAGGTAGTTGAAAAGTAGCAGATATGGCCCCTATGCTTGAGTAGGTTATAATCTAAGGAAGAAAGCAAAAATGCCCCAGGAAAAATCTAAAGCCTACAGGCAAAGATTAGCTACAAGACAGGACCAGCCAATACCACTGTAAGGTATAGTTATCAGCACTTAAGGGGATGCTGGAGAAAATGCAGAATAGAGAGAGAATTAATTCACTCAATAAACATTCATTAAATGATTGTTTTGAGCAAGGAATGGTATTTAAGCTTTGGATAATCTAGGGAGTCTTTCATTAGATTGTGAATTCTTCATTAGATTATGAATTCCTTAAAGTCATGGACTGTCTATTACTTGTTTCTGAATCCACAATATAGTGCCTAGAACATGGTAGGTATTTAATTGATTTCTCAGGAAAGGCAAAATTGGGAGAGAGGAGTGGGAAGGATATGAGTTTGTAAGGAAAGGGAGGAAAGCAGAAGATGGTAGAATGACCTTGTGTTAGGGCTCCAAAGTGAAAGCAAGTAATTGTAAAGACAAGTTTTTCAGTTTCAGACTGAGTATTATGGGACAGGGAAAGGAATTTGCTCAAATGGATAATCTTAAGTACAGAAGTGGTAATCATGAGTGAAAAAGAAATGACAAAAACCCAAAGCTCCCATGAAGAAGGCAATAAGAAAATGGGTAGAAGAAACATGTGAACTCTCCAGATAAAGGAAGATGGAGTTAGAGAGCAGATTGAGATGTATTTTTTGACATAATAGATGTGGGAAACAGTTTTGCTAGATTGTGCTTTTCTATTTATGGCAGTTTTTCTTCCTTTTTCTTTTAAATTAGAGAGGAGTAGAAGGGAGAGAAAATAGATGTTTGCTCATTGAAATAAATTTTTAAGAAAAGAAATGGGTAAACTTCTGGAAGAGAAATTCTCCAAGGTGTCCAGATTTTGGTTATATTGTGAGATGGGCAAAGTCACTTCTTTAACCTTTTGGGGACACCTATGGTGACACCAGATAAATGGAACTTTAAAGTATGGTATACCTCACATTTTATG
Source organism: Gracilinanus agilis (assembly GCF_016433145.1). Lineage (NCBI taxonomy): Eukaryota > Metazoa > Chordata > Mammalia > Didelphimorphia > Didelphidae > Gracilinanus > Gracilinanus agilis. The sequence continues at coordinate 178,650,679 of NC_058130.1, read as the reverse complement.
CAAAGAAACTTAATAGAAGAAGCAACTGAGGGACACTGCAAGTTTCAGGAGAGTGACTTTGCAGCCCCAGAGGAGTATTTAAATCCAAGTGGTATTTCAGAAAGATGGTCTTAACTCCTGAGAAAAGAATAGAATGAAGTAGTCAGGGATGTTTGGGTGAGGAAGAGGTAGAGAATGATTGCCATTCCCAATGGAAAATGCTAGATCAGTTCACTTACATCTTTTCTGACATTTCTGTGATTTCTGTGGCACCTCAGCCAATGCATCTATATTCTCGTTAAGCACTTCATCTGGGTCAATGTTCCCTAATATGGAGGAAAGATGGTCAGTCAATAAACATTTATCAAGCACTATATGCCAGGTTCTGTGCCAAGCATAAAGAAACTAAAAAAGCAAAAAAAAAAAAAAAAAAAGAAAATCAGCTGATCTCTCAGCTGTGTCTCCAGCATACCAAAGTTTGGGAGTCTCACTCACTCTTATGATGGCCAGATGTAATGGTTTTCCCAGAAAGAATAAGCAAGAACACAAGCCTAAACCAACGAAGATGTTCCTAACTTACCAAAAATACCTTCAGTCTCTGGATGTGGATCTGAAAACATGTATTCTGCCAGTGCAGCTGTCAGGGAAAGAAAAATAATCTATCAGTCCAAAGATTTCTCATTTCCTATTATCATGAAGTATTCTATCATGTTCTCTGTCAATGGACTCTGTGGCCTTGAACCCCCTTTCCTTGAGTCAAGTCATCTGTGATTGTTTGCCTAAGTTTACTTCTGATAGGAACTGTTCAGGAGGCATTGTTATCAACAACATGGCAGCCATCCTGTCCAATTATTTATTTGTCACAAGCCATGACTACTCTCGAAAACATCTGGGTTTTACTTCTATAAGAGCTCCTATAAAATTGTCAAGCATTCTAAGGAAGTGATCCCTCACCACTCTGGATTTCCAAAATCAGGACCAGGTCAATTATGGGCAAGCTTCTTCTTTGGGAAGTAAAGTCACTCATTCATGACAACTGTATTGGACTTTTCAGAGCAATCAGGAATTTTCCAAATTGCTCATGGCATGATAACTTGTGATCTAGCTCAGGAGGGCAGCCATGAATAAGTAACAGGTCAGAGAGCCCAGCAAAACTAGCTTTGGGCCTTCCCTATGAGTGTCATTAGTATTCTCCTTGCTGCTTCTTAGTTCTGAAGAATACTGGGCATCTGAGCCCATTTCTCTTCCCCCATTTATTCTCTTTCCCCTTGCTACCTGTTCCTTTAGAATAGACATGTTGCTTTATTTAGCAATAGTCGTTTTGTGTGTGTGTGTGTGTGTGTGTGTGTGTGTTTTCTAAAAGGAAAAGAGAATCAAAACACCAAAAAAAAGACACCCTTCACACACATTTCCTTCCTTCCTGTCTTTGTTTCTTTGTTTCTCTCTCTCTCTCTCTCTCTCTCTCTCTTTCTCTCTCTCTCTCTCTCTCTCTCTCTCTCTCTCTCTCTCTCTCTCTCTCT